>NC_137121.1:9787338-9947338 GCF_949357685.1 Gobio gobio | reverse complement strand
CCTCAGACGCGGGCCGGGCTTCGGGCTTTTTTAGGCTATAGGACGGCGCTATGTAACACGCATCGCCGCAAATGAGTAAAGCAAGCCAACACGTAAACTGCCACAAGTGAAACTGAAAATAAGCTAAGTTTTAGATGCTCAAAAGCACAATTATCTTCATTAAAATTAATGAGACTAAATGCTCTTACCAGTGTTTAGGTCGCTCGTTCTCATAATGCGGTCTTTGATGTTGAAAAGAGCTGATGAATAAAATACTCATATCGGTTGATTTCGTTGACATGAACTCCGTTAAATGTGCATATAGCACGGGAATTGAAGATCGGATATATATTCATTTCGCGGAGAGGTGTAGCCTAAGGTAAGACAACCAGCATGTTTTTTATTTTTAATTATTTGTTTAGATTGTGTAGCCCGTTTTGTTTGCGCGCGCCGTTGCGATCTGCCTGCCTCATCTTGTCAAAAATGCCTTTTTACTGTGATGGTGGTGATAATAGGCTAAACGTTTAAACGATGCTTTAAGTGTTTTTTATGGATTTAATAAGCAAGACAAGTCAAGTGTTGATTTCAGAGGCTAAAGTGTTGGGTTAACTCACTGTCGGCCGCTGTCCGCTTGGTCGTCACTTTAAAAAGCAAAAACTTTAGTTTAACAAACATTAAATGCTTTAAACATTTTTCTAAATTAACTTAATAAAGAAACAAAACGAAATATATCTACTTTGACATTAAAAACAAAACTGAACTATTTTAATGGCTGTAACTAATGTGTAATAGGGAGCATAAAAAAAACACGGGCTCCAGTGGGACTCTGATAATGAAGTGGTAAAAAAAATTGCAAAAATGAAAAATATTAAAGAATTCGCGGGGCGCTTTCGTCAGCATGAGTAAGATGTCTCATCTGACATTTTTATTTATTTACATTAGTAAGCTGCAGGACATAGTCTTTCAAAACATGACCTGCGCGAAAGAGAAAAAAAAATGTACCCAGCACTTCTGAAAATGCACTTCTGAATGCGTCTCTGTCCCCAGCACATTTCAAACCAAACTGACGCCCATGTTGTAACCCCCTCCGTCTGTCAGCAAGAGTACACGTCGAGTCGTCGCACCTGTTTAACTAGGGTTAGTTCAACCAAAAATGAATCCTCATATCATTCCAAACCTGTATGACTTACTTTCTTCTGTGGAAGATTAAACACAAACTATCTCAGTGGGGTTTTTTATGGTCCATACCATGAAAGTAAATGGGTACCAAAGTTGTTTTGGACCCCAATAACTTTAATTGTACGGACAATATATAAAGCTATATATATATAGCTATTCAGAATCTATTCTTTTGTGTTCAGGTTTGGCTTGAGGGTGATTAAATGATGATTTTGACTTAAACAGAATGAGATGTCATCAGATTCAGTTTTATTTACTTTTTTGTTCCTATCGATGTATCTGTAGAACTGTATACATTTATTCAGAAACAAGCAGTTGTTAAAAGTAAAGATGCAAATTATATTTCATAAATTGGCCCTTCTTTAAGCTCATTTGGTTACTGTTACGCTAACTCAGACAAGCGAAAATCACTTAAAAATTAAAAAGAAAATTTCAGAAAATTGATTTGATATTATCCCTATGTGGGCCGGAATGATTAGCGACATTCCATATAATTTCTAGAAAATAAATTGTTAAATCACATAGTAACATGATAAAACAATGTAGATATTTAAGATATTAGATATTTAGATATTAGATATTTAAAACGATCCAAACCCACCGATTTTCCCGAGATGTACATATAAAAAAACAGAAAAGAAAAGAGAGAGAGAGAAAATGGCAAATGTAAACAGTTTTATGAGGAGGGGTCAGTGATGTTTTCTAAAGTGCGGCTTTGCGAAGAAGAGATCTTTTAAAGCTTTTACTCAGACCTTTAGGACACATTTATGCTTATTTTTCATTAACAGTCAAACAGAGACATCCGCTTACATGTTTCTTAAGGAAATTCCAGTACCTGATTCCCATTCAAATCCACTTTATCAGCATCCTCCAAAACTCCCGCCTTCATATCTAAAAACACATGAATAAGTAAACAGACATGCTTATGTTTGTAGAATGTAGGATTTCCTTATCATCTTGTGGAAGTATCCAACGCCTGACCTTTTCCCAGAGGACAACAACACGACCGCAGGTCCCTGAGGTCCATCTGTGTGGGGTCTCAATCACTTGATCACACACACACACACACACACACACAAGTATTTTCTGCGGGTAACTGTTGTCACGGGCGATTACAACCTCCAGCCGAGAGAACGTCTCAGAAGCAGGCGAAGGAAATGTCAGCGACCTTCACAATGACAATAACCACCATTAAAACTAAATTAAAATGAGTGTTCCTGGAGTCTCGAGATGCTGAAAATATCAGCAGGCAGAATCACGAATTCCCTCGTTGTGTTTTAAAACCACATCAGCCAAGGACGCTGAACAATAGCCAGACGAGGCTTTCAAATCGCATTTTCTTCCAAATTTCTACTTCCCAGCGGAAAAGCAGAATGCTGTTCTTTCCGTTTAGAGAAAAGAGCAACAGCGTCTAACAAATAATAACGCTGTCAGCCACTGATTTGGCCCTGCGCACCGCATGCTAGACTTAGTTGGCCGCGTCTCGTGTTGATAACAGTGCCTGTAGTTCACATAGAGATGAGGATGAAGAACATTGAGTACGGTTCTAACAATACAAATGAAACAACAACTGAAGATCTGTCAGTTAAAGGAACACTTCACTATTTTGGAAAATAGGCTCATTTTCCTACTCCCCAAGAGTTAAATCCGTTCAGCCGATTTCCGGGTCTGGCGGTAGCACTTTTAGCATAGCTTAGCATAGATCATTGAATCTGATTAGACCGTTAGCATCTCGCTCAAAAATGACCAAAGAGTTTCAATATTTTTCCTATTTAAAACTTGACTCTTGTGAAGTTACATCGTGTACCAAGACCGACGGAAAATTAAAAGTTGTCCGAAATGGCTAGGAACTCTACTCTCATTCCTGCGTTATACTCAAGGAACTTTGCTGCCGTTCCATGGGTTCAACGGCGCAATGATATTACGCAGCGCCTGAAAATAGTCCCCAGTTAGGTAACTTCCAATGTGACCGGCACTAAGTTTGTGTAGTTGCAGAGTTGCAGCCGGCAAATTGGGTAATGGATTTACCTGTGCGATTAGCCATGGTCCTGTGTGTTGTAAAGGTTTGAATCTGCTCTCCTCCCTTTCTTGCCTTTCACGTTCCAAAAGCTCATCATCAGTGTATTCCGGTTCAAATAGATATGGTTTAGGATCTGTACCAACGTAAATATCTTCTGAATCGTCTCTCACAACTGTCTCAATGGTTACAAGGCACGCTCTCTGCGCAAGCAGGTTATCATGTTGGTTATGTTGACGGAAGTTAGCCTATTTTCTGGCGCTGCGTAATATCATTGCGCCACTGCACCCATGGTACGGCAGCAAAGTTCCCTGATTATTACACAGGAATGAGAGTATAGTTTCTAGCCATATCGGCCCAGAAAATCGCAACTTTTCATTTTATGTAGGTCTTAGTACACGATGTAACTACAGAAAAGTCAAGTTTTAAATAGGAAAAATATCGAAAATCTTTGGTAATTTTTGAGCGAGATGCTAACGATCTAATCAGATTCAATCAGTCCTTCCAGAAAAATTTGGCTTTTTTTTGTGATCGTTGCGGGCAAAAATCCTTGATTATGCGGTAAAATGCGGGATATTTATGCAATTTTATGCGATGAAATTGCGGGAACTTGCAAAAAATGCGGTTTGATGAAAAAGAGAAAAAAAGCACTACATCACAAAGTGCTGGGAATATTTAAGTTCTCATCTTGTTTTATTGAAGACCTTAATAGACACATGGCTCAAATTTACAAAACATTGAGTCAAACAAGTTCTGTAGCTTTACAAAAGGAATATGCTACAACTTCTGAAAAAATGAATAAATAACTTCCTGTTTTACAGAGGTAGCTCTACAAAACAGACATTTGAGTGCTTCCAATGCACAAAGTGCAATCTCTTTAAAGGGTTAGTTCACCCAAAAATGTAAATTCTGTCATTAATGACTGACCCTCATGTCGTTGGACACCCGTAAGACCTCCGTTCATCTTCGGAAAACAAATGAAGATATTTTAGTTGAAATCTGATGGCTCTGAAAGACCTCCATTGGCTCCATGCACTGTACACTCTCAAGACCCATAAAAGGCACTAAAGACGTCGTTACAAAGTCCATCTCACATCAGTGGTTCTACAATAACTTTATGAAGCGACGAGAATAGTTTTTGTGCGAAAAAAAAACCCTAAATAACAACTTGTATAGTGATGACCGATTTCAAAACACTGCATCATGAAGCTTCGTAGCGTTATGAATCAGCGAGTCGTCGATTCATGATTCGGATCGCGTATCAAACCGCTGAAATGCGTAACTTTGGCGTTCCAAACCGCTGAATCGACTCACTGATTCATACCGCTTCGAAGCTTCATGATGCTGTGTTTTGAAATCTGTCAACACACCGGGAAACTGCTTTGCGCTGTCTTTTGCTGTTATTTTTGTTGGCAAATGGGAATTTGCGTGCTTCATCATGGTTTCACCGATATCTATTGTTCCCATTCAGTCGGTCACGTTCGACGTACGTCGGACGTACAGACGAATTGGGATCACTTCAGGGAGCCCCTATCAGCTTCGAGATATAGAGAACAGGCCAATGGGCCATTGGCGTGCGAGATTTGCATCTCGCGCTCCGCCCCGCGCCGCGGGTATAAACAGGAAGCGAGAGCGAATGCACGCTGTCATTCACTTCGGAGCCGAACGGCGTTGATGAAGCAAGACTACTTTTCTAAAAGAGAGCCTATCTGCAAGAGAGATGCTCCAGAGAACGAAAAGGACGCTCTGTGTTGGCGAAAAGGCACAATCAGTGCGACCGCATGTTCACCGCTGCATCAGCATAACAAACTGCTGTTCTCACAGCAACTGTCGGTTTGGTGAGGGCGTTTGTTTCAGTGAGTGCATCACAGGACTGCACTTACCACCTGTGTGTTGCCGCGGTCTTCTCCTGGGTGCTTCAGCACTGTTTAAAGAGCGTTTCCTCACAAAAGAGCAACACGGGTGTGACACTGCGTCTTTTTCAAGACGTCATTCCACTCGTGCGTTTCTGGATGCGGTTGTTTCCTGTCCTGACGGCCACGATCCATCTCGCATAAACATGTTGAGACAGTGTCGTGGGTGATCCATGTTCTCTCAGGGGAACGGGATCACGTCGACGCGCTGGTCATCTCACCTTCCGCGTGAGGGTTTGAGTGTTCAGCGCGCAGTGTGCCGTCTGGCTGCACAGTCACTCGGCGCCTCCGATGCGCGGTCGAGACTATGATGCCTCAAACGGGGTTGAGTCCCTTCGCTTATACCCCGATCTAGTCTCTTTTCTGGTGCACCAGAGGGAGGACTATTTTGGCTGATAAGCCTGGGTGGCCTGAGGATTACAGTGAGGCTTCCCCGCCGCGTACATCTCTGTGGGCCCCTCACTCCTCTATCGCATCGCAAGCATGTTGAGACTGTGTTCGTGGGTGGTCTATGCTCTCTCATGAGAGCATAGCCACGTCGGCGCGCTGTTCGTCTTGCCTTTTTCATAAGGGCTTGAGTGTTCAGCGCGCCGTGTGCCGTCTCACTGCCACGCCCACTGTCTCACGTGTCTGCAGGTAGCTTACAGATGGGATTGCTGGTCCTTGAAAGGGGACCTAGCGTTTCATTTGGGGCTCTAGCAGAGGACAGATGTCAATCGCTGCATCGGAGAGAGGGCTGTTATGTGTTGAAAATGAAGATGATGCTGAGATTCCCACCGTAATAGTGGGCGCTCGTGCTGAATCAGATTCATACTTGACAGCCGTGCTTTCCCGGATGGCTGAGGCATAGTGCAATGCGTAAATCGCCTTGCCTGCCCCTTGTCCTTTTTCGGATGTGCATTGGAAGGCTTTGGCATTGTGGAACTATTGGTGCCAAAATATGGAACACCAATAGGGCCATAATCTGTATAAAGTTTTCCTCTCTCTCACTACCCTCATCGGTGGGGTGGCAGTGCCACTGGCAGGCCACCTCCGCCCTGCTTAGTGCACGAGGGTAGTTCTGAGCCGAGGTTGAGCTGCGCACAGCGCTGGCCCTTGGCTAGACGATGTCCACCCTGGTCCAGAAACACAATTGACCCGGATTTGGTCTGGAACTGTTCTTCCCCGGAGGAGGGCCGGGTGGAAAACCATTAGTAATTCTGTTCCGCCACTGATGTTAAAAACAGCCAGTGGTACCCAAAAAAAAAAAAAAAAAAAAGAGCAGTTCCAATACCTCTGGGTCTCGGGAGTTCAGGAATGGCAGCGTGTGACGCTACAGAGCCTCGCCGCTTTCATTCCCCTCCCCACAAGAGGGCGAGAATGGCAGTGTGTGACGCTACAAAGCCTCGCCACTCTCATTCCCCTCTTCTCAGCGGTGCGTGGACAACAGTGCGCGACGCTATGCCTCTCCACTCTTGTTCCCCGCTGAGGAAGGAGGTGAGGCAGACCGTGCGCAACGCCACAAAGCCTTGCCACGCTCAGCCCCTCCTTCATTTGGGAGCGCACTTGGTGGTGGTTGACGCTCCCATGCCTCGCCACCCTCAGACGCCTCTCCCTTCGCCAGCAGGGGGCGCCGGCTGTGGGAACGCACTCAAGCGGCCTCCCCACACTCGCACGCCCCCTCCGCGGACGCAGGTAAGTGTTGCACAGCACACTCAGATCCCACTTAGGGCCGCTCCATGCCGTCCGAGTCGGATCCCTGCATTCCGCGCCGCTGCCCCGCTGCGGGTACGTCTGTGGTTAATCCCCTTGCTTGGTGTCTGGAAGCCTGCTTCCCAGCCCGTCTCGGGGCCGTACCATCAGACTCGGCTATGCGATTCAGTTCGCCAGGCGTCCCCCTAAGTTTGGGGGCGTTCACTTCCCAGTAGCGAAGGAGAACGCCCCCGTGCTCCGGGCGGAGATCGCAGTCCTACTGGCGAAGGACGCGATGGAGCCGATCCCTCCAGCCGATATGAGGTCCGGGTTCTACAGCCCGTACTTCATTGTACCCAAGAAAGGCGGCGGGTTATGGCCGGTCTTGGACCTGCGATTCTTGAACCGGTCCCTTCACAGGCTGCCATTCAGAATGCTAACGCAGAAGCACATCTTCAGGTGCGTCCGTCCCCAAGATTGGTTTGCAGCGATCGACCTGAAGGACGCGTACTTTCATTCTCGTTTCCCCTCGACCGGCCCTTTCTGCGCTTCGCGTTCGAGGGACAGGCATGTCAGTACCGCGTCTTGCCCTTCGGCCTGTCCCTGTCGCCCGCGTCTTTACGAAGGTTGCGGAGGTGGCCATTGCCCCCATGAGAGAGCATGGTGTTCGCATTCTCAACTACCTCGACGACTGGCTGATCCTTGCCCCATCGTGAGAGCAGTTGTGCGAACACAGGGACAAGGTGCTCAGTCACCTCAGCCAGTTGGGACTTCGGGTCAACTGGGAGAAGAGCAAACTCTGTCCCACACAGAGGATCTCTTTTCTTGGTATGGAGATAGACTCGGTCGCCATGACAGCACGCCACGCCGCTCGGATTGCTTCATATGAGACCGCTTCAACGCTGGCTACACGATCGAGTCCCGAGATGGGCGTGGCACAGTGGTTCCCTCCGTGTCCAAGTGACTCCGAGGTGCCGCCAAACCTTCGGCCCATGGTCGGACCCTTTGTTTCTACGGGCGGGAGTTCCCCTAGAACAAGTGTCCAGGCACTCCGTTGTCTCCACGGATGCCTCATCCACGGGTTGGGGTGCCACGTACAACGGGCTTGCAGTTTCGGGTCTGTGGACGGGGCCTCAACTGCAATGGCATATCAATTGCCTCGAGTTGTTAGCAGTTCGTCTTGCACTCAGCCGCTTCAATGTTCCGCTCAGAGGCAAGCACGTTCTGGTCCGTACGGACAACACTGCGACCGTTGCATACGTCAAAAAACAGGGTGGTCTATGCTCTCGTCGCATATCACAACTCGCCCGCCATCTCCCCTTATGGAGTCAGAAGCATCTGAGGTCGCTTCGTGCCATTCACATTCCGGGCCTGCTCAATCGTGCAGCCGACGAGCTGTCACGTCAGCCGGTGCTTCCGGGAGAATGGCGACTCCATCCCCAGGCGGTCCAGCTAATCTGGAGTCGTTTCGGGGCCGCACAGGTAGACCTGTTTGCCTCCCCAGAGACGACCCACTGTCAGTGGTTTTATTCCTTGACCGAGGGAACCCTCGGGTCGGATGCCCTGGCCCACAGCTGGCCCCGGGAAGAACGCAAGTATGCGTTTCCCCCAGTGAGCCTTCTTGCGCAGACACTGTGCAAAGTCAGGGAGGACGAGGAGCAAGTCCTGTTGGTCGCTCTATATTGGCCCAACCGGACTTGGTTCCCGGAACTAGTGCTCCTTGCGACAGCACCTCCCTGGCCCATTCCTCTGAGGAAGGACCTCCTGACTCAGAGACGGGGCACCCTATGGCACCTGCGTCCAGACCTCTGGAAATTCCATGTCTGGTCCCTGGACGGGACGCAGAGGTTCTAGGTGACCTACCGCAAGCGGTAGTTGACACCATCACTTCCGCTAGAGCCCCCTCTACGAGGCGCCTCTATGCGTTGAAGTGGAACTTATGCTGTTCGTCGATTGGTGCTCTTCTCGCCGAGAAGACCCCCGAAGATGTTCGATCGGTTCTGTGCTTGCCTTTCAACAAGATGGGTTGGAGCGAAGGCTGTCTCCCTCCACCCTCAAAGTCTATGTTGCCGCTATCGCCGCTAATCATGAGCTAGCAGATGGAAAATCTCTAGGTAAGCACGATCTGGTCGACAGGTTCCTTAGGGGGGCGAGGAGGTTAAATCCGCCTCGTCCTCCCTCCATACCTTCTTGGGACTTAACTCTGGTGCTAACTGCACTACAGAGAGAACCCTTTGAGCCTCTGCAGTCAGCTGAGTTGAAAATTCTGTCGTTAAAGACAATACTCCTGACTGCGTTGGCCTCCATCAAGAGGGTAGGGGACCTGCAGGTATTTTCGGTTGACGAATCGTGCCTGGAATTAGGGCCCGGTAACTCTCATGTGATAATGAGACCCCGGCCTGGATATGTGCCCAAGGTTCCCACTACTCCCTTCCGGGACCAAGTGGTGAGCCTGCAAGCGCTGCCTTCGGAGGAGGCAGACCCAGCTCTAGCTTTTCTATGTCCCGTCCGTGCTCTCCGGACTTACGTGGATAGAACGCAAAGCTTCAGGACCTCAGAGCAGCTCTTCGTCTGTTACGGAGGACAGCAGAAGGGAAAGGCTGTCTCCAAGCAGAGGATGGCCCACTGGATAGTGGATGCCATCGTCTTGGCTTATCAGTCCCAAGACGTGCCCTGCCCGCTCGGGTTAAGAGCCCACTCCACTAGGGGTGTTGCCTCTTCCTGGGCGCTGGCTCGTGGCGCCTCGCTGACAGATATTTGTAGAGCTGCGGGCTGGGCGACACCTAACACGTTCGCTAGATTCTATAGCCTCCGTGTAGAGCCGGTTTCTTCCTGTGTGCTCACTTCCCATAGTCAGTAACACCGAAGTGCCCGTTCTAGTGTCGGCTTGCTGCGCCATTCCCTCCCCTATGGTAGACGGATGCGTGCGCTTATTCTGCTCCAGTCGAGTTCCCCGGATCGGCGAACCCTGTTGAGTCCTCCACAACCCGCGGCAGTCGGACGTGGCGGAGCGTTCGACGCCAGGTCTAACACTCGTATGCATTGGTGACACTTGTGTTAGGCTGGGTTCCATATGTAGTGACCCCCACGGCGGTCCCATATGTGTATTCTTCCACGGTACGGCTCCCTACGGCGAGCCCGTGTCTTTCCCTCGGCAGAGTCTCCTCTGCCGTCCCAGGTACGTGTTGTCCCCCTCCACGAATTGGCCGGGGCCACCCCTGGGACTTCCGTATGTTGTGCTGCCCACGGCCAGCCCATACGTGTATTCTCCACATGTTAACTCCCTCTGGGCATGATGTGGCTTCCGCAGCTGCCTTCACAGGCACGCTTTCCCAGTGTTATCCAATACAGTCAGCTGAATGGGTCTTGCGGAACAGCAGCTTGGACTCTCCCTGCGTGAACTTTCCCGCCCGCATCAGATCGGGGTCTGAGGGGCTCATCGCTGGGCGCTGGAAGTGGTAGTAACTGTGGCGTTTTCCATAGGGGATCCCAATTCGTACGTCGAACGTGACCGACTGAATGGGAACGTCTCGGTTACGTATGGTAACCCTCGTTCCCTGAAGGAGGGAATGGAGACGCACGTCCCGTCGCCACAGTTGCTGTACCATCACTGCAGGTTGAGCCACTAAGTTCGGCTCCTCAGTGAAAAACAGCGTGCATTCGCTCTCGCTTCCTGTTTATACCCGCGGCGCGGGGCGGAGCGCGAGATGCAAATCTCGCACGCCAATGGCCCATTGGCCTGTTCTCTATATCTCGAAGCTGATAGGGGCTCCCTGAAGTGATCCCAATTCGTCGGTACGTCCGACGTACGTCTCCGTTCCCTCTTTCAGGGAACGAGGGTTACCATACGTAACCGAGACGTTTCACCACGGGGTTTGCAGCTTTTCAATGACGTTCACGTCGGATAATTACGTCACTTCAAAACGTTCCCATGGCAATAGGGGGAAATGGCGGCTCTTGTGTGAAGTAAACGAAACATTTTCAACTTTCTTCTAATATAAAGTTGGTATGCCAATGCCAGCCACCAATAATGTAAGAGAAGAAGAAGGCTTTGAATGCATGCACTTTTGTAGCCATGAAAATCATAATCAATATGGAGTCAGACATGAAAGCCACGCTGCAACAACTACTGCCGGAAAATTATATCTTCAGTTGTGCTCACCGTCATTTTTGGGTGATCTGAAGTTGAGAAAGAAGGCGTGAAAACGGTATACACCAGCTGCAAGACATGTAGACACATTATCAAATACCATGGCCTTCAGCGTCACACATGCAAAGCAGCCCGCTCAAGGGAACTGGCAATTTCTTAATTTCATGAAGCATAAGGTGCCAGTGACTGTAAAGTCGAGATTCACAGACGTGTGTGTGTGCGTCCCTGTGTTTGCATGGAAGTTTTACTTAAAAATGTAATGTGTGTGCATTGTTTAAGCTGGCTTTCAGTTCAATAAAATAACAATTAAAAAATTTTTTTTGGATTTTCATTCAACTAAGGTGGGCATTCTGTGATCTGTAATGTATTTTTTACTGTAACTGACAGATTCCGGCTAAAAAAGTGGGAGTGGGACAGGAGGAGTTTGAAAATCCACACCCGTGTCACCCTCTAGATCAGTTCTCTTGGTTCTTTTGGTTCAGATCAAAAAAGAAAATTATACATTTAGTCCAGGTTTACTCTTTCCCCACCAGTGTTTTTTTTTTTTTTTGCCAGGCACCGCCAGCTTTTTCATAATTTTCACACAATGTTCATGGCCCCTTAAATATTTTGTTGTTTGAATATCAGAACATGCAAGCTTATTGCATGCAACACAGTAAGTTTCATAAAAGATTTTAGAACAATGATCAAAATGACGTAGACAGAGTCCATCAACACTCCCAAAGCGTCACAGTCCTATAGCTCGTCCTGGGTTGACATTTCATTCAGTAGCATTAGGCAATTTTAATGTATAAACTGTTTAATGTTGATGATCACGTTATTTTACATATGCATATGATTACATATGATGTCGCCTGTTTCTGCTTCTTTTTTCCTGTGTTTTGATCAGGAGATTCTCTACTCTTTCAGAAGATGCGTACTAGCACCCCCTACCATATAACAGTGAAAATACAGAAAGCCAGAAATTTCTGTCAATGGCAGGGAAAGAGTTAACACTAAACCTAAAGAGAAAAAAAAAACAGCTTTTATGATGTATATTTTAGCAACAGAACTTATCGAACACAATGCTGTGTGCTGGCTGCTGGGATAAAGCACTCATTGTATATGTGTACATATAATGGTATTTTTTACCAGCTGAGAACTTGTGAAGAGCTTAGAAAATGTGTGAATGCAACTCTGCAACTGATCCAGAATGATGCTGCAAGAGTGGTCTTTAACAAGCCGAAGAGAGCACACATCACACCTCTCCTCATAAACTTACACTGGTTGCCAATTGCCGCTCGCATCAAATTCAAGGCACTGATGTTAGTCACAGTGATGTTAGTAAAATCACAGAGCGGGGTCAGCGCATGCTGAGGCGCACAGTGCGCAGAAGTCGACAACTTTCTGCAGAGTCAATAGCTACAGACCTCCAAACTTTGTGTAGCCTTCAGATTAGCTCAAGAACAGTGCGTAGAGAGCTTCATGGAATGGGTTTCCATGGCCGAGCAGCTCATCCAAGCCTTACATCACCAAGTGCAATGCAAAGTGTGGGATGCAGTGGGGTAAAGCACGCCGCCACTGGACTCTAGAGCAGTGGAGACGTGTTCTCTGGAGTGACCAATCACGCTTCTCTCTCTGGCAATCCGATGGATGAGTCTGGGTTTGGCGGTTACCAGGAGAACCCCTCACTGCATTGTGCCAAGTGTAAAGTTTGGTGGAGGGGGATTATGGTGTGGGGTTGTTTTTCAGGGGTTGGGCTTGGCCCCTTAGTTCCAATGAAAGGAACTCTTAATGCTTCAGCATACCAAGACATTTTGGACAATTTCATGTTCCCAACGTTGTGGGAACAGTTTGGGGATGGCCCCTTACTGTTCCAACACGACTGCGCACCAGTGCACAAAGCAAGGTCCATAAAGACATGGATGAGCGAGTTTGGTGTGGAGGAACTTGACTGGCCTGCACCAAGTCCTGACCTCAACCCGATAGAACACCTTTGGGATGAATTAGAGCGGAGACTGAGAGCCAGGCCTTCTCGTCCAACATCAGTGCCTGACCTCACAAATGAGTTTCTAGAAGAACGGTCAAAAATTCCCATAAACACACTCCTAAACCTTGTGGAAAGCCTTCCCAGAAGAGTTGAAGCTGTTAGAACTGCAAAGGGTGGGCCAACTCCATATTAAACCCTACGGATTAAGAATGGGATGTCATTAAAGTTCATGCAATATAGTGTATGTTCAAGTTGAAGTACTAAAAATGACAAAATAAACTGAATTAAAAATGAATTAAAGCTAAACAGAAAAAAAAAAACGGATCAAAGTGACAAAAGCACATATCAAAATTGCTAAAACAAACAAATTTAAATGAAATCTGATGATCTAAAAATAAAGGCTAAATCAACATATTTAGATAAATGAATGCTATACAGTGATTTATATAAATAATACTAAAATAACACTGCTCTCCAATAATTTTCTGATTCTCCTCAAACAAGACAAAAAGGTCTTTGATCTGGATGTTTTTTGACCTGCAACATACCGACAACATCTGCTAAATAAATGACTCGGGAATTGTTACACAAGTACTACTTAACCCACGAAGAACCATCTTGATACCTACAGCACTTACACTTGCCATTTTTCCCCTGACTTTTCAATCTAATGGCTCCTTTGCTTCTGTGGCATTGTGGGATAGCAAAGGATTCACTGGATGCACACTTCAGAACATACTTTGCATACTGTGTGTAGCAGGGAACTACACATATAAGAATGACTTAACAGACAGCCTTTTGTGCATGAAGACACCATTATGTCACGTCTAATGATCTAAAAAAAAAATCGAGTGAGCTTTAGAAATAACCAAATCAATATTTAATGACTTTGATGCTTATTCCTCTGTGAAAATGGAATCATGAGTTGAAAAATAGAAAACATGGGCATTTATGAATTAATTTGACTTTCAACTGTTCCATCAAACGGCATGTTTATTCTTTCCACCAACCGCCGAATCACATTCACAGGATAGTCAGACATCATAAACAGCAAAGTTTAAGAAGCTAGGCTAAATATAATAAACTGTAATTAGATTTACACTTTAAACAAATAACTAATGGGAAAATATGTGTAAGAAAAATATATTAATTAAAACAATTCTGAATATATTCTCAGACTTGATTGAAAATGTATGTTGTTTTCATGGATGTTGGAAATCAAGACAAAATATTAAATCATTACTTTATGAAGTACTAACATTAATGTTAGTCTAAACCAAACACCCCTACATGTTCATCGATGCTGTCTTATGTGACAAAAAAGAGAAAGAAAGAAAAAACAGCCTACCCGAAAACATGGAGACAAAAATCTGAACTGGATTATCCCTAAATATTACTGACAGAGACGAGGGACTCGTGCATATTGTAATGGGCTGTTTTCCCAGTCTGTGAAAGTAAATCTGTAAATGATCTCAACAGATTGCTGTGACACTTCCTCTCTTAATCTGACTATTAACAGCTTCATGTTAGCGTTGATGCTGTTTGTGTTAATGTGTAGGCACATATTGCTTTAGCTTATCTTTTAGAACCGCATCACTGCTAATATACCCCTTTTCCACTAGCATGAACCGGGTGCTAGTTCAGACTCAGAGCCAGTGCTAGTGCCAGTTCGGAGTTGGTTTGACTGACGAGCCTTCCAAGAACAGGTTTGCCTTTCCAAATGCTAGAGAACCGCCACAGAGCCAGTCTTACGTCACTGTATACGTCTCATCTTTCTCAGCAATGCTTGCGAGGCAGCGGGAAACACAAACACACCAGGCTTGTTCAAGATGCATCGGCGCTGCGCAGACCGATCAGTGTATACCGCATGAGCGATTCAAAAGCATAAGGATGGGACATGGCTTTGCGATCCTACATCGGCATCAAAACACAGCGAATCCAACGCATTCGTGCAGCTTGCCGTAAGTTATATAGATGGAGATTACAATCGAGCAGCTATTAGCAGCTAAAATGGCGGTCACAAGTTTGTTGGTCACATTAACGCCGCCCCCAGCCCCTGCTGCAAGCGGTTCATACTACTAGACCAGCAATGTTTTGGTGCTACTTAATAACCACTTTTCCTGGTTCAGAGCTGGTGCTTTGGGTGTGGAAAGAAAAAGAACCGATTTGAAACTAGGCTCTGGCTCCGAACCAGCACTCAAACTGCCTTGGTGGAAAAGGGGTAATAGATAGCTTTCTCGATTAGATTTTTTTATTGACCTCCTTAGGGACCAAACGTGTTTCGTAACACAAGAATGAACCTCATTGGTTCTTGCAGAAGATCAAACGTGCTGCATTAAACGAGAATGAACCTCATTGGTTCTTGCAGAAGATCAAACGAGCTGCGTAACACGAGAATTAACCTCATTGGTTCTTGCAGAAGATCAAACGTGATGCGTAACACGAGAATTAACCTCATTGGTTCTTGCAGAAGATCAAACGTGATGCGTAACACAAGAATGAACCTCATTGGTTCTTGCAGAAGATCAAACGTGATGCGTAACACGAGAATTAACCTCATTGTTTCTTGCAGAAGATCAAACGTGATGCGTAACACGAGAATGAACCTCATTGGTTCTTGCAGAAGATCAAACGTGATGCGTAACACGAGAATGAACCTCATTGGTTCTTGCAGAAGATCAAACGTTATGCGTAACACGAGAATTAACCTCATTGGTACTTGCAGAAGATCAAACGTGATGCGTAACACGAGAATGAACCTCATTGGTTCTTGCAGAAGATCAAACGTGATGCGTAACACGAGAATGAACCTCATTGGTTCTTGCAGACGATCAAACGTGATGCGTAACACGAGAATTAACCTCATTGGTTCTTGCAGACGATCAAACGTGCTGCGTAACACGAGAATTAACCTCATTGGTTCTTGCAGAAGACCAAACGTGATGCGTAACACGAGAATTAAACCTCATTGGTTCTTGCAGAAGCTCAAACGTGCTGCGTAACACGAGAATGAACCTCATTGGTTCTTGCAGAAGATCAAACGTGATGCGTAACACGAGAATGAACCTCATTGATTCTTGCAGAAGATCAAACGTGCTGCGTAACACGAGAATGAACCTCATTGGTTCTTGCAGAAGATCAAACGTGATGCGTAACACCAGAATGAACCTCATTGGTTCTTGCAGAAGATCAAACGTGATGCGTAGCACGAGAATGAACCTCATTGGTTCTTGCAGAAGATCAAACGTGATGCGTAACACGAGAATGAACCTCATTGGTTCTTGCAGAAGCTCAAACGTGATGCGTAACACGAGAATGAACCTCATTGGTTCTTGCAGAACCTCAAACGTGATGCGTAACACGAGAATGAACCTCATTGGTTCTTGCAGAAGATCAAACGTGATGCGCAACACGAGAATGAACTTCATTGGTTCTTGCCAAAGCTCAAACGTGATGCGTAACACGAGAATGAACCTCATTGGTTCTTGCAGAAGCTCAAACGTGATGCGTAACACGAGAATGAACCTCATTGATTCTTGCAGAAGATCAAACGTGCTGCGTAACACGAGAATGAACCTCATTGGTTCTTGCAGAAGATCAAACGTGATGCGTAACACCAGAATGAACCTCATTGATTCTTGCAGAAGATCAAACGTGCTGCGTAACACGAGAATGAACCTCATTGGTTCTTGCAGAAGATCAAACGTGATGCGTAACACCAGAATGAACCTCATTGGTTCTTGCAGAAGATCAAACGTGATGCGTAGCACGAGAATGAACCTCATTGGTTCTTGCAGAAGATCAAACGTGATGCGTAACACGAGAATGAACCTCATTGGTTCTTGCAGAAGCTCAAACGTGCTGCGTAACACGAGAATGAACCTCATTGGTTCTTGCAGAAGATCAAACGTGATGCGTAACACCAGAATGAACCTCATTGGTTCTTGCAGAAGATCAAACGTGATGCGTAACACGAAAATGAACCTCATTGGTTCTTGCAGAAGATCAAACGTGATGCGTAACACGAGAATGAACCTCATTGGTTCTTGCAGAAGATCAAACGTGATGCGTAACACGAGAATGAACCTCATTGGTTCTTGCAGAAGCTCAAACGTGATGCGTAACACGAGAATGAACCTCATTGGTTCTTGCAGAAGCTCAAACGTGATGCGTAACACGAGAATGAACCTCATTGGTTCTTGCAGAAGATCAAACGTGCTGCGTAACACGAGAATGAACCTCATTGGTTCTTGCAGAAGATCAAACGTGATGCGTAACACGAGAATGAACCTCATTGGTTCTTGCAGAAGATCAAACGTGATGCGTAACACGAGAATGAACCTCATTGGTTCTTGCAGAAGATCAAACGTGATGCGTAACACGAGAATGAACCTCATTGGTTCTTGCAGAAGATCAAACGTGCTGCGTAACACGAGAATGAACCTCATTGGTTCTTGCAGAAGATCAAACGTGATGCGTAACACGAGAATTAACCTCATTGGTTCTTGCAGAAGATCAAACGTGATGCGTAACACGAGAATGAACCTCATTGGTTCTTGCAGAAGATCAAACGTGATGCGTAACACCAGAATGAACCTCATTGGTTCTTGCAGAAGATCAAACGTGATGCGTAACACGAGAATGACCCTCATTGGTTCTTGCAGAAGATCAAACGTGATGCGTAACACGAGAATGAACCTCATTGGTTCTTGCAGAAGATCAAACGTGATGCGTAACACCAGAATGAACCTCATTGGTTCTTGCAGAAGCTCAAACGTGCTGCGCAACACGAGAATGAACCTCATTGGTTCATTTAAAGCGATCGTGGCAATAAACATATTGCAGCATTTTGTCATGCTACATTGCTCCTGGTTGGGAAAAGCTATGTTAATTTGAAAACAACTGAGCTACTGTTAGACTGCTGAAAATGTAGCTAAGCTATTACCATCACTACTTTTAGTTAATCAACACTGTAACAAGCCATTTTCTATCCAGTGCTCTTTCAGGAGCAGCGGGATATAATTCTCCTTCACCTGAGCGTAACTCTCCTCTGCTGCTCGGCAATACCGTGCTTGTCATTTGAATGTTTTGTTGCTCTTTTTTGATCATCAAAGATTTAGGCACTGGTTTACCAGGATAAAGCACAAGAGACAGAGACAGCCTTTCATGATATGTATGTGTCTGGAAGTTTAATGCGCTAACACAGGCACACTTCACAGCAGAACTTCAGACAGACAATTTCCAGTGTTGATCTAATGGAGAAGAACATGCGGATGTTTATCTGTCATTCTGTTTGACTGGATCAAGATCTTCATCCTGTGTTAAACGGGAGAGGGTGATATGACCAAAATATCAGTCATTTTATAGCAAATCACAATAAAGTTGTTTTGCTGAAAATTATATTTTGGGTGTTACTTTATAAATGAAAGGGAATATTTTCTCTGATATTTTTTAATTGACGGACACAAACCAAAATATAAAACTTGCATTGTTGCAAAAAATAATATAATATAATATAATTAATATAATATAATATAATATAATATAATATAATATAATATAATATAATATAATATAATATAATATAATATAATATAATATAATATAATATAATTTATATAATATAATATAATATTATATAATATATAATATAATATAATATAATATAATATAATATAATATAATATAATATAATATAATATAATATAATATAATATAATATAATATAATATAATACAATTAATATAATATAATATATTTTAAATATAAAAATATAATTTAATATATCCAGATAAAAGAATATATAAATATATATTATTCAATGTACTAAAAATATATATTATTCAATATACTAAAAATACATATTATTCAATATATTAATTGAATATTAACCATATTATTTATTTATTTATTTATTTATTTTATATTAATATTCATATGTATTACTGTATTATGTTTAAATATATATTGTCTTTACTTAAAAAAAAAAAAAATATATATATATATATATATATATATATATATATTAGGGCTGTCAAAAGATTAATCGCGATTAATCGCATCCAAAATAAAAGTTTGTGTTTACATAATATATGTGTGTGTACCCTGTTAATTATTATTTATATATAAATACACACACAAGCATGTATATATTTAAGAAAAAAATATTATTTTTATTAGGGGTGACCCCGAATAGTCGAAGATTCGATGCATCGATATGCGGAGCCTGATTCGACCACCGATCTCACAGTCGAATCTTCGCGGGTGTTATGAAATGAGGATCATACCATTTTGGCAATATGGGGGTGCGTAATGTCTAATTTCACACAGAACTACTGGTTTTGTACGGTTATATTAAGTTATATACAGCCTTTAATTATGATAATGCTGTAAAAAAAAAACGTGAAAAGAAAGAAGCGTTCAATAAATATTTTTAACGTGTGTGTGAATGAATCTAACCACCCCTGTGACAGATTTAAGTTTCACTTTCCCTGATCCGTGACAGACGAGGCGCATCTTGGCGGCAGGGAATACTTAATGTCTGGAATAAGAAACTTTAAAGTGTGGATGCACTTTTAAATAGTAAAAGATGATCCAAAAAAAGTAAAATGCAAGTTGTGCCAGCAGCCCATGTCCTACCACTCATCAACAACAAACATGGCTTTCAACTTAAAACGGGCAAGTTTAAGAGCGCACTGCAGCCGGCCAACGTTAACAAGTTGGTTTTCCCCGCACACAATTCGAAAAGACTCAAACGCACACAAGCAGAGTGAAATAATGGATTTTTTTCGATCGGGTAGGGTACAAGTTTTTTCAAAAATTTCAGCCGTTTCTAATTTTAATTTACTGTGGACATGTTTAGCTAAAAAAAACTGCCAGTTTAGTGTTTATTGTGGTTTCGGCAGTTAAAAAGAGAAATTTCACAATTCTGGCTAAACTTTCGTTGTTTTAATAATTTATTTATTTATTTTTATTTTATTTATTGGTCACTCAGAGTTACTTAATTTAACTGTGGCTTGTGTTTTTGTAATATATGAAGAGTTCAGATGCTGAAGATGCACTGAGTGAATGCTCTCCGCATATAGTATACGTTCATAAAATACTTTCACTTCAAACCCACTAAATCCCAGCCTCAGCCCATTCAGAAGTACCGGTACTTGGGTAGAAACCTATACATTTATAAAAATATACTATATTTTTTTATTATTAGTAATGTATATTCTGTTCTAATTTAATTCTGTAAATTAACGCTTTTTATTGTTTTTCGTTGTCTCGATGTTGCGCTGCACTGAAAGCATGCTGGCACAGCAATTTTGCCGATGTAATTTAATTTCGCAAAATGTGAAATGCAAATCCTGTCTGCAGTCAGTGTGTTCTTTTCCTCTCTAGGCAGGTATTTTGTTTAGATTTATTTATCAAAATGTTCGTTTATATATTTGTGTGATGTTCTGTATTTCGATCGCGGCTTTAAAATGTTATGAGAAAACGTTTTACGAATGTTTATCCACCACATTACCTTTTATTTAAACCTAAATAAGAAAGCCATTGTCAGTTGGTCTGTCAGTTGGCAGGCAGTTTTGGTCGCTTTATTAAAAGTTGTTGCTGTGTGGAGTGTGTAAAATAAAATAAAACTAGTTTTACCCTCCTGCTGACTGTCGTGCCCCTCCCAGTCCCAACCCATTCACACACACTAGATGATTCGACTATCGGTCGACTATAGAAAGATTCGACAATTCTGATTCAAATGTGTAAATCATTAGTCGGGGACACCCCTAATTTTTATATTTAAAACATTTATATTTATATATATTATAGATTATATAAATGTATATACAGTATATACATGCAAATATTTCTTAAATATATACATGAATGTGTGTGTATTTATATATAAATAATAATTAACAGAGTACACACACTTATATTATGTAAACACAAACTTTTATTTTGGATGCGATTAATCGCGAATAATCTTTTGACAGCCCCAATATATATATATATATATATATATATATATATATATATATATATATATATATATATATATATATATATATATATATATATATATATATATATATATATATATATATATATATATATATATATATATATATATATATATATATATAAAAACCATATTATTTAATATTGCATAAAATATAATAAAATAATAAACAAAGCAATATTATTTTAAATAATAATATTCAGATTAATTAATTTAATATAATTAATAAGATCAATAATCATTATGAATAATTTATATAAAATGTATATTTTTAAATGAATTAATATGAATTGATAAAAATTATTAATACAATAATGATCATAATCATAATAATCAAAAATATTCATAGTAATTTAATATAAATAATATTTAAGTATATTCATTATTAATAATATTAATGTATGTAAAATGTATACATATTAACATTTTTAAAAATTAATAATACCAATAACATTCTCTTGAGTTGTTTGTTGAGTCTCTGTTTTTTTTTCCACATTATTTCACGTTTGTTTAGTCCTGCCCATTAATAGTCGCTCTTATATATTTACCACAGTATCACAAAATCAGTCCCACACATAATATAACGTCATATCGGCCAGTTCTTGCTAATTACAGTTTTTGAGTCATGATTTGGGCCTGACAGTAAACTACCCTCGCCTCTGACATGTGGCGGCTCTAAAAATGGCCACTGGTTCTGTAATGTGGTCGAGTGACTCCACCCACGGGAAGACCAGATGATTGTGCCAGCCCAAACTCACTCCATCTGCTCCCAGAATACTGTCCTTCTCCGCTGAATGTACGCCAAGTCATTCGCATTGGTGGCGTTCCTGCAGCCTAACCTGATGGCATCCATTGATGCACAGAAAGTCTGCTCCTGGTCTGTTTGTTTTTGGTTTACGCTTCTATCCCAGTAGCCGACGGGAAGGGTCGTATGGTTTAAATGTTCCTGCTGACATTACTCACCAGCTGTCTGAATCACAAGCCTGTCAGCACCAAAGCAAAGAAGCACTGCAACCTTTCAACACACATCAGACTGTGTTAGCGTGATTGTGTGTGTGTGTGTGTGCTTTTAAACGCTGACAGTTAAATGCTGCATTCCCTGCATAAGCAACGCTGGTGTCTTTTCCTGACAGAAATCCTCGTCTTGGGTTTTGGCTGCTGTTTTCTGGTAATCACAGGTACTTTCCGTTTCCTCTTCTTCCTGAAGCACTTCTCATGCACGAAGGTGTGAATTCATAACTGCGAGACTCGTTTGAGGAAGAGATTTAGCAAGCACAATCTGTCTCCTGTTGTTTTTGTACGTGGTTTTTGTGTGTGTGAAATTGCTGCTGATGGTTTAGATCCAGAAAACCCAACGGCAAACATCTGTCTGAGTTCCACACAAGAAAGCCAAGAACAGCAACATCACAGCACAAGATGCCTCATCCTTATCCTGCATGGCTTCACATGCACACTCACATAGACTTAACATTTGGGAAACCCATAATACTGCTGAGAACTGAGCTACATGCTAACGGCATCAAATTTGACATCAAATTTCACCCTATTTACCTTCTTACAGTTTTTCTCAGACGATTTGGTACATTATCATAATGATATTACGCATTAGGCGCTGCGTAATATCATTGCGCCGCTGTACCCATGGGAGAGCAGCAAAGTTCCTTGATTATTACGCAGGAATGAGAGTATAGTTTCTAGCCATACAGGTCTAGAAAATCGCAACTTTTCCTTTTCCGTCAGTCTTAGTACATGATGCATCTACAGAAGTGTCAAGTTTTAAACAGGAAAAATTATTTGGTCATTTTTGAGTGAGATGCTAACGGTCTAATCAGATTCAATGATCTATGCTAAGCTATGCTAAAGTGCTACCGCCAGACCCGGATATTGGCTGAATGGATTCGAAAACGGTAAAACTCGACTTTTTAACTCTAGGGGAGTTGGAAAATAAGCCTATTTTCAAAAAATAGTGGCGTGTTCCTTTAAGATTGGCAAACCAGTATAAGTGCATTTCACAATACAAACAGCAGCACACAATGGGTTACCTGCATGTAACTTGCTCAAAATCCTTAGTTCATCTCTCAAAAGTAAGTATTTATGTCGAAGAATATACCAGTGCCATCAGAATGACAAGTCCTTGTGTCATTGTTCACAAACAAGATGTTGTCAGTATAAGTGTACTCAACTGTCAGTTTTACATATAACATATGGCTGCGATTTTGATGATTATTAAAAATTGCACTTTATCTGTATGGCATATATCAATTTTAAATTTCAATATTACGATTTTACACATTAGGCTACTAAATGGGATTTTGATTGCAGGAGACTGGACAGGATTCAGTTACACTTTTACTGTTGGTCTGTCAACAAATGTTTTATTTACACGGTTCGGGAGGAACACGTTCAGATAATTGACACAAGTGGAGAGCACTCAGCTAATCAACAATAGAGGTGTATATATACGCAGCAGTCCTACCTCCGTTTGTTGACAGTTATCAGCATCCCTCCACCACCCCCTCTCCACACTTTTAGTTCTGACCACTCTGGGCTCGGGCCAAATTCCGAGCTCGAAGATCTCCCCCCGGACAGCACGCCAAATACACATATAAACTTACTCTCTATAAATTATATGTAAGTGTGAACTCGTGAAATTACAGTACAATAGCATTGTGATAAAGAAAAAGACAAGACTCTCTCTCTCTCTCTCTCTCTCTCTTTCTATATATATATTTATATTTATATTTATATACACACGTAGGCCTGCTGTATATACAGTGGTGGTCAAAATTATTAGAACACTTGGCATCTTATTGGGCCTAGATTTATTTTCCAAGAGGACAATGACCCGAAACATTCTTGCCCCGCCCCTGACTGCCCCCATAAAAATCCGGACCTCAACCCCATCGAGCACATTTGGGGCGAGTTGGAAAATAGACTGGACAGATCTATTGTACATTCAAAGGAAAGCCTTTGGCTTCAGTTGCAGAAGGCATGGGATAACATTAGTGTTGAAGTTCAGTGTTTCCCACAGATTAGAAACCAATTTGTGGAGGTGGGCGGGGGTTGGGGGGTAAATGGGGTTGGTGATTGGCACAAATATCGATTTCGATCTTGATTCAGTATCAATTCATATGTATATAGCCTGCTGTACACATAAAGAAAAATAAGTTTGCCTTTTTAGCACTATTTTAAACGTTTCTTGGGTTAAATTATATTTGCTTGCATTCATTAATATTCACTTGTGTGTGCTTCTATAAGTATCATTAAATTATTAGGATGTAAGTTAACGTTTTAAAATGTCACATTTAAAGAAATCTAGTGTTTGATCATGTCTAAATATGTATTCAAATGCAAAACCTACAAATAAGTAAGCAGTTATGAACTGCAATACTTTGAGAAACTAGACCAGATACGTGTATATTTACTAAAGAGCCATACAGGCACCTATAGTGGGTAATGGCATGATGACAAAATTAAATTATTATTTTTCCAGCCACAAAATGACTCTAATTTGCCTTTTTGCATTGGAATTCTCTATTTTAACTTGAATTACTTCACTAATTGTAATATAAATAAGTAAAATATTAGAAGAAAAATATTTGAATCCATTAAATGGTCATTAATGGACCATAATTATTGCACAAATAGTAGGCCTATTTAGTACCAAAAGATCACCTCAAAACATTCAATAAATATTATTAAACTAAAATATAGCACATTTATTTAATTGAAATACAAGAAAGACCTCCATCACTCTCCATAATAACATGATACTGTAAATATGGTTGACGTAATAATCAATGCACACTATGCTGTACTGTTTACCAATAATTGCTGCAAATACCTGTATAGTGAAACTGTCGTCAATCCATTCAAATGTATTGACAGCGCTGGTTTGTGTGGAACTATTGAGCGCTCCGTGAAGCATGTGAGATGAAAGCGTGTCACAACTCTGTTTTTCAACGCCTCTGGCTTTAACTGTTATGCCATATTAGAGCCAAAACGCTATTTATTGTTTGAATTTTGTATTAAAACTTTTATAATTTTAAAAGCTTAGACTTTGTTTAATATCAAAA
This sequence comes from Gobio gobio, assembly GCF_949357685.1. Classification (NCBI taxonomy): domain Eukaryota; kingdom Metazoa; phylum Chordata; class Actinopteri; order Cypriniformes; family Gobionidae; genus Gobio; species Gobio gobio. The sequence continues at coordinate 9,922,376 of NC_137121.1, read as the reverse complement.
GCAGGTTTGGCAATTTGAGAGCGAGAGACACGCGTGAGTGACAGAGAGATGGAGGGAGAGCAGGGAAAGGAAATGCAGCTGAACGAATACACTGCGTGTTTTAAATAGGGTTAAAAAATAAATAAATGAATAACGACATGCAATATGTGGCGGCCGGTGTTGATTCTGTGGCGCACAGCCACAAATTAGTCTATGTGTGGGAAACACTGAAGTTCTCAGAGGAAATATATTGACACTATGCCAGAGAGATGTGCTGCTGTAAATGGCTGCAAAAGGTGGACATACCAAATATTATGTAGGAAACAGCAGACAATTGCACATTATCAATTGCATGACTGTACCAAAGCATTTGCAATTTGTTCAAAACAATGAGAAATTGCTTTTATGATGTGCAAAAATGACTTGATGATGTGGAGGTTGAACAAGTAGTTTTGAGAATTTCAGTTGTGATCTGAAAAAAATGTACCAAAGCGACTAAGAAAAAATTTAATTTGCAAATTTCTCCAACCACCAGACACCAGTCTGGCATGTTACTGTATGCCCACTTCTAATGGTCCAAATGAAATCAAGTCCTGCTCTACTTTTGACATAGAATATGTCAGATTACTGCTGATTTAGGAGTTTTGAGTTTGAAACAAAATTTACATTAAATAAAATGTACCATATTTCCATAATAATAATCTCTCACAATATTTAAGGGGGGAAATCTTTGATTAAAATTGAATAATTATAGATATCAAAACTCTGGTCGATACAATAACTCTAGTCGATGGATGGATGGATGGATGGATGGAGATGATAGATAGATAGATAGATAGATAGATAGATAGATAGATAGATAGATAGATAGATAGATAGATAGATAGATAGATAGATAGATAGATAGATAGATAGATAGATAGATAGATAGATAGATAGATAGATAGATAGATAGATAGATAGATAGATAGATAGATAGATAGATAGATAGATAGATAGATAGATAGATAGATAGATAGATAGATAGATAGATAGATAGATAGATAGATAGATAGATAGATAGATAGATAGATAGATAGATAGATAGATATGGCGGACGGACGGACGGACGGACGGATGGATGGATGGATGGATGGACGGATGGATGGATAGATTCCTCATCAATAAGTCCTGTCCTCCATTTTTTCCCTCATTCTATAACTCTTAAATATGTCATTATATAAATAAAATGGGTCGTGAACGTCTGGAAGTAAGGTATGATGGGGCTTGATCCATTAGTTTAATTAGATTGTGAAAAGTGGGCTATGATATTATTTGTTAAATTTATTCCCCCGCATCCGCACGGCAGCCTTGGTTGCATCAGCAGAGAAAATTATGAAGATTTACAAAAATAACGCTCACTAATGAAACATGAACAATAAGGACACGGGCATTCGTTAAGAAAGTAAATAGGGTCAGTTTTAATTTCACATTGACTTTAGGGCATGAAATGGCTGTTCTGGATGCATTAGACGGTTTAAATCTCCTGCGATTCAATCATTAGAGCTCTTCCTGTCACTAGAGCGGCACATACATTACTCTGAGAAATCATCTCCGGATGTGAAGCCAGACAGTTTGAACGATCGTCGTTCTGTGTTATTTTGAAGGGGAAGATCGTAGCAGGTAAAAATGCTTCTTGTGTTTCTCATTAGATGTGAGAGGCAGCAGCTTTCCCCCACCCTGACCATTCGGCTGCCTGTAGCACAAGTTTATTTAATAATGCACCGAGCGTAAATGCATTTCCTCCACATTTCACAGCAGATTTACAGTCCGATATTCTTAGAAATCTCATCTCATTACATTATAGAACATCTGTGTTTTATAGCAGAAGGCGTGCGGAGAGAAAACACATTCAGATTGATAACAGGTGTACGGCCACAGGGGATATCATGTGAAGCTCTGAAATCATTTGAATGGATCAGTGAGGTGAGGGGCGGGGTTCTTACAGCCACCATGAAATCAAGATGAACAATTCTTAATTTCTATATGCAATATTGCAGTGTTTACTATAAAAGATATATCCGTGCACATCATCTTCAGGTAATCAAAATAAATATCTTCTCTCTTGCAGCATCTCGTCTCTGATGATGTGTTTATCGGCACAAGGGCGGGGCAACCGGTCACTCACATGAAATCAGCCAATAGCAAACCACAACCGTCCAATCAATTCCCAATGGACAAAATCAAGTCCCGCCCTATATTTAAGAAGCTGTTTCACTCAGATATACGTCACAATAAGGAATAAAAGACTATTGCAACATCCGTTTCATACTTGTAGGTCGAAAAACAATGCTCAATGCGAATAATAAAACACAACTATTGATTTAATCATGAATAAATCATAACAGCCTAATTTGGTTTCTATCATGAACATGGCTTCAACCTCTAAAACAATATACAATAAAGAAAATGTGTTATACTCTTTGGCCTGAATGGCAAGAGGAAACCAGGCACCGCTCATCACCTGGCCAATACCATCCGTGCAGTGAAGCATGGTGGTGGCAGCATCATGCTGTGGGGATGTTTTTCAGCGGCAGGAACTGGGAGACTAGTCAAGATCGAGGGAAAGATGAATGCAGCAATGTACAGAGACATTCTTAATGAAAACCTCCTCCAGAGCGCTCTTGACCTCAGACTGGGGTGAAGGTTCATCTTCCAACAGGACAACGACCCTAAGCACACAGCCAAAATAACAAAGGACCGTACGGATCACGACCCGCGGTTCGGCACGCAAGTGACCCACGGATTTATTGTGCATTTTTTTTAAACTTGTGGATTAATCTGAATTGTTTAGCGATCGCAAACTAAAAGACAGTTTTTCTGAAAGCCAATATTGCTTTTTATGTGATCTCGTTCCTTTAAACTTGATGCTGAGTTTCAGAGAAACACATGTGTTCACGTGAATAGGGCATGTTAATCAGTCAGCAGTGGCTAGCGGAGAAGTAGAAGAACTTGAAAAGCCTCCCGCATGATTCAAATCGCGTTTATGGGAGCATTTTTGGCTTCCCCGTAAAATATAATGATAACGGAAGAAGGGTGTGGACAAAACTGTAACAGTATGTAGGCACTGTGGCACAGCCGTATGAAAGTGGCGCATACATCGAGCATATGGCACCTGCTGACGCCCGTTTCACAGATACTCCGTTTGCCGTACGTATGCGGTGCGTATTTTTTCCGTACCCTTGTTAACGGATAGGCTACAGCTTTCACTGCACGCGGCTTCGGTCCGTCAGGTGAGCTCCAGGAGCGCGTGGCCATACAGCTGTGCTGCGATCGTTTCCGCACAGAGTCTATTGTTTGATGTGCTGGCGCTGAATTAAAGTGACAGCGCATCCGCATTAAAACAAACATGTATCGATGCAAAAATCTAGTAATTCCACCACAGATGCATATAATGTAACGTCTACTTGGTTTTAAAGTCAACACACGGCTTTTTGCTCGAGTAAAGCAAGGAAAACGGCCTTTAAGTAAACAAGGAGAAATAATGGAGAGCACCTGTCCTTTCTTGGAGGTACAAAAACAAAGTTCTTTATGACCTGCAGGATTTCTTGTAAAAAGATTTAAAAACGAAAGAAAAGCGTAAGTTAATTTAAAATGTTTGTTATTTTAACATAGTCTATTGTCTGTTTTGCAATTTGCATGAGCAACGTAATATATACATCTAAAGTAGGTATTAGGCTATATAAATACAAAGTAATGAATTCAATAAAACGTTGTTTAAGTGTAGTGCGTTTAAACATGATATCTATAAAATAGTGTATAGGCCTACAAAGAGAATTGCAATGCTGACAAGTGTGAGAGTTCTACTCTCTCCCTGAGAATGTTGACATCCTAATCTCTTAAAAAAAAAAAAAAAAAGAAGAAGCTCAGGCCCATTTTCACGTCTCAGGTTGTTTGTAGTCAAATTTGATTTATTCAGATGGGTAAATATTTATTTTATTTTTGTTAACACCAAAAGTTTCTTGTTAACCTATAAACCATATAGGTTATGTTAACACCAAAAGTTTTCATGTAATAAATGGAAAGCAAATAAAAATAGTCTCCTCCCCCTTTTATTCTGATCCGAAAAATGATCCGATCCGTGACTCATGATCCGTAGTCCGATCCGAACCGTGAGTTTTGTGATCCGTTGCACCACTATCTGTGAATGTCCTTGATACCCATTTTCCACTAGTTCAGAGCTAGTGCTAGTGCCGGTTCGGAGTTGGTTCGACTGACAAGCCTTCTAAGAACCGGTTTGCCTTTCCACATGCTAGAGAGCCGCCACAGAGCCAGATCTTACGTCACTATATATGTCTCTTCTTTCTCAGCAACGCTAGCGAGGCAGCGGGAAACACAAACACACCAGGCTTGTTCGAGATGCATTGGCACTGCGCAGACCGATCAGCGTATGATATCAAAAAGCGCAAAACCATAAGGAGTCGTATGCTTTCGTTGTACTTTGATGTCATACGGCGATCGGTCTGCACAGCGCCGATGCATCTCAAACAAGCCTTCCATCAACAATGGCGACCGTTGCGTTACTATTGGTGTACATGGCTTTGCGATCCTACATCGGCATCAAAACACAGCGAATCCAACGTATTCGCTCAGCTCGCCGTCATTTGTATGGACCGAGATTACAATCGAGCAGCTATTAGCTCGATTAGCTGCTATTTCAAAAATGGCGGTCACAAGTTTGTGTTCGTCTTGTTTGTTACAGCCCCTGACGCAAGCGGTTCTAGATTCTAGACCAGCAATGTTTTGGTGCTACCTTCTTAACCCGCAGCGGATCGTGGGCGGGGGTGGGCGTGTCTGTACTTTTATCTACTTTTGTTTTATAATAAATATTCAATCAACCATCACAAACTATGAATCGTTTTAAAGCTAAAACACTCAAGATTCATGTTCGGAACTTGTTTTTGCAATAAATACACCAGAGAGGAAAGGGTTGAATGAAATGCTAAAGGACCGGACATTTAAACATTAGCATAATAAACGCAGTACTCATCTTTCATCTCCTGTCCAGATCACATTGGACAAAACCAAGAAACACCAGCATACATGTCAGTGTAAGGGTCCACTCTTCAAAATGCATCCCACTTTTTAATCCAAAACAACAACAAAATAGGGAAAAAAACTAAAAAATCCTCCTTTGTTTGCATGAACTTTTTGAGTTGGAGTAATCAATCATGTCCATTTTCAATTAAATACTGATTCTAATCCGTTTCTGGCAATATCCCCTGCAAGCTTAGAATCTTCCAGTATCATTAAGCCATCCCTCGTCTCTCTAATTCAATCACAGGCTTTATCATATACAGGAAGCGCATTACAGGCTCCGCGAGCTGTCAATCATTGCACCCATGGTTTTAGTTGGATAAAGGCAGTCAATGCCTAGCCAATGCCTTGCCAGCAAAGTTTTGATTGATGGATGTAGTAACCAATCAAAAGGCATCATATTGCGCAATTTTATGTAAACAGAAACTATCATAGAATCTATAGCGCTTACGTCTTCATTCACATTCACAAACCGGAACGCGCTTCTCAGTTGCAGACACCGGAGAGGAGCGCGCAGACTCGTGACAGACCATTTTTATCAACTAAATGAGTTTTTTACACTTTGTATATTCTATAAATAGTTGCTTTAGTTTTTCAGTAACTGTATATCCATTACAATTAGCAGTTTATTGCAGATTTATTTGAATGGAAATCTACTCTTTACAATTACAAATGTTCTGAAATAAATGGCCTTTTTGAAAGGACGCCTAGACTTTTCTTGACATAAAAGCTTACAGAAGCTACATTTTTGAGGGAATCATCCTCAAATTTGAATCAAAACATGATTAGACATTCAGTTTTATATTTGGGTATTTTCAGGCTCTTAACATTAAAGTGAATTTCAATAAAATTTTACCTCAGTTATTATGATCTCTCTTGATATCTCTTTGCAACCCGTTCTCACTCCCAAGGCGTCAAATTCCGACGCATGGTCAAGTGCTTTCCGCGTCACAATAAAGACGCTAAAGGCACCCCTAGGCGTCACTATATTGACGCGCCGAGTGCTCCATTCATTTCAATGAGAAACCTTTGGCGTCAGAAACAGACGCGTTGGGCATGGGAAAGTTATCGTCATGATGATCATACATTGGGTTATGATTTTGCCATTATGACATGTTGGACTGTGATTCTCAATTTAATCAGCCAGCATCATTTTATTTACGCTATCTAGACACGTTTTAACATGTAACCCAACCCCATTCCATCCCTAAACCTACCCATTTGTGTGGTATAAAACGCAGATATAACAGGCAGAGTCGACTGCATGCACAATTTATTCAAAAAATACAAATATTCCGAGGCCAAGCGATTGATTTGTGTGAAGGAAATCCCCAAAAGCGATCAGCGTCTCCATCCGCAGAAGATCACGAACACATAAAATTTCAAATATTGCCGCCCGTTACGTCAGTTTTCATAGTGAAATTGCATTGGCTCTAGTATGTCTCGTGACCAATTGCGTCATTACGTCAGCTTTGATTGTAAAATGTCATTGGTTCTCGTGTGTCTTGTGACCGAATGCGTCATACTAAAGAGGCGTGTGTATTATTTGAATGAGATATGAATGAGTGCGTTAACGGAGCTGCGGGATCATCATCTCAGCGATTAAAACATTAAGATCAACTCTGTTCTTTACATGAAGACATCGTGTGACTTCAGAAGACTTGGAATGCAACATGAGTTAATACTTTTATACTGTTTTTAGTCAGTTTTTGCAATAAATAGATGTGACTGTACTTCTATTTGCCTGTTATGTGTTTCTATATTGTTTAGGAGTGGGTAGGTTTAGGGTAGGAGTTGGGTTAGCTGCTCCAAAATATAAAAGTAACCTTTAAATATGAATAAACTATTAATAAAATCATGTATACTTTTACAAATGCAAAGAATAAAATGCGTCTTGATCTGACGCATTGGGTAAACAACTGAAATCAATGGAGCACTCAGCGCGTCAATATAGTGACGCCTAGGGGTGACTTTGGCGTCTTTATTGTGACGCTGAAAGCACTTGACCATGCTTCGGATTTTGACGCCTTGGGAGTGAGAATGGGTTGCTCTTGGGGATCAACATTTCAAGTGTCTAGTTTTAAATAAGACCCGATTTATGAATATAGACCATAGGTTTTAAGAGCTGCAGACATTTTTATTTGGATATGTAGTTTTCAGAAAATTCTCAAAAATAGGGGCGCAGGTTGAACCACTTTTCCTGGTTGAGAGCTGGTGCTTTGGGTGTCGAAAGACAAAGAACCGATTTGAAACTAGGCTCTGGCTCCGAACCAGCAATCAAACTGCCTTGGTGGAAAAGGCAGTACGAGTGGCCAAGCCAGAGCCCAGACTTGAACCCGATTGAACATCTTTGGAGAGATCTGAAAATGGCTGTGCACCAACGCTCCTCATCCACCCTGATGGAGCTTGAGAGGTCCTGCACAGAAGAATGGGAGAAACTGCCCAAAATATTTGTGCCAAGCTTGTAGCATCATACTCAAAAACACTTGAGGCTGTAGTCGGTGCCAAAGGTGCTTCAACAAAGCATTGAGCAAAGGCTGTGAATACTTATGTACATGTGATTTTAATTGTTTATATATATTTGCAAAGATATTTGTCATTATGGGGTATAGTTTGTAGAATTTTGAGGGAAATAAGGAATTTAATCAATTTTGGAATAAGGCTGTGAATACTTGGAGTGAAGCTCTACTTTCCACACACACTGTAGGTCTCTGAGAGCATGAAACAGTCAAATATTGTTACTGAATATTATTCGTGCATTTTAAATGTGAAGTATCAACACATCAAATCAATTTGTGATGTAATGGACCATTTCGGTCCATCAAGGTCATGCTCTCCTATTATTAGCATTCAACAATATGACTTTTCTATAAATAATACATTGTTTGTTTTATGTAACAGGATTGATACATCTTCCAAATATTAAAAAAGTACAAATGGTGAATACAACTTACTTAAAAACGGCTCCTCTGAAGATTGTCGCGTCCTCTTGGTCATATGATTTAAAGGGACAGTTTACTATTATTATAAGGTAAAACATTTTTTTAAATGCTTATTCTTTAAACATTTACACAATGCCAATTGTAAATACATTGGCAATGCATATTTAGAACAAACAATGTTTGTCATGTGTTCTTTTAAGGTTGGGGTATAGTTATTATAATTCGCTTCATTTAAAAACACCAGAAGTCTATGGCATGCTCTCTTTTTGCTTCGTAAACGTGTGTGAGGATCTGAATGCACTAGTATCGGTTTGTCTTCATCAGGTTTGTCTAATTATAAATGGGATTCAGTGTCTCCATCTGCTCACGAACACAAGAGCTATTGCCAAACAACATTCTCTGACTGTCTCTTTCTTTCTCTCTCTCTCTTCCTGCAGACGATTGATCAACAGCTCCCCCTACAGGTTGTGTGGAGTTATGTTTTTCTCTTGTTTCCTGTGTGACTGAAAGATTTCAGACAAAACGCACGCCACTGATGAGAACATGAAGGCCCAGGTTGTGGTGCGTTTTCCATCTGTGCTGTGCATTTTTGTTCTGATTCCAGTTGATTATCCCTCATGCCGCAGTTGGCACGGGTCTCTGTGTTGTTATAGTCCGGCGCTGCCAGATTCCCTGAGGAAACTCAGTAGGTGTTGCTAATCAAAAGCGTCGTAAGTGCAACCAGTTCCTCACAAATGCAACGCCATTATTTTAGTTTATCTGTTTGTTTATGTTCTGTTGGTGACTGCGGGGGGTTTATTGACCCAGAGCTGATAGTGTGAGACTCCCGCGTGTCCCCGTAGGGTGGTTGGATTGATGCCCATCACTGATAGTGTTCAGGTCTGATACACACCTCATAAAGCAACCAGCCTTCATCAAACTTGTGAGATCCACCAATCAGAGAAGTCGCTGTTACCATGGAAATCACATATACTAACATCTAACATGAAAAACTGTCGATTTATGGCGAGCTATTATTCACTTTTTTATTTCCCTTAATATTAAAATATATTTTAATGTATTTTAATATAGAGAATATTTTATAATTTACCACAATATAGAATATTTCTCAACATTTATTAATTAATATATATATTTTTTATAATTATCATTTTTTTACCTTCTCGTTTTAATATTAAATATATATTTTAATATATATTAATATGAAAGGACATCAAATATATTTTAATAGATTTATTACAGTATTGAATAATTCCTAATATGTATTAATAAATATTTGAAATACTGTATTTGAATCATCTTTAATTTTTTATTTCTCATTTTAATATTAATATATATTGTAATGTATTTTTATATTAATAAAATACATGAAAATATATTTTAATATTTATTTCAGTATAAAGTATTTTTTTAATATCTATTATAATTTTTCTTGATTTCATAAGTTCTCTTGTTTTATATTAAAATATATTTTAATAATAAATTAGAAATTATATAAAATATCGTAAATATTTATATAATATTTTCAAATATATAATTTGTTTTTACTTATTTAATTTACCTTAATATTAAAATATATTTTAATCTATTATAATATACAGTATATTTTATAATTTACTACAGTATAGAATATTTTTTTAGCATTTATAATAATTCAAATAATTTTTAGATGTTTTTACTTTCTCTTTTTAATATTAAATATATATTTTAATATATTTATTGCAGAATTAAATAATTCTTAATATTTATTAATACATATTTTACATTTTTAATCATGTTTAATTTTTTATTTCTCTTGTTTTAATATTAATATATATTTTTATGTGTTTTAATATTAACAAAATACATGGAAATATATTTAAATATATTTATTTCAGTATAGAGTCTTTCTTAATATTTATTATAAATTTTCTTGATTTTTTTTAGTTCTCTTGTTTTATGTTAAAATATATTTTAATAAAATAACTTATATTAGTAAATCATTTGTTTTTACTTTTTTCATTTCCCTTAAAGGGTTAGTTCACCCAAAAATGAAAATTCTGTCATTAATTACTCACCCTCATGTCGTTCGACACCCGTCAGACCTCCGTTCATCTTCGGAACACAAATGAAGATATTTTAGTTGAAAGCTGATGGCTGAGAAAGGCTTCAGATAGGCCTCCATTGGCATTCAGTACATTTACACTCCCAAGATCCATAAAAGGCACTTAAAACGTCGTTACAAAGTCCATCTCACCACAGTGACTCTACAATAATTTTACGATGCGACGACAATAGTTTTTGTGCGCAAAAAAAAATCAAAATAACGCCTTTATCCAACTTGTTATTGTCTTCCGTGTGTGCCTCCACGACCCATGCGCGAGAATGTGACGTAGCGCCAGCGTTCGGGAATCCATGAAATACACACTTAAGCCCCATTTTGAGAACTACGTCGAGACCTAAAGCACGATCAATGTAGAATTCAACAGCTTAGATACGCGCGTCTTCCTCTGCTTGCAAACAAATCGCTTCTGGGTCATGTGTCCGAACGCCGGATCTGCGTCATATTCTCGCGCATGCGTCGTGGAGGCACACACGGAAGACAAGAACAGGTTGGATAAAGGCGATATTTTGATTTTTTTTTGCGCACAAAAACTATTGCCGTCGCATCGTAAAATTATTATAGAGCCACTGTGGTGAGATGGACTTTGTAACGACGTTTTAAGTGCCTTTTATGGATCTTGGGAGGATTAATGTACTGAATGCCAATGGAGGCCTATCTGAAGCCTTTCTCAGCCATCAGCTTTCAACAAAAATATCTTCATTTGTGTTCCGAATATGAACGGAGGTCTTACGGGTGTCGAACGACATGAGGGTGAGTAATTAATGACAGAATTTTCATTTTTGGGTGAACTAACCCTTTAATATTAAAATATACTTAAATATACAGTATATTTTACAATTTACTATAGTATAGAATATTTATATATATATATATATATATATATATTTTTTTTTTTTTTTTTTTTTTTTTTTTACTTTCTCTTGTTTTAATATGAAATATACATTTTAATATATTTTACTATTAATATGAAAAGACATTAAGTATATTATAGTATATTTATTACAGTATCAAATAATTTTTCATATACAATAATAAATATTATATTAATAAATCCTGTTGATGGCTGCATCCAAAATCGCATACTTCTCCACCACATTCACCTGTATGTGGAAGTAAGCTATTTCGCTCACTTCCGATCCATTAGCCACTATAGTAAATAACTGGAAGAATAACAAAATGCAGTAAATGGTAAAATCATTTATAATGACCATTTAATATGATAATAATTTGATAACGAATAACAGTTTTGCATATCAAGCAGCATTACGGACAGCGGATGAGACCGAAAACCTCGACACAGTCAAGTTACAATGGCCACTCTTACCTTAAGAATAAGGGGAATAGTAGGCAAAAAAACAGTATATGACAAAAGAAGTACGAATTCACAGCACTAAAAGAGGAGTACATCTAAGTACCCAGATGACCTGCTACTTCCAGAGATTCTGAAGTGTGCATATGATGGACACTTTACTATCCCATGAGGCCACGGGAGAGGATTTGTGAATGACGCAACTGACGCTGGGAGGTCACATGATAACATGACAAATGTAGTACATCTAGATTACATTCATACTACCGTATATAGAACATACTTTTTAGCGGTCGTGAAGTAATTACTTATTCAAAATAAGTACTCAAGAGAGTATGTGATTTCAGACGCAGCCAATCTTTTGTAATTACCTTTAAAAACAGCTAGTTCCTTGATGACATCATCCACCAGGAAGTGACATCATTTTGGAGGGAAAACCACAGCACAAACATCAGTAAGTAAAGTATAAGCGTTTTTGACTGGGTGGATTCTGTGATGTTGTGTGGTCTTAGTCTTAGCATCACATTTTGGACTTCCATTCACTGCCATTATAAAAACATCAGGATATGTATTAATATAACTAATATAAGGTTGTATTCGTCTAAAAGAAGACTGTCTTAACATATACACCTAGGATGGCTTGAGGGCGAGTAAGTCATTGGGGAATTTTCCTTTTTGGGTGAACTAACCCTTTAAATACACAACACCCTGAGATATTTAATTACAATGGCAGTGTTTTATGGGTTTATGGGACAGATGCTTCATTGATTCCCTCATGAGTATAAAGCGAGTTAATCAAATGCGGTGATTCATGTCTGTGCTGGTCGGTTTGGTTCTTAGAACTCTTTACTGAAGAATTTGCTGAAATGCCCGTGGAGAACATGACTGGGGAAATACTTCACCAGGCCACTGGAAACGTGTGCGATCGCTGCTGAGGCCCATTGAACTGAGCAACAATCAACTGCTCTGCAAAGCTCAGTGAAGCTATTCAGCAAACGATACAGTGGAGATCTTTTGTTGTAGTGTGTCAGTAGGAGATATCAGTTTACATTTCCAACATTCCTAACATAGTGTGTGTGCGTGCGCGCGTGCGTGTGTATACCACATATATATATTGTTACCATATTGGCAATATTACAGGGTTTTTTTCTTAAGTCTTAATCAGTCAATATTGCATGTTAATTCCTGCTTGCTCATTTCCCCTTTTTACATTTGCATATGATTACCTTTGCCATAACCCATCCATCCATCTGCATCTATCCATCCATCCATCCACCTATCCAACTATCATCCATCCATCTATCCATCCATCCATCCATCCATCTGCATCTATCCATCCATCCATCCACCTATCCAACTATCATCCATCCATCTATCCATCCATCCATCCATCCATAAATCTGAATCCACTCATCCATCTGCATCTATCTATCCCTCCATCCATCCAGCCACCCATCCACCTATCATCCATCCATCCATAAATCTGCATCCACCCATCCATCCATCTGCATCTATCTATCCATCCATCCATCCTTCCATCCAGCCACCCATCCACCTATCTATCTATCTATCTATCTATCTATCTATCTATCTATCTATCTATCTATCTATCTATCTATCTATCTATCTATCTATCTATCTATCTATCTATCTATCTATCTATCTATCTATCTATCTATCTATCTATCTATCTATCTATCTATCTCCACACATCCACCTATCTATCTATCTATCTATCTATCTATCTATCTATCTATCTATCTATCTATCTATCTATCTATCTATCTATCTATCTATCTATCTATCTATCTATCTATCTATCTATCTATCTATCTATCAACCATCTGCATCCACACGTCCACCTATCATCCATCTATCTATCTATCTATCTATCTATCTATCTATCTATCTATCTATCTATCTATCTATCTATCTATCTATCTATCTATCTATCTATCTATCTATCTATCTATCTATCTATCTATCTATCTATCTATCTATCTATCTATCTATCTATCTATCTATCCATCCACATCCATCTATCCATCCATCCATTCATCTATAATAAAACAAAAACTATAACATTAAAATATATAACTATTTTTGTTTAAATACATTCAAAAATAAATAAAAATAAGTATATAATTTCAGACCGAATTGTAATATCAATGCATCCCTGATTATATTATATTAGTGATGATTTACTATTAAATAATTATTTTTCGTCTGCTCTTAAAGGTGTGAAATGAACTTAGTTTAACATATACAGTATCTTTCTCATCTGAGGGTTTGGGGATTGTGCGAGTTCTTGTGGTTCCATCAGCCAATTAGCGTTGTCACCTTATTTTTTTGTGTTTCCAGAATAATGAGCCCCACGATATTTACAGCTCATGTGATTGGCTAAAAAAAAGAGTGCTTATGAAGACTGCAAACAGATTAATGCTAACAGACCGCTCTCTCCAGGTGTACAGACCTCAGTGCTGATCAGCGCTAAATGATGAGATTTCAGCTGAACAGCCTCTATTTAATGATAACCTTGTCTGCTTTCAACTCCCTGACTGTAGTTCACATTGCATGCCAGCTGGATATCGACTTACAGGTTGCCAGACTGTCCTTTAAACCAGAAAACACATCCCAGTGAGTGTTTTTTTAACCAGTCGGAGTGTGTTTTAAAGCGAGAGGGAGTGAGGTTTATGTCTCAGAGGGTTTCCTGTTCTCCTTCCTGCTGGGGATTGTTTTACTCCTGGAGATTTCTGATGAGTTCTTTTGGAAAAACATCCCTAAAACACTGCTTTCCCTCTCTCTCTCCCTCTCTCCATCTTTTTCTGCTCTCAGCGTGAGAGAACAGGAGAATTTACTCCGACCCAGGAGGAGCTCAGTGATCGGGGAAAGAGAAATCATCATGAATACAAATACAGAGAGAGGGAGAGAGAATTGAAAGGTCTCCTGTTCTTCTGAATGTGTTTTTTGTTTGTGTCTAGAGGGGCATCTCGCTGTAATTATTGACTTTTCTTTGTCTAGCTCTTTTTCATCCTCTTAGAGAGAGGGAGGAGTGGAAGCCTGTCATCTGTTCCCCAGAGACTCTCACTCAGGTTAAAATGCCGAAATGCAGTGTGTTGTGGTGAACACAAACATGCGTGTGTGTGATGGTCAGTGGCGTGCAGTGGTGTTCTGAAATGAGGAGGCAAAGTCCTCACACTTTAATTTATTACATCAAAGAAAAAAAGACAAACCAAATACAATTCTATTTTGTATTCATTTACTATACTATTTTTTATTAAAACCAAGTGTGAATCTCATCAAATTAGGGGTTTTAAGCATTTTTACATTTGTTCCAAATTAATAACTAAATGCAGTAAACAATTTAAACAATATATTTTATTTGTGAACTGATATTCAGCTGTTCTTTTTAATAGTCAACTTATTTTCATCAGTCATCAAGCTTAATTTACCCAAGCTGATCGCTCACTAAAACCTCCACAGGCCATTTCAAGTTGGATTTTGGCATGACATAAAGTGGTGATCCAAGTGGCTATTTACTTCCTTTCTAATTAGTCTTCCCATTAACGGCATCGTTATCTTCATTCAGGCCGATTTGCGGACGCACACAAAAACAAGAGGCGGGAAACAGTCATATCCTACCATAACCAATCATATACAATCATAGGGCGATGGAGGCATTAGGGGTCTCGAAATTTATAGTTTCTTCGATGCATTGTGATGCAGACAAGGACGATTTGGTATCGGTTCAGTAATAGACCATAACCAATTATAATGTACTGATTATTTTCTGACGTCATTTGTCGCGTACGTGCTGTGTCGCGGTAGCATACAATGGCAGAGCGAGGCGAGACATCTGGGCACATTTCGGCTTTTATGAACAACCTAGTAACCTAGAACAACCGCTGTGTGTAAATCAAAGCTCTCTGATTTAAGGGGGGGGGGGGGTTACACTGTTAAAGACTTGGATTCCCATGCTAAACATGGACGTTTTAAGGAGTATTTCTGTGCCAAAAATACTCCTTCCAGTTTCTCACAAGTTTCGGAAAGTTTTTTTTCGAGTAAGGGTCTACGTGACGTCAACGAGGGCGGAATGTCCTTGTACGGGCCGTACGGGCTCTTCTCCTGGAAGGGCGCGCGCGCGACTAGAGCAAGAGAGCAAATGCACAGCCATTAACGCGCTTTGCTCGGCTTTAGGGAAGCCGGCTGCGCTGCAGTCACAGGACTTCACAAAATCAACAATGTCACCAAAGAAGTGTTTTTGGTTGTCAGGGCAAGACAACCCTGGTCAGCTTCCCAAAGAACCCAGTGTTAATGGGACAGTGGATGGAGTTTGTTTTTCCGGAGCAGCAACGGAGTTGTGCAAGTGTTTTTGTTTGTTCCCTGCATTTCGGATTTGTTAGCTATCGGCGTGTACGTGCACCTCAAGTAAACATGACGCGCAAAACCGTTCCTCATAAACGATGAGTAAACACACACATATGTTGTAAAACATGACAAGCCGGTAAGCAAATATATACAGTTACAGTACACACCACATAGAGACGTCCTGCTGTAGTAGTTGCTGCTGCTGCTCCGGTTCAATTTCAGCCTCCGGATCAGATTCTGGATCATATGTGGTTGAATCTGATTTATAGTCATGGTTTATTTAGGATAACGTTTTCTTTTCCACGTTTAAGGATGTCAGCTTTCACAGTTCTCAACGCAATAGCTGTGCGTGCTCGTGACTGTTTAGCTCCGCCCACACGATACGCCTCCAGCCGCTCGTTTTTTTTTCCGGAAAGACTCGGTACAGCGTATCTTTCTTTTATAAATATGATAAAACTAAAGATTTTTGGGATATATGAAGTATGCAATACTACTCTATAGGTACTCAAGATTTACACAAGATTGACTGAAACTGAGTGTATCACCCCCCATTTGTTTATGTTTATGTAGTTAGGATAGTAAAATAACTGGTGCACACTTTTATTAGCAATTAGCATTGTTTTTTTTAGCATTGTTGCGAGGAGTAAAATTTACATATGTGGTTTCAACAACCAGATGCATTTAGACTTTAGCTTTCACTATAATGCGGCCAGACCACCTCCTGAAGTGGCTTTTAGTATTTTCTATTTGTTCTAAATGCTCCTGTCGTCTTCTGTGCCCAGACTTGAGTTTTGTTTGATACATTTAAGAAGCGTGTTTTCTTTGAGCAGGTCAAATTAAAGGTTCAGTTCATATAACTGACTGACAAAAATGTATACATGAGGATACAGAGCATCGTCAATGCATTGTGATGCATCGTGATATCGAATTGAACCGAATGTGAGACCAGTGTAGGTTCACACCCCTAGGAGGCATTGCCTCCTCTCACGTGCCTTTCCCCTATTCATTCTCAATTACCCCCCACTAAACCCTCCGCACTCTTTAGTGGGATCTGTTAAAAGTCAATGGACTCACGGGAGACAAGAGAGACGTGGCAGCCCGCTGTAACTTTATCTGCGGGTGTCGATGTTGGACAGTGTTACTTTAGAAAAACAAGCGATTTATATACTTTTTAACTTATTTTGTAATATGGATTATTTTCTCATCCAATTTTTTGAGGAGGCACTGTCTCACTTGCCTCCTCGGAGGAAATGCCCCTGCTATGTGTGCATAAAAAGTTATATAATAATAATCAAAATGATTCACAATCAGAAAGGGGGTCCCACAGGTAGAAATATACGGCGTGATCACTAGCAAAATTTTGTGAGCAAAGTGGATTTTTTGTGAATAGTGTAGTGATGCAGGAAACACTGTTACTCACGTCCAAACCAAGCAGCTTTTTATTGGTAAATGTGTGTTAAAAGTACAACAGACTTGAATCTGATGTGTTTTACGTCATATGCCCCCAAGCAAAATTCTCAATCAGTGTTGCCAATTGAGCTACCTTTACACTGTTGCTGCGGGTTGTTTTCATGTGTGAAAGTGATTCTTCATGCTCCCTCCCAACCATTCTTTCACAATGTGAGCCTGATGAATCTTGACATTGTCATCCTGGAATATGGCCATCTTCCTACATGGTTGTTTAAGAAATGAAAAGCTACACTCAAATCAATTAGGGTTAATGGGATAGATCACCCAAAAATGAAACCTCACCATCAAGCCATCCTAGGTGTATATGACATTCTTCTTTAAATGTATTAAATATGGATATTTTCTTACAAAAACCCATCGATTCACTTCAGAAGACCTTTATTAAACCCCCGGAGCTTCAAATTTTGGGTGGCCATTGACAGCCATTATAAAGCTTGGAAGAGCCAGGACATTTTTTAAAGCTACACTGTGTGATATTTTCCCCCATCTAGTGGTGAAAAGGTATATGACCATCCAGTGAATTTTAGTTTCTGTTCCTCTCAATTCCGATTTCGTTTGAACTCCTACGGTGGCCGATTTAGTCCAAGATTAACATGGCTTCCAGTTCGACCTCATCCACATTCGACGCGGTGCCTGTGGGATATTCTGTGCGCAGTGGGATGGTTTGGAAATCAACTGGCCTAATTATTTGGCTAGAAAGAACTGCAGCTAATCCAGAGTGAACTTTGATGATAGTAATGTTTATTCAGTCATCCAATTGCAAGGCATAAACAGGTTTGCGTGGATATGTACATAAATGTGGTTTCTGTGAGAGAACAAATAAGGATGGTAAATATACATACACAGTTAAGAACTGTATAACTATACTTATAAGTTACATTTGTATAATGTAACCGTAAACCAGAGCTTATTGTACCATATATAGGCGCTAAATGCAGCTGCATTAAAAGGAGCGGAGCTGCCGCTGCTGCTGCTGCTAACAAGCGGTGTCCGGTTACAAAAGTGTGTGCGCCGCTTTAACTAGCACTGCGCATATTGTTAATATGCCGATCAGACCTGATACATATTTCCATCAACATACATTAAAAGCAAATATTTTCTATAAACGAATAAACATTGTTGATAACAAAATAACTGAATGATTATTCAAATAGGTGAGCATTACGCTATTGTATGTTGACACAAAAATACTTCTGAGGTGACATCAACTGAATTACGCGATGACACACTCTGAAACACATCTACAATGACAATAACAATTATTACTTACGGAGTTATTAACGCACAGAAATACCACACAAGGAAAAACAGACTTTTGAGGAATAAACAAGCCAGGAAAACTCCGTATAACTCTGTTACTGGACGCTGCTGAGATGAAAACTCTCTGTGCATGCACCAGACACGTCTGAACAAGTTGACGCGCACATGCGAGAGGCAGGGAATTTTGTACAGTGCCATCGAGTATTAAAACCGGTTAAAACGCGAAAGGCGAAGCTTGAATTTACGGGTATGTCCCTCTTTGGCTAATGTACTTTCAAGATGGAGGGGCAACATGGCGACCACCGTTAGATCCCATTACCTTATGTATTTTCAATGGCATATTATAAACTTACGAGAATACTTTATTACTTGAAAGAAGTAAATATACATTAATGAGCACATATATTTTTGAAAGAACTAAGGGTTTTTAGCTAAGAATAGACTAAAAAAGTTACACAGTGTAGCTTTAACATAACTCCAATTGTATTCGTCTGAAAGAAGAAAGTATTCGTCATATACACCTAGAATGGCTTGAGGGTAAATCATGGGGTAATTTTCATTTTTGGGTGATCTATCCCTTTAAAAACTGTTGCCAAACAAATAACATGCTAAAAACATAATTATCACTGCAATAATGATCCAATCATAGACTCTTAAGCATTTGCCTATTTTGCCAACTTCCCTTGACCCCATTTATTTTACTATTTTAACTATACGAAATACCCATAATTATGTTTATGTAGTTAGGACAGTAAAATAACTGGTGCACACTTTTATTAGCAATTAGCATTGTTTTTCTCATAAATGTGTACTACACCACTGACTGTAATGCAAAACTCTTTCCTCAGACCATCCCAAAAAAACTTTTGGTTAACCAATCGTAACAAAGGTCATTACACACAGGCATATTAAAGAGTAGAAAATGGTCATGCCAAACTAAATGATGACCTTTTTTTGGTGAATGAAATCTTGGTCCAGAATATGGCCCTTTAACATTTGCCTTCAATATTATTTCCAGTCTATTGAATAATGTGTTTAATCTAGAAGTATGTCTGCCTGTTTCTGTTTGGAAAGAGCATCAGTGATATCTGATTCCAGTAATGAGAAACCATCAGCACATCCGCTGATCACTATGGCAAAAAGCCACACACATACAGAATGATGGCCAAAATGCTGGCAGAATGTTTATTCGATGCTGGCAGTGGTGAGAGCTTTGAAATGTCATTGAAATATATTAATAAAGACAGACCCAGAGATAAAGCGATCAGGATCATCTAATGCCACTTTGGGTGACCAAGGGCTGAACAGACAGCTGTGCAAAGTGCAGGAACCATCCCCGCTTCACTGTTAAAAAAAAAAAAGATCCACACGAACACGGGTATTTTCAAAACCGCAGCTTTTTCTTTGGGGACTGGCCGTTCGTCCTCATGCAAACGCAGTATCCGGACACTGAAACCAAACTTTTTTGAAAACTCCTGTCAGGGTGAACATTTTTAGAAACTCTGGTTGCATTGTTGTCGTGTGGACAGTGAAACCGGAGATTTTGGCTTGTTGCGTCAGAACCGGAAATAACTTTTTTTTTTCCAGGCTTCTGATTGGCAAACATGGCTTTACGGTTAGGGTTATATCGCCACCTGCTGGTTTGGCATGCTCTTGACAGCGCTTCATAGCATGTTTTGTGTTTTCATGTGGACGCGATTTTTCTTTTAAACGGAGGGAAAACAGTTTATAATACCTGTGTACGTGTGGACTAGGCCAAATTTCAACTTTTTTATGTTATACAAGACTCCTTAAAGGATTAGTTCACTTCAAAATGAAATTTTCCTGATATCTGAATCACCCCCCATCTCATCCAAGATGTTCATGTCTTTCTTTCCTCAGTCGAAAAGAAATTACTTTTTTTGAAGAAAACATTCCAGGATTTTTCTCCACACCATTGACTTCCATTGCAACCAAAATGTTCAAGGTCCAAATCAATGCAGTTTCAAAGGGCTTCAGAGGCTCTGCACGATCCCAGACGAGGAATAGGGTTTTATCTGGCGAAACCATCTGCCATTTTCAAATACGAATATACTTTTTTTACCTAAATTGCTCATCTTACGCTGCTCTGCAGCTCGCCAGTGACAGTACCTGCGTTTCCATTACCCTTCAAATTGCGTAAATTGAAATTGAGAATTGAAAATACGGCCAATGAAAATGCGTCAATTTCGCAAAAAATCCCATATATCGCAAAAAAGTTTTTACGCTCGCATGAGGTGGTTTTTCAGGCAATTTGAAAAAATTTAGCAAAATTGCAATGGAAACAGTCTTTTCTGCATTTACAGGTCACCTGGTACGGTAACGCATTGCTGCCACATAGGGCCTAATTTTTTTTCCACTCAAGTATGTCGTAATAACGAGATCTTATGTCGTTAAAACAACATATATTTCCTCCTAAGAAGGACAGTGGCGTAACGTTAACCTAGTAATGACGGACCACGGTGCAGCCACACATATCATAACTATCTTTAGGCCTATTGTAAGACATATATTCAAGAAATGTATTAAAACAGAAAGACGCTATAGTTTCAGCCTTACTCGGGGCCGTGGAAATGCCAGTTACGCAAGTCAATCCATTCCCGACGATCTTGGTTTGCTTCTTATTTATTAAATATACAGACAAATAGTGGATTAAACATTGATCAAAACTAAAATACAATTTATACAAAACTAATTTATACAAAATTATTTTTAAAGAAAGACTTTCTAGAAAACAAAATTCAGTGAAGTGCTCAAAATCCATGTCCCCAGACATATGCGCGCATCTGATTATGTAGCCTTACTCATGCTGCTCACTTTTCCTAATCAACATATGAAATTTAAAAAATATAATATTTAAACATAGCCTAACTATGAAACTAAATAGGCTACATTTTCTTTAACCCTCTGTCCAACAAAGTCGTCGGTGACTTCTGATGGATTTTTTCCTTTATGACAGCGGAAACAACTCACAATACTCCATAATTTTTAGCCATTCTACAGATAAGTGCAAGATATAATTATAATAAACAGTAAACTGTCTACTTTTATACACTCACGATAACAACAAAGGCCGTGGATTCAGGGAACAGATTATTTTGCACTCCACTCCAAACGCTGTCTTCATTTCAAAAATATATTTTGTTTATTAAACGCAAAGTTTTTCATTTCAAAAGCATTTCTAAATTCAGTTTATTTTTCCAACAAACGAAATTCCAAGACAAAATAACGAAGTGGTAAAAAAAAACTTTGAGTTACCACCATCAAACATTTCGCTCTTCTCTGTATGTGGCAGCAATGCGTCACACCTGGCGTACGTAAAAGTTGATCATTCTTTACAGATGGCGCGGTATGTTTGGACAGAAGACGAGAGAGTTCTTTATTAAACTAATAAAAACAATAGAGCACAAGATGAGCAATTTAGGTTAAAAAAGTATATTCATAAAAAAAAATTGGGAAAATTATCAATGGTTTCGCTAGATAAGACCCTATTCCTTGTCTGGGATCGTGCAGAGCCTCTGAAGGCCTTTGAAACTGCATTGATTTGGACCTTGAACATTTTGGTTGCAATGGAAGCCAATGGTGTGGAGATTTTTCTAGATGCTGGAATGTTTTCGTCAAAAAACGTATTTTCTTTTCGACTGAAGAAAGAAAGACATGAACATCTTGGATGAGATGGGGATGAGTAAAATATCAGGAAAATTTCATTTTGAAGTGAACGAAGACTAATTTGAAGTCAGTTTAATGTAATTTAAGTTGAAATGACTAAAACATCCAAGTTGATTGTACTTAAAAATTTAAGGCAGCAAACCTGTTTTTACAGTGTTGTTCTGAACTCAGATTGCCCTGTAAGTTGGCCCAAACTGTGGTGCCGTAGGGACTGAAAAGGCGCAAAATATATATCCCAAAATATGCAAATAGTGTCTCATACTAAAAAATTGTATTTATTTACAGGAGGAAGATGTATTATAGTCAAGAAGTCGTAATTGCAGACATGAAGACACAAGCAACAAACCACCTCTGTGAAATATGTCCAGCAGAGGGTGGTATTCTCAAAAGTACCCCTGCTGACAAATTTCTTGACTAAACACTTATTCCTAAAGTATATTCAAACTTTAGTTGTTTACTTCTGGTGATTGTATTTAGGCTTCAAAAAAAAGTTGTGTTAATTTGTGAAGATCGTGATGAACAAAATGTGTACGAATTATACACTTTTGTTGGTCACAGAGCTTATTTTCTGCAATACTCCAAAAGCCAAAGAAAAAATCCTATTGGGTTTTGGTCGAGGGAATCGGGGTGATGAAAACTTCTGGATTGGCCTACAAACATACTGTACATCATCCCTGCAGCTCTGTGTTTTGATCATTTGAAACACTAAGATAACATGATGTTTTTAACAGGGTCTAAAGGGTATAGGATTCTGAGGTAGGATTGAAACTTGCACAACATTTAGCGGGTTTTAGCACACACATTTTCTTGTAAAAGTCTAGTTTTTGTAGAGCTTAGCTGAGTATCTGTGGGCTAAATAAAGGGGAAGAGTTTGGTTCAGAATAATTTCTAGTAAGGGCTCTCTGGCTCATATTTTAGAGGATAATGCAAATAAAAATGTATGAACGCAATTGTTAAAGCACTAAGACAAAAACACTCTAATTTAATGGCTCGTTTAAGCTGCTGTCCCGTACGTGATGTTAGCCCTTTTGCTAACTTCACCCAAGCTGAATCTGACTGCCATCTCCATTCCTGCAACTACATCTCCAAATCCTGTCAGCGAATGCACAAAATGATTGACAGAAGTCTTCTGATTGGCTAACACTCATGGCTGCTGTCAAAGAGACGTGTGATTTCCCAGCACATCTATTTCAGACATACAGTGGCCCCAAAAAGTATTTGGACACTTAAGTCGCACTTAAAATTGTCATTCCATTAGATGATTAAAAATGAAACCCTTTGCACTCAAATACTGCAGGAGCTTTTCTCCTCATCATTTTTGCTCTTTGTCTCAAAGGTAGAGTAGGCAATTTGTTTTATAAACACTTTTTGTTACTGGTTGAAAACTCTCTTCACATCCTGATAGCAATTAATAATAGATACACCGATCAGGCATAGCATTATGACCACTGACAAGTGAAGTGAATAACACTGATTATTTCTTCATCACGGCAACTGTTAGTGGGTGGGATATATTAGGCAGCAAGTGAACATTTTGTCCTCAAAGTTGATGTGTTAGAACCAGGAAAAATCGCCAAGCGTAAGGTGGGGTGTTCCCGGTCTGCAGTGGTCAGTGTCTATCAAAAGTGCTCCAAGGAAGGAACAGTGGAGAACCAGCGACCGGGTCATGGGCGGCCGAGGCTCATTGATGCACGTGGGGAGCGAAGGCTAGCCCGTGTGGTCCGATCAAACAGACGAGCTACTGGAGCTCGAATTGCTCTAGAAGTTAATGGTGGTTCTGGTAGAAAGGTGTCAGAATACACAGAGCATCACAGTTTGTTGTGTATGGGGCGGCATAGCCGCAGACCAGTCAGGGTGCCCATGCTGAACCCTGTGCACAGCCAAAAGTGCCAACAGTGGCACGTGAGCATCAGAACTGGACCATGGAGCAATGGAAGAAGGTGGCCTGGTCTGAGGAATCACGTTTTCTTTTACATCACGTGGATGGCCGGGTGCGTGTGCGTCGCTTACCTGGCGTCGCTACCATACAAAACTCAGAACACATCTTCCTTTCTTAAGGCTAATTCTTAAGCTAATTCGAAAGACCGCTGTTCGCCAGATTCTTTGTTTTCAAGTAGCACGCGGAACAACGTCAACTCTGCCGTCATTATGTTAAGGCCGCCCACCGACTCTATACACGATGTGATTGGCCTGACCAGAGTTTGGTTTTTCCAGCTCACAAGCCAACGGAGAGTTGCTAGACTACCTGTAAATTACATTTGTTGCCACTAGGGTGCGTCTAGATTTCTAGGCTATACTTCAAGGCACACATTTTATAGAATGACCCACATGTATTATTTTATATTAAATAATTTGATAACCTAACAAACTTAATTTGTGACCCCGGACCGCAAAAACAGTCATAAGTCGCACGGGTATATTTGTGGCAATAGCCAACAAAACATTGTATGGGTCAAAATGATAGATTTTTCTTTTATGCCCAAAATCATTAGGATATTATCATGTTCCATTAAGATATTGTTTAAATGTCCTACCGTAAATATATCAAAAATGTATTATCATCATGCGTGAATATGCGTTGCTAAGGACTACATTTGGACAACTTTAAAGGCGATTTTCTCAATATTTAGATTTTTTTGCACCCTCCGATTCCAGATTTTCAAATAGTTGAATCTCTGCCAAATATTGTCCTATCCTAACAAACCACACATCAATGAAAATTTTATTTATTCAGCGTTCAGGTGATGTATAAACCTCAATTTAAAAAATTTACCCATGAGACTGGTTTTGTGCTCCAGGGTCACATTTTGTTAAATGTTTTTTTTCTTTTTAAATATGCTGTATTTCATTAAAATAAATACCACTTGGTTTGACATTTTGTTATCTAATGCAGTGATATTCAGACATTTGAAAAATATGTCTTAAGCATCCAAATATTCTGTGGGGCTGCTATCTATCAGGTAGTAGGTATAATTTTTGTGTGCGGGATTAAAAATAGCTTACAGCAGCTTTAAGCTCTCCTGTAATTTGAAACCAGCGACTCCAATGAATATGGCAGAAACCGAATGTGTCGGCGAGCAGCAATACGGCACTCCTGAGCTGACTAATATAAACATGAGTGTGTGGGATTCCAGATGATGTCATGACTAAACAATCTATCACTTGTGCTGCTTGACCACACACACACACACACACACACAAACAGAACAACCATAGTCTATTTTTAACTTGCTAATGGCACTGTGACAATGAGTCTTTATGAAGGTCTGGAAACTGTTTTTGGGGTGATTTAGAAGGGTAAAGAATAAAAGCGACACACACATGGTTTTTTTGTGTAATCAGAGACGCACAACCGTAGGCGTGGCGGCAGGGATGGGGGTTCTCAAATGCCTTGTGTTTGTTAGTGGTTATGTGTGTGCGTGAGAGTTCATTTTTAGCTCCAAGATTAGACTAAGGACTCTGAACAGCTGGTAAGCATTATACTTGATAATAATTAGTGGTGTTTGCTAAAATGAGCTGTTTTGTCTATAAACAATTGATTTTCACCTGGCAGACGATAAAATGGGTCGTAAAAAGACCCACAGACTGACGATGAAGGAGAGGCTCAAGCCAAGGGTGCACAACTACCTTGCTCACCTTTATTTATATAGCGCTTTATACAATAGAGATTGTTTCAAAGCAGCTTTACTGTGATAAACGGGAAAATAACGATTCGATGATGCAAACAGAATTCAATTCTGCTGTAAAGACAATAGTAAACAGTCATTATTCAGCTGAAATCAGTTCGGTGTTGATTCATTTCAGTTCAATAACTGTGTAAAGTATAAATTATGAAATTAGTTCAGTTGACCGTTGGCAAAGACCCGCCCCTTTTAGTTACTGTTGCTATGTCCAACAAGCATGTGCAAACTGTTTGTTCGTTTTTACTTAAAATGAGCTAATTACTGTTCATACTAACATACAATAGTCTTCTGATGAAAAATGATTTTCAACTCTTTCAACTCATTCAAAACCATTTTAATACGATTCTTTCCTTTTATTATTTAAAACATTTTCATCACTGTATAGTAGAGCCCGAACGATTTATCAGTCTGCCGATTTAGGCATCGGTGTATATGGCGCAGATATGCCACCGATATGAACGCGCGCCTAAGCATGTCCACACGTCTGACAGTGTGCGAATATTCACACAGAATTAAGTCAAAATGCCGGTCTTGGCGTATCATCATAAACATAGTCCATAATGTCTTAAGAGAACGTAAACATGACATTTGCCAGCCACATGCATTCTTTTTTATCAACACTTGACTGTGGGTAAGTTTCATGAAAAAAAGCAACATTTCGAGGAAAAAGCTGAGAAAATCGCATTTTTAACAAAGACTAACTTACATACAGATGGGATTCATTTTGGTGATTAAAACACAGATAGAGTAACTGATTGAGTCCATCAACACCTCAAAGCTTCACAGTCCTGGGTCAACAATTAATTAAAAAACATAGCCGTTTTGATTTATATGCTGTTTAATGTTGATGATCGCGTTATTTTACATATGCATCTTCTTACATGAGATTGCGCATTTCTGCGTCTTCTTCGCCTGTGTTTTGATCAGGAGATAAAACATGGAAATCATCAATGGCAGGGAAGCGTTTTCTCATAAAAGACGAGATATCAAAAGACAGGGAAAAAAATCACTCACTGCTCTTGACTGAATAACTTTAATAATGGTTCATCTATATTTATACAGTGAAGACTATGAATTGATAGTTTACATTTAATTAATATTAGTTATTTTCTATTTCTGTAGATTTCCTGAAAATCTAGTTTAGACCTATGAAAAACCTAAAAAGAACCGTTTTTCATTTGTATGTTTGTTCTGTTGTATTTATGTACAATGTATGTACATTATAAACATACTGTATTATATATACAGTACCAGTCAAAAGTTTGGACATCAATGGGAAAGTGTGTCCAAACTTTTGGCTGGTACTGTACTATAATATACACAAAGAATACCGTCCGATATATCGGTATCTGATTTTTTTTACTCCCTAATATCGGCATTGGTCCTCAAAAACCTATACTGGTCAGTCTCTACTGTCTAGAGTTGTTTAATTGGTTAAAAGGTTCTTTGGAGATTAAAAAAGTTTTTCATGTCACATCATGATCTTTAAAGATTCAGTGCATAGATGGATCTCTAAGGAACTAATCACAAACTAAAAGTTGCTACAAACAGAAGTTGCTGTTGTTTTAGTGTTATGATGTTTTAGTGTGTCACTATGCTGATTACCAGGGTTTTTGAGTGGTTACATAATAGTAATTAAAAATAGAAAAGTACACTGTTAAAAATAAAGAGTTGCTATAGAAGAGATACTTTGGGTACCCCAAAGAACTTTTTAGTGAAAAGATTTAGTGTGAAGAACATGATAACCTTTTCCACTAAAGAACGTTTTGTGATTTGGAAAGGTTCCATGAATGTTAAAGGTTCTCCACGGAACCATAGATTCCAATTACAAAGTTTTTAGTCCTTAAATATGGCGTCTAGGTGATTATTTCATGCCCTTTATGATTCAATCTTCAGAATTCTAAAGGTTTAAAGAAACCCTGAGGCCTGTCTGCTTTTTGAATGAAAGCTGAATCATTTCACAGAGCAGAGAGGATGGAAATTGGGGGTGGAGAAGCACAAGAGAGAAGAAAAAGTGTAGTTTTTCCAGAGGGGCGTTGCAGGGCTGGGCAGGGGTGTGTGTGTGTGAGTGTGTGTGTTAGGGGCTGGATTTGTCTTTGCATTTGGGGGGGTTCAGGGTATCACTTTCATCCGTGTCCGTCCCGCCCCCTCCATGAGTACACCCCGCACACGCTCCAAGTCCCAAAGTGGCCACAGAGACTCCAAGACTCGGACTAAAGTGGCAAGATGAGCGCCCTGTGTCCGCTCCTGTCTGTCCTCTTTCTGGCACCGCTATACCTGCTCCAGACTGTCCATGGAGGTAAGACTGCTCAATCTCAGTGTTTTAGGACTATTTAAGCCGTAATATTATGAATGTTCGCATGTTTGCAAAAGTGTTTAAAAAGTTGCACTATTTTGTATTCTGCCAGAATATGGAGCTCAAGCTCAGTAGAAAAGCTTCAAACATCTCAAAGTGTGTGTGTGGAAGGTTCCCTCACAGAAAAACTCATTCATACTTGTGAGGCTTGAGTCTGTTCTGCCGGTGTACAATAAACTCACAGTTCGGCGACCCCTCCTTCTCGCGCTTCCGTTGAGGGTTCTTTGCGTGCATTGGGCAGTCTGGCACCGGCTCGCGCAGATCAGAGGTCCTGAAATAAAGAGTCACTTTCAGAGGTGTGGATCAGCTGCCCTACACACAGATGTTCTTGCTTTTCCGCTCTGAGTTCTTTAGCGGCGCCTGTGAGACCTGCAGTCTAATTAGTGTGCGAGTTAAAGTGGCACTGAAGTGAGCGTTGTTAAGCTTCGGATCAAAGCGTTTCTCCATGACCAGCTGCCACAAACTCACATGATGGCAGAGATACCGGCAACACCAGATTTGATCTACAATGAGTGTTAGAGCTGGTAATCTCAAGAATGTTTTGCCATCTACATCCTGACACCACATGAGGTCCATATGTGGAGACAGTGAGAGTGAGAGTGGTTGGAAAATCGTACACATTTATGATTAACGGTAAATGTAAGACCTCAAGGGTGTGGCGGGTGTGGCAAGCACGTGTGGGGCGTGGCACAAGTAGATGTTCAAATTCTTTAGACAAAATATTAATACAGATAAAAAAAATTATATCTGATAAATCAGGCTTTTATTGCACATAGTATGATATGGAGAAAATATGGAGCTCATACTTAAGGAGGAAAAAAACACCTCAATTTTATTTTATATCTACTGTATACATATTCTGCTCAATTCAATCTCACACATCATTCTGTTGGAGTCAGATTGGAGCTTATTGTACCCCCTTGACTTGGTTTCGATCCTATTTTATGGGTCGTACTCAATTTGTCCAGCGGAAGCAGTTTAAATCAAAACCTTTGTACGTCAATACTGGTGTTCCACAGGGCTCGGTTTTGGGTCCTCTTTTATTTATTATTTATCCCTATATATTTTACCCTTTGGTGATATTTTTAGGAAATTTGGTGACGCTGAGACAAAGAGTGATGCTGCGTCCGAAATCGAATACTTCCCTGCTAAATAGTATGTGGAAAACAGTATGTCTGAATACAAAGCATTCGAAAAACAGCAGGCGAAAAGTCTCAGGATGGCCTACTACTTCCGGCGAGATTCTGAAGTGTGCATTATATGGACACTTTACTACCCCATGAGGCCACGGGAGAGGATTTATGAATCGCAATAAAGCGATGACACTAGGTCATGTGACAGTAACAACATGGCGGATGTAGTACATCCGAATTTCATTCATATTGCCATATTCATATTATATAGAGCCTACTTTTTTAACGGTTGTGAAGTAAATAAAAATTTAAATGTAGTACCTACTCAGACAATACGTGATTTCCTCTATGCGCCAGAGATACAAGCGCACAACCATCTTTAGAATTTAGGGACATATTATACACCCAGTGCAATGTGACAGCAGGCGCGACGCAAGTGTCTTTTGCTAGTTTCAGCCCGATGCAGTTATCATTTTCACATCCAGCTGTTTAAATAGCAAATGCACTTGTGCCCATCTGTTCACCCATGGGCGTGCTGGTCTGAAAACGAGGTGTGTTCAGGCGCATTGTTGGCGCGTGGCTATTTTGAGGCAACTAAAAACTTATTTTTTCAGTATTTTTTGTGTTATTTAAAGGGCGTGTTTGTAATATGCACCTATAGGCGGGTGCACAACGCACATACACTCTGCTTATTACCCACACAGGGATGCGCAGCAGCACACAAACATTTTTAAATATTAAAAATAAAAGGATTCCTTTTCAGTCTTTCCGCTCGCAAATTCCGCCATGTAAATAGCGAATCTGCCATGGTGCAAGCGCAACTGGATTTTAAAGGGAATGGGAGATGAGACTCTGATTGGTTTATTGCACGTTACGCCCAAAACACACCCATGACTCATGAAGAGACTAGGTACAACCCTTTTGGACCATGCGCCTGGCATCGTTAAACTAGCAAAAGTGCATTCGGACACGCCCCAAGTCCACCTATGCTTCAGGGTCCTAAGTGTTTAAACTTTGTTTTTTGCGGTAGCTCTGTTTTTCTATGGCATCGTTGTCGAAGAGTAAGCAGTTAAAGTGGATTTACTCACTAACGAAAGTTATCATGAGCATTGTAATGTTTGAAGCGTATGTCACAACAAATGTCAGTTAGACCGGGAAGATTTTAAAACGAGCAGTTCATTCATAAATCTGTAAGATCTTACCTTCATGCTGTGGAAATACAAACTGGAAGACCGAACACAACAAGCGCAGCGCTGAAAAGGGACGGGGCTATATAAGCTCTATAGCTGTCTGGCACTTTGTTCCGACATGTGAACATTTTGCTCAACTAATGGTGTGAGTTTTGGGCGGAACTTCCTGTTTGATTGGTAGATGGTAGTAAAATTGGTAGATGGTAGAAAAATGCTAGTATTATTGACAAAGAATCTAATGTAGGGTGGGGACTATCCATTAGTTGTTGATTGGATGGAGGGAGATCTGAATGCGAATATATGCATGAAGAAATATATGCATGAATGAATCGTTCACAGTAAGATCAATAACATGATTTCTAAAATTGATTGGGTTAATTATAATTTCATGGCCAATTGAAAATGAATCATAAGGCATCGGAGACTGTGACTGTCATGGTTAATCAGGTTTTTAGATATTACTGATTCAGTAAGCAGTGTACCAGCAACATCGTTGGATTATGAAACCTCCAAACTGCTGTCTGTCTCCACGGCAACACGTTACACAAACAGGCCTGTGAGCTGGTAAGCAGTTAAGGCTATACAAGGAGTGTGTGTGGATGCGTGTTGTGATTGCAGCAGTGCATATGTTTGAGTCCGGGTAGTTGGCAGGGTAATAAATGTTTGTATAGCTCTGCACATTAGATTAATAAACATAATATTTGCATTTGTAAATTGATGAGATTAGTTCGCTGGTCTCAGAGAGAGCCGCAGTTTCCAGCGCGACAAGGGGCATCTCAGAAACAGAAGGCAAACATTTATCTTTGCTGATCTCTCAGCGGTCTGCTGTTTGTGATCGGATAATCTGACGAATGTTTCAAGATTATTTTGGATGTGGACCTTGAATGGAAGTAGCGTGCCACACAGAAAGACATAAATCTGTCTATTCATCTCATGCTACTCGTTGTAGGCAGAGACTCATTTTTAAAAATCATACAGATTTCCTGATTCAATTCAGATTTCTATTTGATTAGACTCTGATTAATTTGCATTTATTTCAGTTATATTGTTCATTAAGGTTACATTTAAAAGAAAGCCCATTTTTGCTAATACTGTAAACTGATTCAAACCAGTAGCTTTTATTAAATTAACCCTCTCATAACAGTCATTACTTTGAGGAATTGGGTTTAACTAAACCAGTTCATAAGAGTCATTTGCTGGTGAATCAAATTGCACTGGACATGCTGTATGTGTTTCATTTAATAAAAAGATCTGGTTCATAAGAGTCATTTGTTTGTAAATTGGATTACACTGGTTATGCAGTATGTGTTTGATTCACTCAAAAAAATGATTCATAAGAGTCAATTACTGGTCAATCAAATTGCACTGGGTATACTGTACGTGTTTCATGTACTAAAAATAACTTCATAAGAGTCATTTGTTTGTGAATTGGACTACACTAGTTATGCAGTATGTGTTTGATTCACTAAAAATAACTGGTTCATAAGAGTCAATTACTGGAGAATCAAATTGCACTGGGCATACTGAATGAGTTTAATTTACTAAAAATAACTGGTTCATAAGAGTCATTTGTTTGTGAATTGGACTACACTGGTTATGCAGTATGTGTGTGATTCACAAAAAAATGGATCACAAGAGTCAATTACTGGTGAATCAAATTGCACTGGGCATACTTTATGTGTTTCATTTACTAAAAAGAACTGGTTCATAAGAGTCATTTGTTTGTGAATTGGACTACACTGATTATGCAGTATGTGTGTGATTCACTAAAAAGATCTGGTTCATAGGAGTCATTTGTTTGTGAATCAAACTGCACTAGTCACATTTCATGTTGTTGTTTTTTTGCACAACCTGCGAGTGCGATGTCAACTGAATCGAAAGACATTTCTTGCCAATATTTTGCAGTACACACTCTTTTTATATTGTATCACATTCACAACTCATGTAAAATATTTATTTTGCTGTAGTGCTGAAGTTTGCATTGTCTATTGCGATTAATCTCAAAATATATATTTTTACCCAGACTCACACCTGTGTAGGTGGACGGTTCTCGACCAGAATAGGCTGCGATTCAGCCAGACTTTATGCTGATAGTCAAATATCTGGCTATACCAGACTAACTGTACTCCAGTAGTTGAGGTTGGGTCTTCAGCGTTCCTAACTGCAGTCCCCATGGAAACCTGCCGCCCACACAGGAATCAATGCGGAAAGTTTGAAACCCTGATGCTTGAGACTTTCCCTCCTCACTGTCCTCCTCAATAAATGATATGTCAGTATGAAACACCATACACACACACACACACACACACACAACCTCAACAATACCACACCGTAGGGAAGAGATAAACTCCACACTCCTGTCATTTCATATTCATCCAATAGAATCTCAAGTGGCACTATGGAGACACTGAAGTATTTGTGGGTATATATATGCTGTGGTCTGGGTAGTCGTCCCCGCAGTGACTCTTGGCCAAATCACTGTCACAATACATCAGGCTAAATTTATCTTCAAAATCATCACTCAACCATTGGCCCACAAACAGGAACACACACACTTCAGGGATATCGCTGTGTGGTGTGTCAATGTTTTATCCTTTTTGTGTCCAAGAATTTCAGAAATAACCCTGAATAATAATAAATGCTTTTGGTCTTAAATTATTTGTGCATGTTTAGTCGAGGATCACTTTTACTTCTGCACACACATGCATTTAGGGATTTGAACTAGTGCTGTCAAACGATTAAAATATTTAATCGCGATTAATCGCATTAATGCCATAGTTAACTCACAATTAATCACAATTAATCGCACATTTTTATTTATTCTAAATGTCCCTTGATTTCTTTTTGTCCCATTATTTTTTCTTATTTTAATGCTCTTATCAACATAGAAAAGTGGATCGGCTTGCTTTGTTCAAATGTTTGTTTTATTGAAAACAACATTGGCATACTGTAGTGTTCGATTTCACACCAACATTCTCACTTGAAGCAGTCATTCACACTTGGAGCAAATAATCGCTCACACAATGTAACACTGTCCATCAATAAAAGGGTGAAAAAAAATACTTTGTTGCACAAACAGCCCCTTCAACAGCCCTTTCTAAGGGATCAAAACAGGGTGATACAAAATAAAATTACAAAGTGCACATGCAAGGTAAACTAGGACTCCGCCTATAGTGCAGTTAAACCAGGGGTCGCCAACTAGCGGACTCCGGTCCAAATCCGGACCGCGAAGCCTTTTGACGTAGGCTAATGAAACAGTTAACGTTGCAATGCTCACTGTTGCGTTCAGACCCAGACGCGCGGTCAAGCATGCAGAATCACACCGGACGCGAATGACGCGACATGCACGCCGCTTAATTCGCGCCGCAGAATGTCTATTTGCGTCTTTGCATTGACTTAAATCACTCGCGCAAAACGCTTCATTCGCGTCCGGTGTGAATGCACCATCAGAGCAGAAAGCAGCGCTCAAGACAAGCACTTTTAGTTGAAGACCCCTGAGTTAAACCATGGCATAATACGTTTCTCATTTCGGCGTCTCACGCTTGCCATCCACGTCTACTCTTTTAATGGCCCAAACAAGTGTGGGCAGCCGCAGCGTGCCTGATGTTTTGTTTCCGGTCTAGCTACATCCGGAGTGGTGTTGTAGTTTTTCTAACGTTACTAGTTGCTGCAACAGCATGTGAAAAAACTACAAAGTTTGTTAGACCAAAAAGAACGTTAATCTCGCGATAAAAAAATTGACGCCGTTAAAATAGGTTTGCGTTAACGTCGTTAATAACGCGTTTAACTGACAGCACTAATTTGAACAAACCCCTAACCCTAACCGTAGGCATGCCTTTTAGATGTTTCTTCTAAAATGCCTTAGGAGATGCAAATAAGTCCAGAGTCCTGAGAGTACAGAGATCTAAAATTAATGTGGATAATGTAGCTCGTATAGTTTGGTTATGAAAGTGTTTGAGTTCAGGCTGTCAAAATTAACACGTTAACGTATGCACTTAATATTTTCAGTTTAACACATTAAAAATCTAACGCAGCATCAGTTTTTTCTCGTCATTCTTTGGCAAGCGTTACATTATATGACCACGCATGCAAATGCTTTTAAACCATTCAGGTGTGACACAAAAGAGAACGCAGTGAAGACTAGCGCGCATCTGTGAATCTTCTTTGTGACACACACACACTCATGCGCACAGAAAGCGGCTTTAGACAGCATTTTCACGGACAAAAACACACATAATTATGCCAAAATGCCTGTTTTGTTTTTGTCGAGTATCCTCCCTAGTCTTAAATGAGTTAAATGAAATCTTAAATGTCATGTGCGTCAGGTCTTAAAGTGACAGCAGCCTAATAAACCCACTGCTTTCTGTCATTAATGTTAATCAAAGAACAAAAGACAGAAAAAAATCACTCACTGCTCTTTACTGAATAATTTTTGCAGCTTTATAAGGATTAATCTATATTTAATTTATAATTTATACAGTGAAGACTGTGAAGTGTTTGCTGACTCTTTATATATCCTACCTGTTAGACCTACCTAAAAATCTTAAAGGGTTAGTTCACCCAAAAATGAAAATTCTGTCATTAATTACTTACCCTCATGTCGTTCGACACCCGTAAGACCTCCGTTCATCTTCAGAACACAAATGAAGATATTTTAGTTGAAATCTGATGGCTCTGAAAGGCCTCCATTGGCACAATGCACGGTACACTCTCAAGACCCTTAAAAGGTACTAAAGTCGAATCATGATTCGGATCGCGTGTCAAACCGCCAAACTGCTGAATCGACTCACTGATTCATAACGCTTCGAAGCTTCATGATGCCGTGTTTTGAAATCGTCATCACTATATAAGTCGTTATTTAGGGTTTTTTTGCGCACAAAAACTATTGTCGCCGATTCATAAAGTTATTTTAGAACCACTGTAGTGAGATGGACTTTGTAACGACGTCTTTAGTACCTTTTAAGGGTCTTGAGAGTGAAACGTGCATTGTGCCAATGGAGGACTTTCAGAGCCATCAGATTTCAACTAAAATATCTTAATTTCTGTTCTGAAGATGAACGGAGGTCTTATGGGTGTCAAACGACATGAGGGTAAGTAATTAATGACAGAATTTTCATTTTTGGGTGAACTAACCCTTTAACGCACTGTTTGCAAGGGTACATGGGTCATAAACAATGAAAACAAAAACGTTTTGGGCATTTTGACTTTTGTTTTAAGT
The DNA here is from genome assembly GCF_949357685.1 of Gobio gobio. Lineage (NCBI taxonomy): Eukaryota > Metazoa > Chordata > Actinopteri > Cypriniformes > Gobionidae > Gobio > Gobio gobio. Next base: position 9,886,601 of record NC_137121.1, on the reverse strand, counting down.
TAACTTAAAGGGTTAGTTCACCCAAAAATTAAAATTAGCCCATGATTTACTCACCCTCTAGCCATCCTAGGTGTATATGACATTCTTCTTTCAGACGAACACAATCAAGAGTTATATTAAAAATGTCCTGGCTAATCCAAGCTTTATAATGGCAGTGAATGTTGCTCTTTTTTTGAAGCCCATAAAAGTGCATCTATCCATCATATAATTGCTCCACGCGGCTCCAGGGGGTTAATGAAGGCCTTCTGAAGCGAAGCAATGCGTTTGTGTAAGACAAATATCCATATTTAATCCATATTCAACATACAGAAAAAGTGTAGCGTCTCACGCAGTTCAAAATGCTTACGCTATGTCTGACGAGCTTAACTGGTGTGCAATGTCTTCAGACGTAGCGTAAGCATTTTTGAACTGCGAGAGGCGATACACTTTTTACATCAGTTGAATACAGAAGACAGTTCGCCGGAAGTTAGAAATGTAACTGTATAACGTGTTAAATATGGATATTTTTCTTTAATGCTAGGTGCGATTTAATCGTGATTAATAACAGAAAAATGTGTGATTAATTCGTTAATATTTTTAATCGGTTGACTGCACCAGTTTGTGTTTATATTGAGATCTTTGGCATTTGATTGGACACTGGATTTGAATTTATCCATTATTATATTTTATTTTTTAATGTTTTTATCTCTGTTTTATTTTCAACTTTTATATTTAGTTTAGTTTTTTTTTTCACTTCTTAATACGTTTTATTTTTCTATTTATTTAGTTTTGATTTTAGTTTTAGTATTTCAGGGCTGCCAAAGTTAATGCATTAACTAGTATAATTCAAAAATGTTCAACGGCGTTTCATTTCTCAGCACAGTGTAGTGTTATTGCTAACTTGTGGTGTTTTTGTTCATTTTTTATCTATTGAAGCTGGCAACAATAATAACACTGCTTTGTTATCATAGTTTTTCATCAAACTTTATGGCACTGTTGAGATCTCTGAAACTTTGAGATTGCTGGTGTCTTTTTCTCAGGGGAAAGTTCTCAGAAGTAGGAGACTTCAGCAAAAATTCTCATTGGTGTCTAGGAGAACAGTCGAATTGAATATTAAAGACCTATATTAATATTAAACTACCTTCTTTGTGTTTTTTTCTTTCTTAGAATGTTATCCTTAGTTTGACAATTCTTTACCATTGTTGATGTTCAAGAGATGTTAAAGGCGATTTGGGCCGGATTTACTAAGTGCAAACCGTTAAACTACAGTCAGGATTTACTAAAACACGCAGTTAAAAATTTGCGCTGGAAAGACGTGGACAGGGTTATTTTTGCGGCTGACCTTATTGCATTTGCATTTGAATAAGAATTTCCCTTTTAAATGCAAAATTTATGGTAGGAGAGTATTTAAATGAATCTTGTAAGGTGATTTACTAAGGTTTGCGCTCGTCAATTTACTGGTATTTGCACCACTATGCACCACTAAAAAACATGCCTTAAAGGACACCTATTCTTATGTTCTTTGAACATAAATGTGTGTTGGTAGTGTGTGTACACAACCACCCTATAATGGTAAAAATCCACCCACTCCTTTTTTTTTTCTTTTTTTTTTTTATAAATCATAAGCAGTGTCTCAGAAAAAGCCGTTTGCAGATTTTGGGCTAAGTGACGTCACATTTTACGAGTGTTGATGGACACTGCCGTATTAGCATAGACCCGCCCTCAGAGCGCTGTACAAAATCTGCCGTGTTTATCTCTTCACCAGAGCATTAAACAGCAGCATTCAAGTAAGAAATTAAAGCTAAACACACAGGATTTCTGTACTTGCTGCATACGTGCACAGACATAACCAACTGTTTTCATGTGAAATTTGTGTTTCTGACATAACCTTGTGTGCATTTGACAGTTTAATCACAATACCACATGAAAGAGAACCTTAGTTTAGCCAACTCACGGACACACACTGTCTGTGTTCTCAAGTTGAGAGTGATATGGCTTTAAAACGCATGCAGATGATATTTCATGATGATGAAGAACTGCGATAGAGATGATCAAAACCAAACAGATGTATCATGTTTTAGTTTTCATTCACGTGTTCACTGGTGTTCACGAGCTGTGAAGGCTCCGCCCTCTCCATTTGCATTTAATGGAGACACACACAAAACAGCTCATTTTCCTCAAACCTCAAAAAATGGCATTTTCAAAATGCTATATTAAATGATCTGTTAGGAATTTTGATCTGAAACTTCTCAGACACACTCTGGGGACACCTGAGACTTATATTACATCTTGCAAAAAGGGGCATAATAGGTGCCCTTTAAACCAGATGCTAATTTGCGCTGCTCTTGATAGATTGTTTGGGTCATTATGGAAATGAGCCGACTATGTCGGTGTTCTTTAATTTACACGTCGTCCGAAACGTTTTTGGAATTGCGCTTTCACACTAATTTGCCCTGTTTAGTAAATCTGGCCCTTTAAGAGTTTGATTTTGAAAATGATTGGATTCTGCACTAACTGAGCTGCTTATGAAAGAACATCTGGAAAGTTTTTGCGATGCTCTTTCGGTTAATAGTGAAAGTTTTAACTGTGTTTAATATTTGGTAATTACACCGAGTTGAGTTGGTTCCCTCAGGGGAAGTTTGGCATGAGTCATCTTCATGAGACAGCACAAGGAACACCACAACATCACACAGTTTCCTCAGAGACAAACGCTTTCCAGTCTGCTGATCAGGAAACTAGGCCAACAACTTGGCTTGACAAGATCATTTACAGTGCGGTATCACTCGCATTAGAGAGGGGCACAACTGTCCAGCCGCTGGGATTGAAGCCCAAGCAAGAGCAGGCGGATGAAAAGACATCAGTAGTTCACAAAACCCATGAAATATACAGTATTTTACAGTGGTGAGTGATCTACACAGGACAGCCTTCATGGCATATGCTGACAGAGATAAATAAATTCCTGTTTCTCAATCTTAGAAATCCCATGACGGCACTAAAAATAAAGGTTCTAAATAGGGTTTCGCTGCCTGTGGCAAAAGGAAAACCTTTTCAAGCTCTGTGGTTCTTTACAAAACCATCTGCTGGTGATTTAAAGAATCAGGAGAGCTTGATATTTTCTTTGTGAATAAGTAATACCTACAATTTAGTAGGTTGATCTTAAGAACCTACGCTAAAATGTGCCATGGTATTATGTTTTGTTGATACCATGATAATTCCAATAGCATTTTAAACTGAAGTGAAGTGACGTGTGGCCAAAATGTGAATTTGTGCGCTGCATTTAACCCATCCAAGTGCACACACACAGTAGTGAACACTACACTCTAAAAAATGCTGGGTTAAAAATAACCCAAGTTGGGTTGAAAATGGACTAAGCCAGCAAATGGGTTGTTTTAACCCAGCATTTGGGTTGTTTTAATCCAGCGGTTGGGTTAAATGTTTGCTTAAAGGGTTAGTTCACCCAAAAATGAAAATTCTGTCATTAATTACTTACCCTCATGTCGTTCGACACCCGTCAGACCTCCGTTCATCTTCAGAACAGAAATGAAGATATTTTAGTTGAAATCTGATGGCTCTGAAAGGCCTCCATTGGCACAATGGCACGGTTCACTCTCAAGACCCTTAAAAGGTACTAAAGACGTCGTTACAAAGTCCATCTCACTACAGTGGTTCTAAAATAACTTTATGAATCGGCGACAATAGTTTTTGTGCGCAAAAAAACCCTAAATAACGACTTACATAGTGATGACGATTTCAAAACACGGCATCATGAAGCTTCGAAGCGTTATGAATCAGTGAGTCGATTCAACGGTTTGAATCGCCAAATTTCAGTAGTTTGGCAGTTTGACACGCAATCCGAATCATCATTCGGCTCATTGATTCATAACGCTTCGAAGCTTCATGATGCTGTGTTTTGAGATCGTCATCACTAGTCGTTATTTAGGGTTTTTTTGCGCACAAAAACTATTGTCGCCGATTCATAAAGTTATTTTAGAACCACTGTAGTGAGATGGACTTTGTAACGACGTCTTTAGTACCTTTTAAGGGTCTTGAGAGTGAAACGTGCATTGTGCCAATGGAGGCCTTTCAGAGCCATCAGATTTCAACTAAAATATCTTCATTTCTGTTCTGAAGATGAACGGAGGTCTTACGGGTGTCGAACGACATGAGGGTAAGTAATTAATGACAGAATTTTCATTTTTGGGTGAACTAACCCTTTAAAACAATCCAATCGCTGGGTTAGTCCATTTTCAACCCAACTTGGGTTATTTTTAACACAGCATTTTTTAGAGTGTAGGGTTGGGTACCGAATTCTGTACTTTTAAGGGCACCGACCGAATTACGTCGGTACTACAGAGTACCGATTCACATTAAATCAATCGGTACCAAATTTCGGAACCTGAGAACGCATCTGGTGATATAGACTAGTGTCTGTGAATATTAAACTGCAAAAAGACTATTTAAATACGAATCCTGAGTGTCTCTGTGCAAATGAATGCCGCAGAAGCGCGGTTTACCACACACACACACACACACTATCCCGCTCACTTTCACAATGGTGGTCGCGTGTTTCCATCTCTGCCGTCTCATATGAGGACATGAACGCACGAACGTCATCTCCAGAGCCACTGAGAGTCACTTTATAAGCATTTTACCGTTTAATTTGAGAAAAACTACAGTCATATCATAAACACAGAAACTCAAAGGTCTTCACAGCAACCCGTTAAAATAAAAGTCTGGTTTATCTTGACAAATACGTCACTGTTGTACAGTAGAATTTAGATACGTCTCAATTAATAATACTTACACTTATGTAATAATAATAATCAAAACTTTATATTTTAAGAAATAAATTACAATATTTCTGTTTTAATGTTTTAATTTTAACCGTATAAAGCTCAGTTGTGCAGCACTTTGTTTGACAAAAAGAGTTTAATTAAATTAATGTCTTATGTCTTCATTTGATTACCAGAAAGTACACAACACATAATTTGTTGGAAATCTTTTCATAGAAATGAAATTAAAAAGAAAATAATATGGTTGTTTTTATTAATTAAATTTAATTAGCTAGTAGCCTACTATTTACTAGTAATTATTACAGTACACAAACATCACAGACAATGGCAGACAGAGACCAGGGCAACTCTGGTATAATGTCAATAACACTTCTATAAATGACTTACAGGTTACCCAACCCTAGTGAACACACACACACCATGAACACACACCCAGAGCAGTGGGCCGCCATATTGCCAGATAATCTTAAGAACCTACGCTAAAATGTGCCATGGTATTATGTTTTGTATATATATTGGTAATTCCAATAGCATTTTAAATTCCTTAAGAGTAAAATATAAATTAAAAAGTACTAAATATTTAGCCTTTTTTTGCCTAAAAATGCCATACTACTCAAATAACCATGGTCTCATGTTAAAACAAAAGCATGGCTAAACCATGGTACTTTTATATATACAGTAGTACTGAATGTTTACCATGCTAGTTACTTCAGAAATACCATGGTGCCAAGTTCAAAAACATTTACAATATCAGTGTATTTTCCTTCTTTACCAATGGTGTATATATATAAAAGTATTATGATATTACCATGTTTTTTGTACATAGTACCATAGCAATTCCAACAGCATGGTATTTTTTATTTATTTCTTTAGAATGAAATGTAAATAGCATAGTAAACATTCCTTACTATGGCACAATATATACCAAATTACCATAGTATTACACAGGTTAATTCCCAATTCCATGGTATTCATGGAAGAAAATTGACGTACAATGTAAATGGAATGGTAAATTAATATTGTAATCATTCGTTATATATCAAAGTACCATGGTGTTACAATTCTTGTACCATGGTACCACCACAGTACTTTTTATGAGAGTATAGTCACAACAAAAACCTTAATGTAAGAATAGCTAACTCAAGAACTATAGTTCAAATAGTTCCTGAAAACTGGCTTCTTTTTTCGTTTGCGAATAATCTTAACTGCGAGCGATCTACCAGTCTTCCATGTCTACAGCGCTCTCTGGTTTGGCTGTAGTCTGTGAACGGAGGGGCGATGCTGGAACTTTCCACTGGGATCCTCACGTAGCCGTTAGCATGCCTGCGTGTCAGCTCTGACTTCTGTCCTGCATTAAACCTCCATCCAGCCAGAGGCGTTCTGGGTAATTTGCAAACATCTCTTTAGAAAGGCGCTCTCTGGAGACAGAGCGGAGCGCTGGGACAGGCCTTTCTGCAGCGGAGGGGATAAATATAACCCACTCTCAAACGGGGCATGTGCTGCCTCAGAGGCTGCTGTTAGCAGACTGGGTGGGGTAACAGGTCGTTACTGTGAGTCACAGGGACACAGCTATTCCGTCATTGCATGATTCTGTGAGCTTAAAATAAGTAGGAGGAAAGAAATGAAATGAGCAGAGTGCCAGAGAGGGTGAAAGCTGTCAGTCACAGACCTCTATAGCACAACTTCATCTTTAACATAGCAACAGTCTATGCACTTCTAGTGTTTTTTACTTCCTTTTCCATCTAAACATTCTTAAAACAAGATACATTTGCTTTTACACAACACTGCATAAGATATTAAGACTTGTGTGTATTTTGTCTTAATACATTTATATTTAAGATACAATTTATGAAGGTTTAATATCTTGTGCACTTCTGCTACTCGAGTGCATTTGTCTTGTTTCAAGGATTTTCTCCTAATGTAACTGGAAAATGGTACAAAAACACTCATTATTTTTTTTGTATTGTAACTCCACAACAGTCTTTTCTGAAACTCTATAACATAACACTCTACTGTATAACGTGACTCTATCCAGCGGTGCTCTATTGCGGAACTCTATACAACGGCATGATCTAAAACACAATGTTACAGCACACCAGCACACTCTATACAGGGACGCTCTAAACACAACTCTACACAATGACGTTCTATAATACAACTCTATAGTGCAACAGGGTTTATAAAGCAACACTATACCACAACACGTTCTATAACGTAACTCTATACAGCAGCATTGTCTATAATGCAACTCTTTAGCAAAACAGGGTGTATAAAGCAACTCTATACAGCAACATGCTCTATAATACAACTATGCCATGACTCTCTATAATGCAACTCTATGCTGCAAAGCTTTATAACATAATTCTATACTGTGACGGTCTATAACAGAACTATATGGTGCAACAGAGTGTATAAAGAAACTCTATACAGTAACACACTCTATAATACAACTATGCCATGACTCTCTATAATGCAACTCTATGCTGCAAAGCTTTATAACATAATTCTATACTGTGACGCTCTATAATATAACTCTATAGTACAACAGTGTATAAAACAACTCTATACAGCAACACTCTCTATAATGCAACTCTATACCATAACGCTTTATAACGCAACTCTATGGTGCAACGTGCTCTATAACGTAATTCTATACCATGACACTCTATAACAATACTCTATAGTGTGTATAATGCAACTTTATACAGCAACTCTCTGTAATGCAACTATATAGTGCAACAGTGTATAAAGCAACTCTATACAATGACGCTCTATAACGCAACTCTATGGTGAAACTCAATCTATAACGTAATTCTATACAGTGATGCTCTATAACACAACTCTATAGTGTGTATAATGCAACTCTATACAGCAACACTCTATAATACAACTATATAATGCAACAGTGTATAAAGCAACTCTATACAGCAACACTCTTTATAATGCAACTCTATACAATGACGCTCTATAACACAACTCTATGGTGCAACTCAATCTATAACATAATTCTATACAGTAATGCTCTATAACACAACTCTATAGTGTGTATAATGCAACTCTATACAGAGACACTCTATAATGCAACTATATAGTGCAACAGTGTATAAAGCAACTCTATACAGCAACACTCTATAATGCAACTCTATACCATGACGCTCTATAACGCAACTCTATGGTGCAATGCGCTCTATAACGTAATTCTATACCATGACGCTCTATAACGCAACTATATAGTGTGTATACCGCAACTCTATACAGCAACACTCTATAATGCAACTATATAGTGCAACAGTGTATAAAGCAACTCTATACAGCAACACTCTCTATAAATCAACTCTATTCCATGACGCTCTATAACAACTCTATGGTGCAACACGCTCTATAACGTAATTCTATACTGTGACGCTCTATAACGCATCTCTATAGTGTGTGTGTGTATAATGCAACTCTATCCAGCAACACTATAATGCAACTATATAGTGCAACAGTGTATAAAGCAACTCTATAAAGCAACACGCTCTATAATGCAACTCTATACCATGACGCTTTATAATGCAACTCTATTGCAACACCCTCTAATGTAATTCTATACGTGACGCTCTATAACGCAACTCTATACAGCAACACACTCTATAATGCAACTCTGATGCAGCACTCTATAAAGCGACTATATAGTGCAACAGTGTATAAAGCAACTCTATAAAGCAACACGCTCTATAATGCAACTCTATACCATGACGCTTTATAACGCAACTCTATACAGCAACACACTCTATAATGCAACTCTGATGCAGCACTCTATAAAGCGACTCTATGGCACAACAAGCTCTGTAAAGTAATTCTAAACCACAACACACTCTATAATGCCACTCTATAGTGCAACAGAGTCTATAAAGCAACTCCACATGCTCTACAGTATAACGCAACTCTACAGCACAATGTTCTCTATAATAAAACACTATAGCGTGACATGCTCTATAATGCGATTCTATAGTGCAACTTGCTCGATAATGCAACTGTGCAGTGCATCACGGTCTACAAAACAATTCCATAATGCAACACAGTTGATAAAGCCCCACTTAATGCAACACTCTATCACACAACTCAACACTGACTCTTGGAAAAACAGAAAGCCCCTGCTGACACTGAATATTGTGTATGTGTAGAGTCAGTGTGTGGACTGTGTGTATTGTTTGAAGTCTGTGTGGGTGGGGGGTAATAAGTTCTCTAATACTTCACCAGCCTCTTGGGGAAACATTAGCAGGGCAATTATCCATTAGCAACTCTGTGGACGTAAATGAACCTCCTGTTTGGGGGTCTCTAACGATGTGAATTTATTAACCAAATGCTCCGGTCCTCTCACAGACACAAAATGGGTGTTCTCTGGGTGTTTGCATGCTAAGAATCCATATGGATCATTTTAATTGCAGTCGATGGTAAATTAAATCCAGGCCATTAAATGCTGCATGTTCAGTCTGTAAATTCCACAGATTTTTGACCCCGTCTTCAACATAAACACCAGAATGCCTCGGAATCTTTACACCTCAAATATTCCCCACAAGGCATGTTATCTATTATAAATGAGGTTCTTCTGCACAATTTTCTGTCATTGCTCATTAAAATAGGATCCTCAGAGCTGAATTTAAAGTAAATGTTTGACCTGTTCTCCACTCAGGCCCGTTAAAGTCCAAAGTCCAAAAGCGCGACAGACTGCCGGGGAGGAATCAAACATCCGCTCTACAGTCCGTTTGCATAACAGACAGTAAACAGACACGAGTTTAAATCGATAAACTCTAGTAATGAAGTCAGAGGAGCTCTAAATGTTGGTCAGGTCTGGAAGCTTCTGGGGAAGGTCAGGGAATCGAAGGGCGAATCTGCTCGGAGAATTCCAAGCAGCTCCTTCAAAACACTTCATCTGCAAGTGAAAGAGCCGAGCTACATTCTTCAAAAACAATGAAAAGATCTAATTATCATTCCATATTTCCAGCCCGCATGCAAGCCAATGAGCAGGGCCTGAAGTGGCCCTTGGAGGGAATTGCATTGTGATGGATGCGTGAACAGCTGCTGGGAATGCTGGAAAGCCGTGAATTTGACTTCTGTTCTTCGCTAACACAAAGCTCACTCTCTTGTAATCCGCTATGGTACGAAAGTGCGCATATCGTAAATAGTTTTCCATGTGTCATCTCCGCAGAACCAGTAATGTCAGAGGAATGCTACTTCAGGATGTTGCACAGAACAAACAGAGGTTTACGAACAGAGCCAGCTCGACTTGGCAGTCTGTTTGGCAACGTGAGCCGCTTTCAAAAGTCGTGGAAAATTTGAGAATGATGGATGAACAAAGCTGCATGAACCTTATGATAAAAAGTCAAGGACAATGCCGAACTTCATTCCGTTTAACGGATATGAAATTGAACCATGGTGGAATGGCTGATTCAGGCATTACCGAACATCTGTGACTGAGAAAACGGCTCCGAATTCCTGGTGGCATCTGGATTTTATACAGTCTATTCAGTGAATATGTTTCTAGACTATAAAATGCAAAGGAAATATTTGAAAACCTTCCACATGTTTGTGGTGGAAAACGATGGGGTATGCTTGAAGACGTATACAATTCACTGGCACCTGAATGTGATTGTGTGAAAGTTGTCTTCTGCTTTGAGTCTCTACATTTCAGTTTCATCATCATAATGTCCATAGACATCGCCCAACCCAAGCTCTATAACATAATTCTATACTATGACGCTCTATATAACGCAACTCTATAGTGCAACAGAGTGTATACAGCAACACGCTCTATAATGCAACTCAGATTCAGCACTCTATAAAGCGACTCTATGCCACAAAAGCTCTATAACATGACTCTATTGTACAACAGAGTGTATAAAAGAACTCTATACAGCAACACGCTCTATAATGCAACTCTATACCATGACGCTATATAGCGCAACTTTATGGTGCAACATGCTCTATAACATAATTCTGCACTGTGTCTGTGACGCTCTATATAACGCAACTCTATAGTGCAACAGAGTGTATAAAGCAACTCTTTACAGCAACACGCTCTATAATGCAACTCTATACCATGACGCTATATAGCGCAACTCTATGGTGCAACATGCTCTATAACATAATTCTGCACTGTGACACTCTATATAACACAACTCTATAGTGCAACAGAGTGTATAAAGCAACTCTATACAGCAACACGCTCTATAATGCAACTCAGATTCAGCACTCTATAAAGTGACTCTATGGCGCAACTTGCTCTATAATGGAATTCTACACTCTAAAAGAAAATGGTGTTATATAGCACTAAAAGTGGTTATTTGGCTCGTAATCATAGGGGAACCACTTTAAATGCTGTATAGCACCAAATTTTGGTGCTTCAGTGGTTCTTCACCGGTTCTTTAAATGACTGAGGTGCTATATAGCCTATAGCGATATAAATGACACCGCTACCATATACAGAACCTGTTAAGATATGGTGCTATATAGCACCAAAAGTGGTTCCCCTATGATTACGAGGCAAGAACCACTTTTAGTACCATATAGCACAATTTTTTAGAGTGTATAACGTGATGCTCTATAAAAGCAACTCTAAACTGCAACACACTCTGTAATGCCAATCTATAGTGCAACAGGGTGTATAAAGCAACTCTATACAGCAGCACGTTCTAAAACATTAGTCCATACCGTGATGCTTTATAATGCAACTGTATAATGAAACTGTATAATCCAACAGGGTATATAAAGCAACTATATACAGCAGCACGTTCTATAATGCGTGTCTATACCATGACATTCTATGACAACAAGCTCTATAACATAATTCTATACCGCGAAGCTCTATAACACAACTGTATAGTGCAACAGGGTTTATAAAGCAACTCTATACAGCAACACGCTCTATAATGCAACTCTATAGTGCAACAGGGTCTATAAAGCAACTATATACTGCCACACGCTCTACAGTATAACACAACTCTACAGCGCAATATTCTCTATAATAAAACACTATAGCGTGACATGCTCTATAATGCAATTCTATAGTGCAACTTGCTCGATAATGCAACTGTGCAGTGCATCACGGTCTACAAAACAATTACATAATGCAACAAAAAGTTGACAAAACACCACTATTTCATACAACACACTCTATCACACAACTCGACAATGTCATGTTGTCTGTGCTTTGCAGCTTCCAATGATCCCTACGTACATTAAGTTCTCAACTTGTTTTATTAGATGTATTAACATGTGATGGACAGGCCCGATGCGTCAGTCTGGAGGGAAAGGAAGTGTGTTTTTCTAAATAAAGGCCTTGTGAAGAGTTTTGTAGAGTTGCTGTTGTCATTGGCAGAGAGAGGTAAGACGGACAACGCCCTCGACCAACAGCCAAACCATTTGGCACAGAGATTAGGCAGCTTCTGGAAGAAGCCGTTATTCAAAAAGCTTGTGAAACACGTCTCCTTTTTTGGTGCTTTTTATTCAAAAACTGTATTTTTTCCTCCCCCCTTAGTTTTCCATGATGCAGTGGGACACCTTAGTCGGTGGGGTTTCAGCACAAAGACCCTTTCTTAAAGCAGAAAAATGACTTTTGTTGAGTCTATTTACTTTATTTGCTCAGTTTTCCCTTTCCACCCGGCCCCCATCCGCCCTCTCCCCTCCCGTCGGCCCCTCCTGTCTGAGTTGGATTCGTCGGGTGCCTCATAAAGGGTAAAAAAAGCAACTCTCCCTCTTATGAGCGCAAATCCACTTCAAGGACTGCCATAGCAGTAGTCAGGGCAGCGGTGATCCTGTCTGGGAGAAGATCCCAACCCTTTCCGTCAAACAAAACCATAATGACTCAATCGAGTTAATAAGCGGAAATGAGCAACGTTGACACGGTTCTACGGCCCGTTGTGATTCACAGACACTCATACGACACACGTTCAACTAGGTGAGGGACTCTGAGTAATTGCTTCACTGAAAGAGCATGTTCCTGTGAGATTATAAGTCTTGTGTTCGCACTCTATAAACATTGAGCTCTTCAGGCGCAAAAGGGGTCAAACGAAAATTCTCACACAGACACAAACGTTTACTAAATTAGGAGTTCATAAAAGTTAGTTAATAATATTTAGGATGTTCCCAAAACAAGTTTTTGTCAGATTCCGGGGGCCATTTGTACCCAAAGTCTAAGTACAGTATGTAAACATACACTTTACACTCAAACACTTTTAGTGTTTAGCATGGATGAGCGGTCTGGTTATTGACGTTTAGAGGGCATCTTGCTGTTTGTGGTGTATAGAGGCAGTTTGGTGTGAAGAGTAGCGACCTAAGTGTGTGTGCGTGTGTTTGTGGGCTGTGCAGTAGCTCGAGGGATGGGTGGAGTTAGACACCCTTGTCCTGCGGTCACTCAAACACACACACACACACACACACACACACTCCCCATCTCTGCCTGTCATTAACTTTGATTGATGGCTCTGGAATAGTAGCAGGAAGCCTTGGCCACATGAACAGCGATTCGTTACAGTGCTTAGGAAGGTTTTGTCTAATCCAAACTAAATGGAACTTGATATGATTTATGGCTTTATAATATAACAGCAGTATCACAGGACGACAGCACAGCCCTGCTTTTACATGGATCTCTGGAATATTTGATTGTGATTGGTCAATTGGGGAATTCTGTGGTCAGATACTTCTGTATAATGAATCTAAACTCTATGTATTTGTCCCATGCAACCAATTTCCTATAGCAGTGCTAGTTTTATATTGCTCTGCTGAATTTGAATCATGATAAATGTCCATTTATGTATTTACTATTATTTTTGAACGCAAAATAAACTACTTTAGGATCTACAAAACCCTTCTACTTCTTGTCAGGTGTCCTAATCACCCCGTTGTGGTTTATTTTGTGATGATGTTTGCATAATAATACAATTATAATTACTATTCCAGGATGACCGCATTACAGTTTGATATCACATATCTTAGCATTTGATGTCTATGTTTATTTAAAGGTCCCGTTTTTCGTGTTTTTTTGAAGCTTTGATTGTGTTTACAGTGTGCAATATAACATGTGTTCATGTTTCGCGTGTAAAAAAACACAGTATTTTTCACACAATTTACTTATCTGTATACTGCTGTTTTCACTGTCCTCAAAACGGCTTGAAAGATTTCCCTGTTCTATGAAGTCCCTCCTTCAGAAACACGTAACGAGTTCTGATTGTGCCAGCGGTTCCCGTGTTGTGATTCGACAGCAGTTTAGCGCACGCAGAGCGCACGTTACCGGAAAGGTCACGCCTCTTACCATAACGGGGATGCACGCACTCAATGATCTCTAAGTACAGCGTCCCTGGGAAAGCCAAACAAAGGTGACTTGACTCCGGGATGAAAATAACAGCGTCTCGACGACATGGCGACAAACAAACTATACAAACGCAACCGAACGCAACACTTCCTCTTATCCACGCGGGAGCAACAAGACCACGCCCCCTTTTTCGCGTACTCTTGTGGGCAGAGGTTAGTCGACAAACTGCTCTACTGACGTAATTAAAGCAGGAAATACCAGGATGTAGTCCAAGCCAGCCGTTCGCTGTAGGCTTTGAAAGGGAACTTCTGTTAAATAAAATATCTCGCTTGGCATTGAACTTTGAGCTTTATAATTTTACAGGTATTATATATGCTCTAACAGCAACATTACACACTAACTAAAGTTTGAAAAATGGGATCACGAAGAACAGGACCTTTAAGAAACGTCTATTTAGCACTTAGGCCAGGTCTGATGAATGGACCAAGCCCATACGCCAAGGATAGCAAATCAAAAACCAGGGTCATTTACATATAGGCTTGGCTGTGTAGTCAGCGAGAGAGAGATTGTCATAAATTAAATTGGGACTTGTTTTTGGTGCAAGAGGCCTTGACTAGCATTAAAAGGGATTTGAGGGAAAAATGTGTGAAATTTATGAATGTTTTCTATTTAATCATGTCTGATTTTCTTCATTAGTGCCTTTTGTGATCCCGCCGCATGACTAATTCAAGCACAAGGTTTGAATTAGCACATAAAAGCAGAGTAATATGAAATTGTTTACAGTTATGAAACCAATAAATGTTTTGAATATATAAAAAAGCATTAATCAAAACAACACTATTATATTAAGTTTATGAGGCAGTTAAAAGCTTTGCAGCTCTCAATCCTGATTTTTGGCATTGTGTTCTTTAACATCTTGAAGGAATCTTGAGAAATGAGCTGCAGGTTAATTTAGTGTGATTCACATGAGTAAATGATTCAGTCAGCGCAAGATTCAATGGACCTTAGTCGAGGTAGATGCCATATTTAATTTGACGTGAATGAAAACGAAGCTGTGAGAATTGTTGTCGAGTTTTTGTCAAAGCAAGCGTCAATATTATTTGAACAGACACTTAACCTGAGGGGTCATGAACTGAGAAATCAAATTTTCCTTGAGCTTTTGACATGTAAGAGTTTATCATACTATACGAATATCCTGTAAGTTTCAGAGCTGAACATTTCCTTGTTAGTCCAAAAACAGCTTTTATTGTCACCAAGCCCAGAGAACGACTCATTGTGGAATGTGTTTATCATGGATGGATGGATGGACGGACGGACGGACGGACGGACGGACGGACGGACGGACGGACGGACGGACGGACGGACAGACAGACAGACAGACAGACAGACAGACAGACAGACAGACAGACAGACAGACAGACAGACAGACAGACAGATAGATAGATAGATAGATAGATAGATAGATAGATAGATAGATAGATAGATAGATAGATAGATAGATAGATAGATAGATAGATAGATAGATAGATAGATAGATAGATAGATAGATAGATAGATAGATAGATAGACAAGACAGCGGGATGGATGGATGGATGGATGGATGGATGGATGGATGGATGGATGGATGGATGGATGGATGGATGGATGGATGGATGGATGGATGGATGGATGGATGGATGACTTGTTCATGACATATTTTGTAAACACAAAGACAGCCAAGAAAGTCCTGAAAGATCTGCGGAAGATAAACGCCTACTTCATCATTGCAACTTTGGCCCCGCCCACTGGTGTGTTAGTGAGATGACGAGGAGAGAAGTGTGAAACAGGATTAGATCTGGACTAAAAATAACATTGCCTTCCAAAGGATCCTAATGCAAGGAATGAGCTTATTTGATTTATTTTCAACAATATGAATGTCTCAGTCTCATAGTGTCTGTTTATCAGTGACTGAGTTCTGGACTCTCGCCAAAACTCCTGTTATAATCCCCAAATCTCTTATTTACATTGTGTTTGCACTGTGAGTTATGATGAAAGCATTCGTGAGAGTGCAGAAATGTTCAATGTTTCAATGCATTCATGCGCTCAACATGTCTGTGATCGGCTAATGCTCATCACTGCAACCTTTCATCACTGCAGCCTAAATATAATGCCATAGATCTAAATACAATGCTATAATCAACACTTTTCACGATTGGTTAACCTTGAGAGCTGTAATAGTAAAAACGTGCTAAAGGTTTTCGAGAATTCCGGATGTAATATTAGCCATTCATATGCAAATATGTTAGACAATCACAGCAGTGGGCGCTTACACTGACGTCTCACAGCAGCCAATCACAGCAGTGGGAGTTTACACTGAAGTCTCACAGCAGCCAATCACAGCAGTGGGCGTTTACACTGACGTCTCACAGCAGCCAATCACAGCAGTGGGCGTTTACACTGACGTCTCACAGCAGCCAATCACAGCAGTGGGCGTTTACACTGAAGTCTCACAGCAGCCAATCACAGCAGTGGGAGTTTACACTGAAGTCTCACAGCAGCCAATCACAGCAGTGTGCGTTTACACTGACGTCTCACAGCAGCCAATCACAGCAGCGGGCGTTTACACTTAAGTCTCACAGGAGACACGCCCCTTCAAACAAAGCGTTCAAATCAGAGGTTAAAATCAGGGTAGGATGTCTTTTATTTCAAAAATTTTTGACAGTTTTTAATGTAAATTTGTGCATAACATGAATGATACCTCGAATCGTGCAACGAGTTGTTCTGTTTTCTAAGCAATCAGACTTGCAATTTTCACCTGGAGGAGCAAAATAATCAAAAAAGGAGCAAATAGTTTTTTTGCACAAAATATAATTTTACTGTCAGGAGATTTTAAGGCATGACACTTTTCATGCACTGGTCAGTTTTGAGATCTTGGGCTGTTTGGCTTTTCATAACATGTTTCTTTTTTCAGACTAGTGGAAAGAAAAGAAACAACCCCGTTGTTTATTTTATTGCACTTAATCTATTTGCATTTGTAGATTTCAATTACAATACATATCTTTAGAGGCTATTTCTCAAAGTGAGTTTTTCCTACTCACTGAGTCCAAAAGCACTTGCATACACCAAACTTTTCAATTTGATTCATATCTATATTCAGATGAGTTTATTCATATATCATTTGCCTGATTTTATACAGCATTTTATTCCTGAAAACATGGTGAACATTTTTTTGTTCTGTTTTTCTGCCTGTTGACAGTATTATATGATCAGAAATCCCTTGTGTTGAAACCTTTGACTTTAATATGTCAACACAATTAAGCAAGAATTTTGAACCTGGCTTTATCAAATGTTTAGATTTCTGTTCTGGAAATGTGTGCAAATTAGTGCATATTTAATTAGATAATGGCTCATTAACATTTCAGAAAACGTGTAATACGGTACATCAAATGTTTGCAATTCTTGATGTAATCAATCAACAGGGGAATTATGGTGAAATCTATTAGTTCACTTTTTTTCCCCTATATTCACTTGAAGTGTCTTGCGTTAAACAAGATTGCCATGTGAACTATTTGCATAATAGCGCCGCAATTTTGATAACGGTTGTAAAGACCGTATCAGTCTGACAGAATGCATTTGTCTGTACACATCCCACAGCTCTTATTATGAATCTGTGAGATTAAAAACACTAATCAGATGTGAAAGATGTTCCTGTGTGTCACAGAGTATTCTGGAATGCACAGCTCAAACTTTAATAGTGTTAAAAAAGAGGTTTGCAAATTGGTTCCTTGTGTTGTTTGCTAGCAAATTGTTTACTGAGTGAGATGTTTTCACCTCCTGAGAAATGCCTTTGAACGTGTCCAGGAACGCCCAGCTGACGGTATGTTAAAAATGAAGCGCCATAGTTGTGTTAAAAATGTGTCTTTGGTCACAAGCCACCAAGAATGACAACAACGAACTGATGAAAGAATGAAAGGCACAGTCTTTTAAACAAAGGGTCTAGTTGTTTTCTGAGTGTTTCTATCAGATGCCTCCGAGTCAATTTCTGTCGTCAAGCCAAACAATAATCCCCAATCTGTGATGTTTCAGATATCAGATTGAAGAGCGCCGGCGGAGAGGAACACTGTGAGGTGAGAGTGTGCGCTGAGGTTTGATGTGGTCCATCAGAGAAGATCCACGTTAGATAAGAATGATCTGTCCTGTAAGCTTAGATCTTCTGATTTGAGAACATTGAGAACACTGTTTCAAACCCTAGTATAGTGAGCAAAGTTGAACTACTTTTAAAGGGCTCCTATTATGCTTTTTTACATTTGCAACTTTCTTTAGAGTGTGATGTTGCTGTTTGAGCATGAAAAAGGTCTGCAGAGTTACAAAGTCACTCTAAAAAGAGTAACTCTCTATATCATTGCGCACTGTTTCTGAACATTTACATTTACATTTATGCATTTGGCAGACGCTTTTATCCAAAGCGACTTACAGTGCCCTTATTACAGGGACAATCCCCCTGGAGCAACATGGAGTAAAGTGCCTTGCTCAAGGACACACTGGTGGTGACCGCTGGGATTGAACCAGCAACCTTCTGCGAATCAGTTCCATGGTTTAACCCACTGGACCACCATCTCACACCATCTCTGAACTCCCATAAATGCCTCCATTGTAGTCTTGAGTTTTCTTACGGGAATGTAAAATAAATACTTTAGCATGATTGATTGATTGACTGACTGACTGACTGACTGACTGACAGACAGAGCTAATTAAGCTAATGATTTGATGGATGGATGGCTTGTTCATGACATATTTTATAAACAAAGACAGCCAAGAAAGTTGGACGGATGGATGGACGGATGGATGGACGGATAGATAGATAGTTAGCTAAATTAATAGATAGATGGATGGACATACAGTCAGATAGACAAGACAGACAGGCGGATGGATGGATGGATGGATGGATGGATGGATGGATGGATGGATGGATGGACAGGCGGGCGGATGGATGACTTGTTTATGACATATTTTATAAACACAAAGACAGCCAAGAAAGTCCAGAAAGATCTTGGATGGACAGACGGACGGATGGACGGATGGACGGATGGACGGACGGACGGACGGACGGGCGGATGGATGGATGACTTGTTTATGACATATTTTGTAAACACAAAGACAGCCAAGAAAGTCCAGAAATATCTTGGATGGACAGACGGATGGATGGATGGATGGATGGATGGATGGATGGATGGATGGATGGATGGATGGATGGATGGATGGATGGATGGATGGATGGATGGATGGATGGATGGATGGATGGATGGATGGATGGATGGATGGATGGATGGATGACTTTTTTATGACATATTTTGTAAACACAAAGACAGCCAAGAAAGTCCAGAAAGATCTTGGATGGACAGACAGACGGATGGATGGATGGATGGATGGATGGATGGATGGATGGATGGATGGATGGATGGATGGATGGATGGATGGATGGATGGATGGATGGATGGATGGATGGATGGATGGATGGATGGATGGATGGATGGATGGATGGATGGATGGATGGATGGATGGATGACTTGTTTATGACATATTTTGTAAACACAAAGACAGCCAAGAAAGTCCAGAAAGATCTTGGATGGACAGACAGACGGATGGATGGATGGATGGATGGATGCATGGATGGATGGATGACTTGTTTATGACATATTTTGTAAACACCAAGACAGCCAAGAAAGTCAGATCAATAGATAGATAGACAGACGGACGGACAGACGGACGATTTTGTAAACACAAAGACAGCCAAGAAAGTCCAGAAAGATCTTTGTCACAGTAATTACTGTTCCAGGGTGTTTTTTGTGGTTCCTGCTTCCTTCCTAAAGGCTTTTCTGCAGCTGATCATTGTAATCTATCCTCATAATGTGAAACATATGAGTGTGGCAGCAGCAGTGGCTACAGTTAGGCCTATAACATGACATGTGACCCCTACAGGTCAGTGAACACCAGGGGTCATCCATATGTGTGTGTGTTAATATATAGTGAAGGCAAAGCAGAGACCAGTAAAGGGTAACAGGACCTGGGGGAGCTTTGAATGTCTCCTCAGAATTAGGCTGATTTATAGTCCCCCCTATGAGCAGGAGACATCCTTCACGCTAATCTACACCAGAAGCAGGAGAGAGACCTACAGAAGACTAGAGCTTTAAAACCTAGTGAGCATCTTTTAATACATGGGAAGCATCCTGCAAAGAATCCCCGCCAGCATTTTTTTTTTTAAGTTGCCAGCCACCAGCATTTTTGATAATTTGCACAAATATTTTATGGCCCCCAGAATATTTTGTTGTATATTTGAAAATGCAATATGTCAAAAGAAAGAACAGAGCATCTGCTTTAAAAAGAAAAACATTGAACAAAAAAAGCGTTTTATGCTTTTATCGCTTGTTTCCTTTTTTTGGGTCTGTTTTGATTGTGTACAGAGATTGTGTACTCTTTCAGAAGATGCATAAAGCACCCCCTATATAACAGTGAAAACTCGGAAAGCCGGAATGGTTGTCTCATAAAAAACCATCAATGGCGGGGAAACGTTATCCCATAAATGACGGAAAAATGGCTGGGAAGCGTTGTCTCATCAATGACGCAAAATTCAAACGATGGCGAGGAAGCGTTGTCTCATAAATGACGGAAAATTCCATCAATGGCGGGGAAGCGTTGTCTCATAAATGACGGAAAATTCCATCAATGGCTGGGAAGCGTTGTCTCATAAATAACGGAAAATTCCATTAATGGCGGGGAAGCGTCGTCTCATAAATAATGGAAAATTCCATTAATGGCGGGGAAGCGTCGTCTCATAAATGACGGAAAATTCCATTCATGGCGGGGAAGCGTCGTCTCATAAATGACGGAAAATTCCATCAATGACTGGGAAGCGTTGTCTCATAAATAACGGAAAATTCCATTAATGGCGGGGAAGCGTCGTCTCATAAATGATGGAAAATTCCATCAATGGCGGGGAAGCGTTGTATCATAAATGACGGAAAATTCCATTAATGGCGGGGAAGCGTCGTCTCATAAATGACGGAAAATTCCATGAATGGCGGGGAAGCGTTGTCTCATAAATGACGGAAAATTCCATTAATGGCGGGGAAGCGTCGTCTCATAAATGACGGAAAATTCCATTAATGGCGGGGAAGCGTTGTCTCATAAATGACGGACAATTCCATTAATGGCGGGGAAGCGTTGTCTCATAAATGATGGACAATTCCATCAATGACTGGGAAACGTTGTCTCATAAATGACGGAAAATTCCATTAATGGCGGGGAAGCGTTGTCTCATAAATGACAGAAAATTCCATCGATGACTGGGAAGCGTTGTCTCATAAATGACGGAAAATTCCATTAATGGCGGGGAAGCGTCGTCTCATAAATGATGGAAAATTCCATCAATGGCGGGGAAGCGTTGTATCATAAATGACGGAAAATTCCATTAATGGCGGGGAAGCGTTGTCTCATAAATGACGGACAATTCCATTAATGGCGGGGAAGCGTTGTCTCATAAATGATGGACAATTCCATCAATGACTGGGAAACGTTGTCTCATAAATGACGGAAAATTCCATTAATGGCGGGGAAGCGTTGTCTCATAAATGACAGAAAATTCCATCGATGACTGGGAAGCGTTGTCTCATAAATGACGGAAAATTCCATTAATGGCGGGGAAGCGTTGTCTCATAAATGACGGAAAATTCCATGAATGGCGGGGAAGCGTTGTCTCATAAATGACGGAAAATTCCATGAATGGCGGAGAAGCGTTGTCTCATAAATGACAGAAAATTCCATTAATGGCTGGGAAGCGTCGTCTCATAAATGACAGAAAATTCCATTAATGGCGGGGAAGCGTTGTCTCATAAATGACGGAAAATTCCATCGATGACTGGGAAGCGTTGTCTCATAAATTACAGAAAATTCCATCGATGACTGGGAAGCGTTGTCTCATAAATTACAGAAAATTCCATCGATGACTGGGAAGCGTTGTCTCATAAATGACAGAAAATTCCATTAATGGCGGGGAAGCGTCGTCTCATAAATGACGGACAATTCCATTAATGGCGGGGAAGCGTTGTCTCATAAATGACGGAAAATTCCATGAATGGCGGAGAAGCGTTGTCTCATAAATGACGGAAAATTCCATGAATGGCGGAGAAGCGTTGTCTCATAAATGACAGAAAATTCCATTAATGGCTGGGAAGCGTCGTCTCATAAATGACAGAAAATTCCATTAATGGCGGGGAAGCGTTGTCTCATAAATGACGGAAAATTCCATCGATGACTGGGAAGCGTTGTCTCATAAATGACGGACAATTTCATCAATGACAGGGAAGCGTTGTCTCATAAATGACAGAAAATTCCATCGATGACTGGGAAGCGTTGTCTCATAAATGACAGAAAATTCCATTAATGACTGGGAAGCGCTGTCTCATAAATGACGGACAATTCCATTAATGGCGGGGAAGCGTTGTCTCATAAATGACGGAAAATTCCATGAATGGCGGAGAAGCGTTGTCTCATAAATGACGGAAAATTCCATCGATGACTGGGAAGCGTTGTCTCATAAATGACGGAAAATTCCATCAATGACTGGGAAGCGTTGTCTCATAAATGACGGAAAATTCCATGAATGGCGGAGAAGCGTTGTCTCATAAATGACGGAAAATTCCATCGATGACTGGGAAGCGTTGTCTCATAAATGACGGAAAATTCCATGAATGGCGGGGAAGCGCTGTCTCATAAATGACGGAAAATTCCATCGATGACTGGGAAGCGTTGTCTCATAAATGACGGAAAATTCCATGAATGGCGGGGAAGCGCTGTCTCATAAATGACAGAAAATTCCATCGATGACTGGGAAGCGTTGTCTCATAAATGACAGAAAATTCCATCGATGACTGGGAAGCGTTGTCTCATAAATGACAGAAAATTCCATTAATGGCGGGGAAGCGCTGTCTCATAAATGACGGAAAATTCCATGAATGGCAGAGAAGCGTTGTCTCATAAATGACAGAAAATTCCATCGATGACTGGGAAGCGCTGTCTCAGAAATGACGGAAAATTCCATTAATGGCGGGGAAGCGTTGTCTCATAAATTACGGAAAATTCCATGAATGGCGGGGAAGCGTTGTCTCATAAATGACGGAAAATTCCATCGATGACTGGGAAGCGTTGTCTCATAAATGACGGACAATTTCATCAATGACAGGGAAGCGTTGTCTCATAAATGACGGAAAATTCCATCGATGACTGGGAAGCGTTGTCTCATAAATGACGGACAATTCCATTAATGGCGGGGAAGCGTTGTCTCATAAATGACGAAAATTTCCATGAATGGCAGGGAAGCGTTGTCTCATAAATGACGGAAAATTCCATCGATGACTGGGAAGCGTTGTCTCATAAATGACGGACAATTTCATCAATGACAGGGAAGCGTTGTCTCATAAATGACAGAAAATTCCATCGATGACTTGGAAGCGTTGTCTCATAAATGACGGACAATTTCATCAATGACTGGGAAGCGTTGTCTCATAAATGACGGAAAATTCCATTAATGGCTGGGAAGCGTTGTCTCATAAATGACGGACAATTCCATCAATGACTGGGAAGCGTTGTCTCATAAATGACGGAAAATTCCATCAATGGCGGGGAAGCGTTGTCTCATAAATGACGGACAATTCCATCAATGACTGGGAAGCGTTGTCTCATAAATGACGGACAATTTCATCAATGACAGGGAAGCGTTGTCTCATAAATGACGGAAAATTCCATCGATGACTGGGAAGCGTTGTCTCATAAATTACGGAAAATTCCATCGATGACTGGGAAGCGTTGTCTCATAAATGACGGACAATTTCATCAATGACAGGGAAGCGTTGTCTCATAAATGACGGAAAATTCCATCGATGACTGGGAAGCGTCGTCTCATAAATGACGGACAATTTCATCAATGACTGGGAAGCGTTGTCTCATAAATGACGGAAAATTCCATTAATGGCGGGGAAGCGTTGTCTCATAAATGACGGACAATTCCATCAATGACTGGGAAGCGTTGTCTCATAAATGACGGAAAATTCCATCAATGGCGGGGAAGCGTTGTCTCATAAATGACGGAAAATTCCATCAATGGCGGGGAAGCGTCGTCTCATAAATGACGGACAATTCCATCAATGACTGGGAAGCGTTGTCTCATAAATGACGGAAAATTCCATTAATGGCGGGGACAGTGTTGGGCACGTTACTTTAAAAAAGTAATTAGTTATAGTTACTAGTTACTTCTTACAAATAGTAACTGAGTTAGTAACTGAGTTACATCATTATAAAAGTAACTAATTACCAGGGAAAGTAATTACTGCGTTACTTTTTTTTTTTTTTTTCGAATGTTCAAATATGTCAAATAACTTGGATGCCCCCAATATTAGATATGTTAAATGAATGAATTGGACACTAAATAGAATAAATTATTATTATAAAACATTGTACATTAATGTACACTATTGTAATGTTGCTGTGGGACAATGTAAGAGACACCTATCAAATTCAATGCATTATTGTAAATATTATCAGTAGACCTACTATAGTGTAAATATTGTGTAAATATTATCAGTACTATACTTTTCTTTGGTAGTGGAGCTCACGTTATCACCTGGGTTTTTAGCCACTAATTTTGTGGCATATGATGATGTGAGGCGCTTCAGAATCACTTGCCACCGACGTGGAGAGACTCTTTCTTCCTGGGCATAAGTTGCATGTTACAAAAATATTCTTACCTTTCACCTCAACGAGGGAAAAGTAGCGCTTATACTTCCAGTTTGCGAAAGCTACCTTTGAAGTCGTTGGACCATCGCTATGTGCATATGCGTGTGCGTCATTGGTGTGTGTGTGTGTGTGTGAACCATAGACCGTGAAAAAAATAGGTGTGAACTCAACCTATCAACTTCAACCTTGTCTCCCACCCACCAATCATCATCAGTTATGTGCACCACCGCACCCACCCCCAACACGCATGGCTGGTGCGCGCGCACGCGCGCACACACACACACACACACACACACGTTGCAGGTCCGACTGACAGAGAGCCTGTTCGGATGAAAAGCGCTTCAGTGAGCTCAATTATAGTAACGCGACTAACGCCGCTTTTTTTTCCCTCAGTAACGCTAACGGCGTTGTAACGGGAGGAACAGTAATTCGTTTGATTACTCGTTACTGAAAAAAATAATTCCGTTAGTAACGCTGTTTATCTGTAACGCCGTTATTCCCATCACTGGGCGGGGAAGCGTTGTCTCATAAATGACAGAAAATTCCATCAATGGCGGGGAAGCGTTGTCTCATAAATGACAGAAAATTCCATCAATGGCGGGGAAGTGTTGTCTCATAAATTACGGAAAATTCCATTAATGGCGGGGAAGCGTTGTCTCATAAATTACGGAAAATTCCATTAATGGCGGGGAAGCGCTGTCTCATAAATTACGGAAAATTCCATTAATGGCTGGGAAGCGTTGTCTCAAAGGACGGAAAATTCCATTAATGGCGGGGAAGCGTTGTCTCATAAAGGACGGAAAATTCCATTAATGGCGGGGAAGCGTTGTCTCATAAAGGACGGAAAATTCCATTAATGGCTGGGAAGCGTTGTCTCATAAATGACGGAAAATTCCATTAATGGCGGGGAAGCGTTGTCTCATAAAGGACGGAAAATTCCATCAATGGCAGGGAAGCGTCGTCTCATAAATGACGGAAAATTCCCTTAATGGCTGGGAAGCGTTTTCTCATAAATTACGGAAAATTCCATTAATGGCGGGGAAGCGCTGTCTCATAAAGGACGGAAAATTCCATTAATGGCTGGGAAGCGTCGTCTCATAAAGGACGGAAAATTCCATTAATGGCTGGGAAGCGTTGTCTCATAAATGACGGAAAATTCCATTAATGGCGGGGAAGCGTTGTCTCATAAAGGACGGAAAATTCCATCAATGGCGGGGAAGCGTCGTCTCATAAATGACGGAAAATTCCATTAATGGCTGGGAAGCGTTTTCTCATAAATTACGGAAAATTCCATTAATGGCGGGGAAGCGTTGTCTCATAAATGACGGAAAATTCCATTAATGGCGGGGAAGCATCGTCTCATAAATCCTTTTTCAATTACTTTTCATGTGGAAAACTTGACAAAAATTCGTAAAGAATCAAATTTTTTGCAATGAATGATCTGAAACGCTCTACAAAGGCAGCCAAATGTATCATACTAGTAGCATGAATTGCATATATTGATGTCAGTATGTTGCTAAGTTAAAGCAGTGACACTGTAAGAGTGAATTTTTCATTCGGTATATGGCAGATGATAAAGGACATACAGTAGATAACCATAAATTACACACTAAAAAGCTTCTTGTCTTATTAGGAAACTAAAGATAGAAAGAAATGTCCATTTTACTTAGACCAGAATCGCTTGAACGCATCGTAGTTACGATATTACGATTCTCAAACTCGTATATAGGAAATTCACAGGTGCCGGCATTATTATTTACATCTTTGCTCTTCGCCTTCCCATTTCTGACTCTCCTCATGTTCGGCATCTCCCGGCAGATATTCGTCCTCATCTGTCTGGGGCCGCATTGATGAGGTGATCGTGAGACGGGCTGAAAATTACATCTGTGCTCAGAAATGTGTAAATACACACTCCTGTCTGCTTTGACTTTTACAGCGTGTTATAGATGTACGCGTCTGTTTTACGCCATATGAGGACTGTACAAGCATCTGTCTTCTAGATCATTCACCCACTCAAAGGCCAGTATATGTTAAATCTCTTGTATGATGAAAGGGTGTGTTTTTCAGCTAAAGAGAGAACTAAGGGTGTTTAAAGGGCACCTTGAGGAGACGCTGACATTCAACAGGCTTGGTTTAACAGACACACCTCTCTCCAAACATACACACACACACACACCTCCTCTGCGGTGATCTCCAGCCGAGCCACATGTTTAAACCATTACCCCGCCATCAGTGAGAGTTTGATATTCGGCGAGCCCTGAGCTAGCAGAACCATCTCATCTATACTGCCTCAAAATCAGACACGTAAACCTTACGGATTTGAAACGGTCTCCGATTATAATTAAACCCCTGTGGTTTTCCCACACACACACACACACACACACACACTGAATTACTGAAATCGCTGTGCACTCCTGGAAAAAGTTTTATTGGTGCAATATGCTAAGGCAAGATTCACTCATTTCTTTTACTCATGCTTAGGCCTTGAGAAATGAACAAACTCCAAACGTAGTTTAACTTCAGTCCTGCATTATTTGTGCTATGAACATCAATGATTATTCAAGTTATGTGGCTTTTTAAGGTGAGGCTTGTTAACAAATTAGACAGAGTTATCTAATTCAACTTAAAAACTTAAGTTCAGCTGCCTTCAATCTTTAAGTATAATCAAATTGGCTGCACAAGTCATTTCAACTAGATTTTTTAAATCTTGCTTAGCTGATTCTTGTATAACTTAAATGTGACCTTGGACCACAAAACCAGTCATGAGTCACACGGGTATATTTGTGGCAGTGGCCAACAATACATTGTATGGGTCAAAATTATCTATTTTTCTTTTATGCCAAAAATCATTAGGAGATGATGTTCCATGAAGATATTTTGTAAATGTCCTACCGTAAATATATCAAAACTTTATTATTATTAGTAATATGCATTGCTAAGGACTTCATTGGGACAATTAATTGAATCTCGGCCAAATATTCAGTCGAAAAGTAGTTAGGTTTTATTGAGGAAAACATTAAAGGCTTTTTCTCCACATAATGGATTCAATGGCAACCAATGGGTTGAAGGTCCAAATCAATGCCGTTTCAAAAGGGCTCCAGAGGCTCTGCGCGATCCCAGCCGAGGAATAGGGTCTTATCTAGCAAATCTCTTTATATAGTATATAGATATAGAATATCTAGTCATTTTCTAAAAAAAAATAAAAAAAAAAACTTTTATATTCTTTTTAACCCCAAATGCGTGACTTCGGTGTTGTTCTTCTTCATGACGTATGACGCCATCACGTTGGAAATACCGACCCAGTGCCGAAAAACTCCATCTCATGTTCTCCTCCAACTTTAAAATTGTCCGACATAATTGTTTTACCTTTATTTTTGTAAAGGGCGTTTGATTTAGTCTTTGCACGTTTGTTTTAACACTGGGTCGGTACTTCCACCTACGTCACGGCCGTCAACTTTCCGACGTGATGACGTCATACGCAGGGAAGAAGAACAACACAGAAGTCACATATTTGAGGTTAAAAAGTATATAAATGTTTAATTTTTTCAGAAAATGGCCGATGGTTTTGCTAGATAAGACACTATTCCTCGTCTGGGATCGTGCAGAGCCTCTGAATCCCTTTTGAAACTGCATTGATTTGGACCTTCAACCGTTGGTTGCCATTGAAGTCCATTATGTGGAGAAAAATTCTGGAATGTTTTCCTCAAAAAACTTAATTTCTTTTTTGACTGAAGAAAGAAAGACATGAACATCTTGGATGAGATGGGCGTAAGTAAATTATCATTTTGAAATTAACTAATCCTTTAAATTATTTTAGGTAATTATTTAAAGTAATAGAAAAACATTTGTTGCCATGGCATATTGATCATATCATTTTTAAAGTCATATAGACTGGCATTGAAGGAAGGACTTGAACTCTTTGCGATGCCATAGAGATCAGTGGTAACTTCTGCACAGGTAAGAATTACTTATATAACATTTTATCCTATATCTAGAGAGAATAACTAAAACAGATAATGCCGGTTAGGTTGAGGTTTAGGGGATAGAACATATTATTAGCTTAGTATAAAACATTTAAAGTCCCCACTATTACAGAAAAACGAATATGTGTGTGTGAATTCTGGGTGTCAGATCGGCTTTTACTTATCAAACACACCAGCACTTTTTCTTACAGCCCAGAGGAATTCCTCCACACACAAACACACATGCATTAACAAGCATAAAGGTTCAGTTGTCAGACTTCAAATCGCTCCACATCGACACTAATGAGGTGATTTATGTGAGAGATTGGTCGCTGAATAAAGTGTTTCACGCAACGGCGAGTTGATAGAAATCGGGGATTGACCTCATGCTAACAACACAAGGCTTGCGTTGTTCAACGTGTTCCCCGCGCGACGATACACGACGAGAGTCAATATTTACACAGTCTTCATGTAACACATCTGTGAAATCGAAATCAGCACTATTTATTTTCATAATCAAGGTTTCTGGTCTTATTGCGTGCAAATCACCAGTGCATGTAATTTTAAAAGAACAAAAATTGCTTTCATTATCTTCAACCAAATAATAATAATCTTCTCCATCTCTGAAAAGACATGTCATTTCACACAAGGCCACCTGCAGAGGGAAAATAATGTTAATTAACTTTTTTTCCAGTTTTATAGTCCACCGTAAGTATGATAAAAGAAAAGCACTAGAAAACCTCTTCTTAACAAGCATCTCAATTTGAGGTAATGCATGTCCGCAGCACAACGGGATGGGTAATGTGCCCTAATTTTAATACTTAGGATTAGGGGTTTGTTTAAATCACACTAATTATATATAGTTAAGCATATAGTAATTGCTTTAAAGGGATAGTTCACCCAAAAATGAAAATTATGTCATCATTTACTCACCCTCAAGTTGTTCCAAACCTCGTTCTGTTGAACACAAAAGAAGACATGTTGGTAACCAGACAGTTGACGGATCCCATTGACTTCCATAGTATTTCCTACTATGGAAGTCAATGGCCACTGTTAACTGTTTGATTACCAACATTCTTTAAAATATCTTCTTGAGTTCAACAGAAGAAAAAAAAAACTCATACAGGTTTGCAACAACTTCAAGGTGAGTAACTGATGACAAAATTTTCATTTTTGGGTGAACTATCCCCTTAAGTTGCCTTAGTAATGATTCTATTCTTGGAAATAGCTGACACAATGGAGGTTATATGCATTACGAATGTTCTTTTGCATTGTCACTAAACTTCTTCTCAGTCTGAAAACTGCTTGAGTTAAAGGAAGTTTGTGAGGTTTTCTCCCATGGGAGTGTGTTTTGATACTGTGCCAGGCAAGGAGTCAGAGGTCACGTTTTAAGATCACAAAGGCATCCGGGCAAAAAGAGTTCATGTGTGTTCAAGAGCTCCGTTCACAGACTGTGAGATCTCATTCAGCACTGATAGAGCAACTCAAATGAGCTTAAAATGAGATCCCCATCTGGGTGTTCATAAGGGGCAGGGCTTAGCATCTTAATTCTGGGTTCCACCGCTTTTTACACCTTACAATGGCTGCATCCGAAATCGCATACTTCCCTAATGTATAGTAGGTGAAAAACAGTATCGGCCCTATTTTAACCATCTAAAGGCCTGTTCACACTGGGACGATTTTCACACGCATTTATCGGCTACTTTTAACGCCTTGTGACTAAACAAAGGGCGAGTATTGACAAAGGGTGAGTGTGCACACCGACGCGCAAAACACCAGGTGTAAAAGAGTAATAAAAAAAAAAGCCTTGGGTTTGTTTTTTTTATTTTGACGCGACGCGTTAAAAACTGGCCGACCAATGAGACCTGCGCTTTTGTTCACGTGTCTGGAGTGCAGTGGCACTAGGCAGTGGCGTAGGCAGAATTTTATTTTTGGTCGGGCCTGGGCAAAAGTGAACTGTCAACATAAACCAAAACTCTAGCTACAACCTGTCCACATACAAAACACGAGCAGCGGTTACAACAAACGTTAGACACTTTATTTCCACTTTTCAAATATTCTCTTAATTTTTAAATGAAAATAAACGCCTTTCCGATCTGATATGTGATGGGAAAAGGAAGTACAGATAGTTCGGCAAAAGGCGGATTCGAACCTCAGGTCAAATTGCGTCAAAACTTAGTGCCACGCACCTTACCCCTACACTATCACAACTGACAAATACTGATGGCGTGTTCCCGGCTTTACAGAATGAACGCGCGCTTGGAATTGAAAAGTCTTAACGTTACTTGTGGCCTGATGGATGGGTTCTCTCCCGCGTTAATGCGAGTTTTTAAAAGTCCTTTTTATAGAATTATGCATCGCTGCTGTTTATCTATCACAGAACTGCAATTTTTAGGCTAAGTGAATAGGCAAACACACTTCATGAACTCACAGGCGCGAGCCGCGTGACATACGTGAGACAGCCTGACACCTAATTGCCTAACACAGCTGTCAATCAAACTCATCAAGCATTTTGCAAAAACCATAGACTGTAAAAAAAGTACATTTTATTTATTTTAGTATTTGAGATGCTTTAAAAATGTTGTAATTACGTTAAAATAATTTAAACAACTGTTATTTAACAAATATTATTATACTACTCATAGTGGGCGGGCCTGTGCCCGTCAGGCCCGCCCGCTGGCTACGCCCCTGTGCCGAAGTTACAGTAAAACACGACTTGGTGGCGCTCAAGCACAAAACGGTCTTGCCGAGCACACATTGATACGATGAAGAAGTAGTAAGTAAACAAAGAAGATGAGCTGCTAATGCTGTTTGCCAAAAACAGCATTGTTGTTAGTAAAAAGTGTGTGAATGGTTTTGGCAAGTACATAAATATTGTCTCTCTTCTTCTTCAGCGTGACAAGTGAGTGCCAGACGCGTAAAGTGCCGCCCGCAGCACCACCTTGTGTCCTGGGAGCGCCATCTATTAAATTTGCACGTTCGCTCAGCACATCGCCATTGAAAATCGCTTGGGTGTGAGCACAAAGACGGGCTGAAAAACATCACGGAAAATGCTGGCGATAAGCGCTCGCGACGTGTACATGCCTAAAGCGCCCGGCGCATGGTCTAAAAGGGTTGTCCCTAGTCTCTTCATGAGTCATGGGTGTGTTTTGGGTGTAATGTGCAATAAACCAATTAGAGTCTCATCTCCCACTCCCCTTAAATAACAACGCACCAACAATGCGCTTGAACACACCTCGTTTTCAGACCAGCACGCCCATGGGCAAACAGATGGGCGCAAATGCATTTGCTATTTAAACAACGCGGCGCAGGATGTGAAGATGATAACTGCGTCGGGCTGAAACTAACAAAAAACACTTGTGCCGTGCCTAGCGCCGCATTGTGTTTGAATTCACAGTACTCATAAAAGAGTAGGCAAAAAGTCCTACTACTTCTGATGAGATTCTGAAGTGTGAGATGGACACTAGGATTTGTGAATGGCAGTGAAGCAACGTAGCTGACACTGGTAGGTCACATTGTGCAAATGTACTGTAGTACTGTATGTCCAAATTACTTTTATACACACATTCATACAATATAGAACACTGTCGTGAAGTAATTACGTACCTACTCAATAGAGTATGATTTTGGACGCAGCCAATGTCTCCCTTTTGCATGCAGGTAAGAGAAATCATGCCAACGGGGCAGTGTTTCACACTGCTGCAGTGAATCTAACGTCAGCTTCTAAATATTCTGCCGGGAGCATCTGAAAGTGCTACGTGTACGCCAGGGAAAATAATTCAGCATGTTCCCTCGTTCTCTGGACATGAGCTACTGCAAACCAAACATGGGCCTCAGCTCCTGTGGAGTGCAATAACAGTCGTTTATGACGTCTGCACATTAAGACACATTTTCTGGGTCATTTTATTCACTGAGCGGAGAGAGAGAAGAAAAAAGTTGGAATAGAATTGTGAGGAGTTTTTCCCTACAGATGCTCATGAACCCCTCGTACCTTTTACCTTCCCCCACTTCCTGTTCAGCAGCAGAATCCAGAGCTCTGACCTTTAGGATCAAAACAGAGGTCGCGTTAGACTGACAAACAGGGTCATAAAAATTCCATCATTATCTATTATTACCTGTCATTTTAATGTTTATATTTTAATAATAAAAATAAGCCATTTAATAGGCTCTGTGTTTGTTCACATTTTTATTTACGAACTTACAGGACAAGCATATAGACTAAAATATGCATTTATTTATTTATGAAGAGAAAAACAGAGACTGTGGGTCACTTTACAGGTTTCATTATGAATGTTTGTCCAATAAATCGCAATAAGCTTTGTGCTTTGCTACTTTTGATATGAAACAAAGTCTCAGCTGTCAAATGTACGTCACAAAATTCAAACAATAAATACCGTTTTGGCGCTCTTTAATGTAGCGCGAGAGAGCACTGTAGCGCCTCAGTTCATGAGTTCGTCGCTTTCTCGTTACAGAACGAAATAAACATGAATGAACATCAGAAAATATGTTGAAAGATACAGTACAACTTACCGAAATCCGTATCATGTCATGTCTCAATAAATAAGACGTCAATAAATCAAATTGTAAACAATATCACTCAGAAAAGCCATTCGTTGACCATCAACTTGATGGTCAGCGAGAGCGCACTCGCCACCAAGTGGACAGGAGGGAGAATTACAATTACAAGGTACATTCACCCTCAGTGTAATCTGTCAAAATGATGGACGTCTTTCATAATTTTCTGTCACTGCTATAAAAGGGCGGATAATTATCGGTTAATGCGACCTCTGGATCAAACATACACGGTTTCTAGCACACAAATGCATTTCTGTTTTAAGACGGTCTTCTTGGTCTTATTAGGCTATGCGAGATTCGTGTAGTAGCCTACCACAGTAACTTTCCCCATGAACTAGGGATTTTGGGGTGGTACTTGGTGTGTTGTTTCGACCACAGGGTCTAAATTAAATTCTGGGTAAAAAAAAAAAAAAAGACCCCCCTCAGAAAGTCCCTGCTCATGAGGTAGTACTACTTTTTCAAAGTTCAGGAACTTTCTAGGGTGGGACCTGGGCGCTGAACATGCTGATTGGTTGAGTTCATGCAGCATTTTGATTGGCTGACTCCACAGCATTTTATTCCAACCACCATTTTCTGTTGTGCGTGCAGAGTTATTACTTTGCTATTTAAAAAATACGACCAATAGACCCTTTTCACAGACTGTGATGATGCATTTTAACGGTCATCAATATCGTAAATCCTGCAAGGTTTTTTGTATTTTCATTTAAAAATATATATATATGTACATGTATAACACTAATACTTTGTATTTTATTACTTTTGCATCAAATTACAATAAAAAAAGTTACCGCTGCAGTGAGGGTGTTTAGTAACAGTGTCAATGGGAGTGATGGTAAAAATGAACATATTTTTCCCTTTTGAATGCCGTTATCAATCTCACTCTATTTTTTTCCCTCTTTTTGAAAGTTGTAAAATCACTACTGTGGAATTTTTCTTTTGCTATGTGAGCAAATGGGCACAAAAAATGTATATTGAATGTATTCTCTCATTCACAGCTATAATATTTAACCCAACTATGACGACATGAAATGTGAAAAGGGTCTATGGACCGACGACAAGGTTTAGGCTTTATTAAGCTTTATATGCAGCCGACAAAATCCAGTGGGAACTGGAAACGGCGACACGCAATGAAAACGTTCACCTACGGTACCAGACTAATTTGCCTAATCTTCACGGTATACAGGCTACTTTAGACTGCGATGGAAACGCAGACAGCAATAGGTCTTGGGGAAAAAGTTCCTGGGAAAAAAGTGACTGTGACAAATTGTTCTGGGTAATTTCGGTCAAAACGTGGCAATAGTGGTAAAAATCTGGTACATGTGGATTCAATGCGTACCAGATGTGGGCCGGCTCTGGGACAATATGCTTTCTGGGTAAATTTTCATCAAGATAAAATAACTTTATCTGCTTTTTTGGGGGGTGACCTCATCAAGGCCACTTGAGTCCACTTATTATAGCTTTCTTGCACCACAAATGCCTGAATTTTCATGACCAATTTTCTCACTCGCACTTACTGTAAGAATGAATTAAACAGGCTATTGTGTTACTGTACCTTTAGGATATGTAAATATATAATGTAAATGACCTATGTTATGAATATTTCACATGTGAAATGAATGAGCAATAAAACCACCACCAAGTTGTTAAATACTCGTATAGGATCATGTTAATGTAACTTTCTTGCTAATCCATTGTGAACGTTTCAAGCGGGTTTTTTTTGTAAGAACAAGGTAATTCTTGTTTAGCATGAAATGACTCTTTTAAGTTTTTGTTCTTTAACAGTATAAACACATTTGAGTGTTTTGTCTCACACGGAACACAGACAAAAGAAAAGACTCTCTCAGCCTCCTATAATCACTTTTGTCTCTCCTCTCTGTTTGTGTTCAGTGTATTTTAGGCACATCTGCAATTACGCTTCTTGTTCAAGCACAGAGTGGTGATTTCTCACCCAGTGCTGGCTCACATGTGTGTGAGAATGTGTTTGTATTTAAAGGTTGAGATGGTTTAATTAATATCAGTGTCAGCAGAGTGCTGTGGAAACGGTGCAGTAATTCCCTCTGAGCATGTGTTTGAGAGAAGAGAGGAGCGATGTCTAGAAATGTGAGGGAAGGGAATAGAGCCGAACCTCTGTGGGTCAACAGTACATTTGAGTTCAGTTACATGTGCTCAGGGTTCTGTAAAACAGCTTTTGTCTGCTGTTACCCCTGAGAAACAACATCTCTCTTCAGTTCAGCTCATGGAATAATCTCTGATATCGTCCAAACAGCACTTATATACCTCCAAGTCCTCTGTAAGAACAACTACTCCCTGAATGCCAAGTTTAAAGAGGCCAAATCATGGAAAAACAGATTTTTACAAAAAGATTTATGTAGTATATACTGTTGACATACTAACGTCATACACTAAATATATGGCAAGAATACTAAGAGTAATATGCAGTATGCTCTTGCATTATTAGTGGAGATTAATTAGGGACTTTTCTGCTGGTTAAGCCACTAGGTGGCGACATGTGTCTGTCTTTATAAATGAGTCATTTACTCAATTAATTCGTTCAAAACACAGATTCATTCAAGTATGGTTGTGACTGAAATCGCCCCCTATACCCTTAAATAAGGCACAATTTGAAGTGAAAGGCATTTGTAGTGGTGTCTGAAACCATAGTGGACGTTATCTAGTGCACTCATTCAATCGCCCCCTATACCCTCATTCACTATTACCTACATTACTCCATTAACTCCAGAAGGGCTGCCGCTTTTGCGTCATTTGTTCTTGCTGTTTAATAATTATTTGAAACTTAGCAAACTGGCAGCTTGAGGAGTGATTACTGGAGCTGCCAGTTTTATTAAACAGCAAACACAAACTATGCAAAAGCGGCAGCCCTTCTGGCATGCTCAGTGTCCGAATTCACTCACTCGTTTCATTCACTCCTTCAAGTGAGCTATATTAGTTTAGTAATGTGAGGAATAGTGCATGAAGGAATGGGGGCGATTTGTGAGTTATTGAATCATTCACTCAACCGATTCATTCAAACGCTGATTCATTCAGTAATAAAACAATTAAGGCCCTGTCTCAAATGGCTCACTTCATGTGCACTTTCGGTCTTGTGGACTTACACTGGCCGCTGAGTGTGCGTGTCCGTTAAGTCCACGAGACCGCAGGGTGTCCCATTTTTAATTTTAGGTCTCAGAAGGGTGCTCGCGAACGCCCTTGATGCGCACTTCTGCCGAGCCCGTACTGGTGTGGGTTACGCAGCTGACTTCTTCCCGGCAGTCAAAGTGGCATTACGTCATGAAAGTGCGGACTCAGAGGAAGACCGTGAGGGTTTTGCCTTTTGGGACAGGGCCGAACTGTCTGTATGAGTGAGTCATTGAATCATTCATTCGGTCATTCTTTCAGGAGCAATTATTGTTTATTGAACTGGGACTGTTTCTAATTTAACTTATTAAATCAAACTTCTTCAACTCTTATTTCTGAAGATAGGACGCTTCTCGCACCTGTCGATCTGAATTGCATAGGTAAAATAATAGTTTCAAAGACTCGTCATTTACTCACCCTCGTGTTAATCTATAATTTTGCATTCAGTGTCTTGGCTGGTTGTTTTGGCTGGTTGTCTATAAAATGTAAGTGAATAGGGACTGGCTGTTGAACACATAATTGTGGTTAATAGGGATACTCCTTGTGCTCCTCACTCTAAAAAAAAAGGTTCTACATGGCAGCAAAAATGGTTCTTCGTTGTAATCATAGAGGAACCACTTTTGGTGCTATATAGCACCATATCTTAACATGTTCTGTATATGGTAACGGTGCTATATAGCACCTTAGTTAGCGGTGCTATATAGCACCTTGGTCAAAGAACCGGTGAAGAACCTCTGAAGAACTGCTGAAGAACCACTGAAGCACCAAAATTAGCACTCAAAAAGGTTCCCCTATGATTACGAGCCAAGAACCATTTTTGGGGCCATATAGAACCTTTTTTTTAGAGTGTATAAGACTTTTGAAGTCATGCGATAGCTTTATGCGATGCTGAAATAATTTTAAAGAGGACCTATTATACCCCTTTTCAGATGTAATGTAAGTCTCTACTATCCCCAGAACGTGTCCGTGACGTTTCAGCTCAAAATACCACACAGATAATTTATCATAGCGTGGGTATAATTTGGGTTCAAAAATGTGTGTCCCTTTAAATGCAAATGAGCTACTGCTTCTCCCCGCCCCCTTTCCAGAAAAGGGCAGAGTCTTTACAGCTAGTGCTTCAGACCAGATGCCTTACATGTTCGAACCAGAGTCAGACAATAAACCTTCCCTTCAGGAAAAATCTCGTATTCATGTATATTCAAGTATGGCGTGCGTGATGCGTCTTGATGTGCTTTTTACGTTATTAGCTCAATTGAAAGCATCCAGAGGAAGTGTAAGGATAAAGTAATATTACTTTATTACATTTTTTTTTTCTATTTCTTGAAGGATGTGTTGCTCACAACAAGTTATGAAGCTTTGTTATTTTTCATATAGCCTATAGCTTTTTGAGGGAGGAAAAATCAGAGGCCTACGGGTTTACTGATGTGTCATCATCCTTATTTCCTTGTAAAATAATATTTTCTCCAAATATCTTGACAGACTTTGATCAAAGCAGAGGCTGTTTTTGATCTGCCATAGCAACAGTGATCCCCAGAAAAAGCTCAGCGTCTATATAGAGAGACTCCAGTAAAACACAGCTTTAAGATTGATGTAATTACAGCCATCCATCCCTCTCTCACACAGCCACTACACAACCAAAGGGACGACTCATCAGCAAAACAGCTATTTATGTACTATGTTTAATCTTACCGGCAGCTCGGCGGTTTGTTTTAGGAAACGTAATGGTCACTCGTTGTTACCATGGAGACCACACGTGAAATGATGTTTGCCGTGTTTTCGTATGTGCTCTTAAAAATTGATATTTTAGATTAATTCTTTGTGTTTGTTTGAATAGTGCAGGCAGAATGCAAACAGAACTCAATGACTAATTTCCTTCAGAAAATACTTCAGACCAGTACTCTTCTCTTCTTTTTTTTGTAGTTGTGTAAATGTAATTTGTGGACGAGAGCTCAGGTGAAAGTTCAAACAGTCGTATTATAAGAGCAGGTGGAGAGACTGGATCGAATCCAGGCCCGATTTACTGGCACAGAGCTCATATGCGGAGAGATCCGTTTATTCCCCATGACTGCAGCCGTGGACGACAAATCATTCGTGAGGCAAATGAGCAAGCAAGTTAAGGTCACCTTCAGAGAGGCTTGGTCTAGACCGAATATAACTGATAAAAAAACATGCTTCATTATGGATTATTTTAGTCTGGTTCCTCTGCCTGTGATCACATCTCTTGTTTGGCCGATTAAACAGCAGGTTGCTTCCGCTGGTTTCAGTTGTTTCTGCTTCCGTGTGAATGTTCCGGACGTCTGACAGGGTTTTGAGGAACTAGGGTGCGTCTGATTCATTCACAGGATGGGGATACAGAGACCCACTCAGTTCCCTTTGAGCACTAAAAATACAGACTGCAGCGGCCCTCACGACAGCGCCATCTGCCCTGGCAGACGCCCAGGGACAAACACACGCACAAACACACAGTTTCCCAGGGCGAAGGATGCAAGAGCAATAGGAGCATCGTATGATTAAGCTAGTGTGACTTAGAAAGTCACATCAAAGAACAGGACTGCAGCCCGATTCATTTACTTTCTGTGCTGCAGAGTACGCAAGGTTAGGTTGAGTGCATCCCAAATCATAGCATGTTAATATTATTTCCAATGCCTTTTTGTGTGCATCCATGCATGCTTTTTCAGTGGCCTTGACTCTGAAAGTATTCTTCCCATTCATTTTCTCCACAAGTCTTATAAACAATGAACCAAACCACAGCTAAAAATTTAAATTCAGAATGACTGATCAGTGAAAAACTATTAATATAAAATTAAAATTTTTGATTAGTTATGGATAATTTAAAACTTAATAATCTGATCGTCTTTGTTCATGGTTTCCTTTGCAACAAAGTACGTGTTTTAGTAAACCACCAACTCACATAAAAAGCCAACAGTTACACTGACCAACTAAATGAAACACTGATCACCATAATGGCGACCAAACATAATCTAATAAAACATCGACATCTAAACCTTTGTTAATTCTCAAAAAGAACTGTAGACGAATGACATAAATAACAGTCTGGTTTGTAATAAGAGAGATTTAATATCTTTTTCAGTTGATTTCATCTAAGTCTGTGGCTGGTTGTAGTTCTTGTGTTTCTCTTTCCTTCCGTGATTCTGCTCGTTATTATTAGCTGTAATTTGTGTGCTATTTGCAGTTACTCATTTTAAATGGTTGACTTTTAATGAATTAATTTGATTAATTCTAACTCCGTTCTTATTTGTTGAATTTAATAAATAATATTGCTTTGAATCTGTTGCCACAGTTTTATTGAGTAGATGTATTATTATTATTATTATTATTATTATGTATTATGATTTTTTTGAGTGTATGATGTGAATCACAACATTACACACTTTGATTTAAAGCCAAAAATTATGACAAAAAGACAAGGGTACAGCTTTAAAGGGATAGTTCACCCAACAATGACAATTGTCATCATTTACTCACCCTCTTGTTCCAAACCTGTATGAGTTTCTTTAAAAAATATTATTTTGTGTTCAACAGAAGAAAGAAACTCATAGAGATTTGGAACAATTTGAGAATGAGTCGGTGATGACAGCATTTTCATTTTTTGGTGAACTCTCCCTTTAATGTGGGAAAGAACTACAATCCAATAAAAAACTATGACTGACATTATTGAAGTAAAAATAATGGAGAAATATAAAACTATTGATTTAAAATATATAGAAACAATATATTTTAGGTTTATAGCAATATATGTAGATTATGTATAAAAATATTCTAAGTTTGATTCACGATTTCCTTGTAACGATTCTCTGATTGGTAGAGAGTTCTCCGCAGAATGATGGGTAATGTCGTTTTTCACAAGGAATTCCACTGTTTTTAAAAAGTATTATTAAAAAAAAATAAGCTGAAAAAATCTGGGCTGCATAGCATATACCTTGTAGCTCACAGTAGGTCTTTAAATGTTTATAAGTTATAGTTAAAAATAATTTCCCCAATGGAAAAAAATAATGGGATTTTTACTTCTGGAACCCAACTGTTGCACTCACTAGAAGTCAGTCCCTCCAGAAAAACACGATTATGCGATTGCATGATTTAATGCATAATCAGCCAAAGTCCGCATATTTATGCGGGGGCCGCATTTTTTAAAATACGCTGCACTTTCGCCTAGCATGATTTCATAATCCCCACATTTTCGTTGCAAAAAAGTCATATATATTAGTTGAAAAATGTCCGTTTACTTCACACAAGAGCCGCCATTTCCCCCTTTTGCCATGTTTTTAACTTCTGTAATGCATAAAAAAGTATGCTTACATGCAAACACAACCAATGTGTAACTGATGGTTGTGTGATCAACTATTTATCAAGTTGTAGTATGTCCAACACTAGCATTCTGACTTACCACATACGCAGAAGTATGAATCACCGATGAAGTATGTATTTTTAGGTCATATATTGAAGTATGTAGTTTGGAATATAGCCCTTATAGGACATATGCATGGACACGTTTTACTTCCATAATCTGAGATATTGCCAGAATTGGATAATAATGGGGGTGGTTTGGAGGTCGAGGGATTAAAAAGTCACATGAGCAGAAAAGATGTTTTAAAGGTGACTTTAAAATTTATTTGAATGATTACAAAGACAAAGGATTGTGTGTTTAAAAAGTTAATTTAGGCTCCATTTTGATTTCATGTTGGTTTTAAGTGGATTTAGTCTTCCACCAATGCCAATTAGATTTTGTAATTCCAGTTTGGCACACACAGATTCCATGTTTCTGTCCGAATCTGCCATCCCTCTCAACTTTTCCACTCTGGGTTTTCTTTTCAAACAGCGTTCCCCTCTTTAAAATAACTGGCGTGTAAAGACAGATGTGCCATTTGCATTCAACTGATGGAGTTTCGTAATCAACTAACCAACAAAATAATGATGCTCATTCACAAACAAAAGCTTTTTTTTAGCACGAAATGAGACGTGAATGGCCTATAAAGACGAGAGCTGAGCTGAGTCTTGGTTAAATGTATGGAGCATGTTGAATCCTGGACTGGATGGGGGTCTTCAACACATGTGTCCCATTTAGAATCCCCTCAAAGAGCTCTAATGGGTTCCAGATTCATACGTGCTGGCTGTGCTCACTGTGGCCCTTGTGTCTTTTCTGGTCTGAGCATGCTCAGTGCGCACTGATGGCGGATTGAACCTCAGAGTCCTTGGGCTCCAGTTGCCCATTCGGCGTCCCGTGTGCGCCGTGAATATTCCAACAAAAACAGATCTGATGATCGTAAAGCTGAGGGAAATATTCCCAGCTAATTCCATGTATTCTCTCTCTGGCCCTTGCATAGCTCCAGTGTGTTTCAAAGGTCGTTGAGCACTGATATAAACTAAATCGGACTAACAGGCTTCAGATAAATGTAGCTTCATTAAAATTCATTTCGCTTCTTGGGGTTTTCTCTGCTTTATATGCTATCTGAGGGTCTCAGATCTGTTTGGACAGTGTTATGCTGGCTCAGATCTAAATGTTATAACCTTTTCAGCATTATAGATTATTTTATGAGAGATCATATGAGCCCCAGCCTCCTGTTGTGTTTGGCTCTTTCGACGAGATTTATGTGTTTGTTTTTTCGAGTGCGTTGACTGAATGTACATTGGGCGTATCTTTGCTGAACTTTGAAGATCCCTAACGCTTTTGATGCATCACTCACTCAAATGAGTGTTTCAATTACTCTAAAGTAGAGTTCATAAAATAAAATAGACGTTTTGGCACATTAAAATAGCTTACTGCCATAGTTTTCAGTTCGCTGCAACATTATTCATGCTGAGTATTAAGTGTTGTTTTCTCAAATCATTTTATTCCCTTTGTGCATCAATACAGAGGAACAAATAGAGACACAACTGGGCTTGTGGCCATGACTTCGGAGTTAGCGCTTAGCCATTAGCTAACAATACTAAATTTTGCTGAAT
Source organism: Gobio gobio (assembly GCF_949357685.1). Lineage (NCBI taxonomy): Eukaryota > Metazoa > Chordata > Actinopteri > Cypriniformes > Gobionidae > Gobio > Gobio gobio. The sequence continues at coordinate 9,844,137 of NC_137121.1, read as the reverse complement.
GATTTCAGATGCTGCCTACTCTGTTAAGGATATTTATCAGTATAAGTAATTTACTTAAAAAATCTGTCATTAATTACTTTCCCTGTCATTCCAGACTTTCTTTCTTATGTTCTTTATTATTTACAGAGCATCTTTCAAAAAGGATGGCAAAGAACCATGAACATAGAGGATTTTATTCCAAGTGTTTTGAAGACAATAGCTTTGTGTGAGGAATAACTTGACAGAATTTGTATTTTTGGATGAACTATCCCTTTAAAACTTAGTTTTATTATGTTAATATGTGATGTTTTTGTGGCAACAATAGTATTTTGGTGGACACTAATAGCATCATGGTACATTTTTATCAAGGAGAGAAAAAAAACTGATCTGGGATAAGGGAATTAAATGAGTCATAAATTGACTCTTGACCCTCTAGCAAGACGTTTGACCATAGTTCCTGTGAGAATGTTTTGTTTCTAGATCCTGGAGGGGTTTCCCAATGAGTCTGGCCTTTTAATCTAACCGGTGTGTAGACGCTGTTGATTTGGCCCCTGGAAACTTCTTCAGTAGAATGGGGAACTCCTTGACATATGGCCCAGGAGTGATGCATGTATGATTTAATAAAGGAGTGAAAGCATTAGTGTAAAAAAAAATCGGATTTGCAGTCCAAGGCAGGTGGCTACATTAGCATACAGCCGAACATTGCTTTACTAAGCCCTGGGAATCCTGCAGCAAAGCAGTTATATAAACATTCTCATGGGGCCGAAGCTGGAAATCTCCAGAACAGTGTCTTTTCTACACAACAGCTGACAAGACAGCTGGAAAAGTTTTCAATTCAAACTTCCATCTGCTGAGTGTCTTCCCACTTCCACATTCACACGTTAATGGTGCACGTCATCATTAAAATATTTCTAATAAAAAAAAACACTTTCTCCTTCTGTGTTTGCAGAATCCTATTTTGGGGACAGCTACTGTCGAATAGATGCCATTCAGGACCTGTCAAGTTTTCAAGTGTCGCTCCAATTTAAAACAGGCAGACGTAGCGGGCTTCTCCTTCTGGCGGCGGGACACAGAGATTACCTCTCGTTGGAGCTCTACAATGGCAGATTACAGGTGAGATGCATTTTAGGTTCGAATCCTTCAAGGGCCAATTTCTATGTATGTATGTCACCTGAAATCACCCCATTAAGATGACTTCTAGTAGCTTTGTTGCTGTAATTATCTGTCAGTCTGAATGCTCTTTATGTGTTAAATTGCTTTGGATAAAAGTGCCTTGTAAATTACTACTTATGCACTAAAGACAGAGATCAGATTTGGCCAAATCAGAAAGCACAGGGTGCAGTTCTTCAAACTGCAGATTATAACCCAGACTGACTACGCAAATAAATACAAACTCCAATATTTTCTCATGGCCCTTCAAGACTTCAGGCCCCCAGAATGAGCCACACACTGAGAAAATCTCTAGTGAGTTTTTGAGAAGCAGCCGTTTGGTTTGTGGTGAGAGGGATGACTCACGTTCGCTTCCAGCTCCACTGTGACAGGATCGTCACAGTTTTTCAGCTCAACACATGGAAAAAGCTTCCACAGCTAGAATGAGTTACTGGTTTGCTCTGAGATATTTATTCTTCATCTGTCGCCTCCCTAGAAAATGGCTCCCGCTCCGCACAGATAAACACAGACGCTCAAACTGCCTGCATTATGCTGCTATATGAAACGGCACCAAGACTATTTCATCGGTGGCAGGATTTGTCATTAAAAACACATTTCTTCTGACATATTCAATTCATTCAGATTTACTTTTTTCATCTTTGGAGGCTGCAGATCTGAAATGAGATCTATGATATTTTCATTTTAAGTGGCTACACAGTGTTTGAAATAGTTGACTGAACCAGCAAAGTCTGTATCAAATTTCACAATTGGATGCATGTATAATGCACTGTGAAAAATCATATTCTTAGTCAGTACCTTTGTCTTGTTTTGTTGTAAAAATGTCTAAACAAGATAAATGTACCCAAGAAGCAAAATTGCATAAGATATTAAGACGAGATTTACTGGTGGTGCTTTTGGAGCAAAGAAACCCCAAACTCTATTCCTAACAAGTAAGTGTTAACCTTTAAAGCAACTCCTCTGGCACATTTGTGTTACAGACATAAATGTTTCTTTAAATGATACCCCTAGAAACAAACCAGAACATCTTAAAATTGCAGAACAATTCAATTGAAACTGCTCAACAATGCACTGCTAACCACTCACAACACCCTAACATCATGGCAACTTTTTCGCAGAGAAGCACCACATGCCTATGAAAAAGGTGTTTAATTCTTTCTTTTTTTAACAGCCACTTTTGCTCTTTAATAAATTGTTTCTGTGTGTCTCTTTACAGGCTAGGATTGACATGGGATCTGGAGAAAAGGTTCTGGCCTCCTCCATAGGTCTCCAGCTCAGTAACCTTCTGGACCATCACGTGTCTCTCATTCTGAAAGACTCCAAACTCACTATGGCTGTGGACAACCTGTACACAACCTTCATCCCAATGGAGAGTGAGGATGAGGACCTGAACATCGACCAGGGCGTGTTCCTTGGAGGCGTGAAGGACCTGGAAGTGGAGTACCTGAGCACAGCTGTGCCCTCCCTGCGTGGGTGCATGAGCAATGTTATCTTTGAATCTCATGACTTTGATATTCTGGCTTCAGCGACTCCAGTGTGCTATGACACCAAGGAGACCTGTAGCAGCGAGTTTGAGGCAGGGGACGGAGACACCACAAGCTTTATCAGCCCGGAGTCATTCATCTCTTTCCCTACTTGGACCAAACCTAGCTCAGGCTCCCGTAGCCTGGAGATGCTTATGAAGACGACCATTGAGGATGCTTTGTTGCTCTTCCACCCAGGACAACAGGAAGACTTCATTGCAATTGGAATGGCAGGAGGGTTCTTGAAAGGTGTAATCGAGCTGGGAAGTGGGATGTATGTGCTGGACAATGTTGAAGTCAAAGTGGATGACGATCAGTGGCACAGGGTAACCATTCAGATTGACCCCAATGAGTTCCAGTTAAACGTGGACAGTCAACTGGTTTCACTCCCTCTTAATGAGACGGAAAAGCTGGATTTAGTGGGGAACCTGTACCTGGGAGGCATTCAAAGGAAGATGAAGGATGTGTTTCAAGATGACTTTTTGACTCGTGTGGAGGAGGAGATCACAACTGAGTCCTTTATTGGATGTTTAGGAGAAATCAAGGTGAATCAGAAAAGCAGAAGCCTGCAGGACGCTCTGATAACTAAAGACATTCATGTGAAATGTGAAGGGGAAGATGAATACTCCACTTATGATGATGATTTGGATTCAACAACTTCACCTCCAGTAAGAATAACATACATTGATGTCATTACTGATGAAAGACATTGTGTCCCTACAGATGACTTACCAGAGATGTTCCACAATATCTCCAAGCTCCTAGACATTACTCCTCTGCTAGTTCCTGAAGGAGGAGAGGCCATTGTCGACAGTGTAAACCTAATCCCAACATTTAACCTAAACTCTGCAGGTGTTCGTCAATCTCAGATCATCTTTACTCTGCTAAACGATCCCTGGTATGGACAGATTGATATGAACGCAAGACACTCAAAGAAGTTTACCCTTCTGGATGTTGTCAACAAGAAAATCAAGTATATCCACGATGGCAATGAAAAGTATGGAGATCAAATCCAGCTGGAAGTCATTGCACATGGAACGAATCTCCCTGAGTGCTTGAGTGTTGCACGCCAATATGTGCTTCCGGTGGAGATCATCCCTGTCAATGATGTCCCTCAGCTCAGTGCAGGTGACATCTCAATCACAGCTAATGGGCGCACACGTTTAAGCCCAAACCTAATCAAAATCTCAGACTCGGATAATCGTTGTGATGAACTCAAGGTCACCGTCACTTCGGACCCTACTTCTTCTGGATATCTGGAGAATGCTCAACAGCCAGGATTTGGTCTAAGAGAGTTCACCTGTAGACAACTGAAAGAAGGAAATATCTACTACGTTCACAGGGGAGGAGAAGTGACTGGACTTACTTTGCAAGTTTCCGATGGAGATTTGGTTAGCCAGTCAAGCACGTTTAAGTTGCTCATCACCCAGCCACAGATTACTCTGGTCACAAACACTGGCCTCGTGATCGATCAGGATAGCAGCGCCCCAATTGGAATACAAAATCTGGCCATTTCTGCAACTCCAAAAACTGGAGATGTTGTTTATAATATCACTCAGGCACTTGAATTTGGAGAACTGCAGTTGATCTCAGACAATGGGATGCCAAGAAGAGTCATGCTATTTCATCAGTCTGATCTGGAGCAGAACCGACTGAAATACATTCCCAACCTCACAGCCGATCACAACAGCGTAGAGACCGAGTTTATTCACTTCAACGCACAGCTCGGACAGGTCATCCTCCCAGACAACACATTTATCATCAAGATCATGCCTGCAGTTGTGGGAGTAGCTAAAATGGTTCCTTTAGAAGTTGAAGATGGCCAGCAAAAGGTCATTAAGCCTGAGCAATTACAAGCTTTTGTGAGGAGAGGCCAAACAGATTCAAAAACAATCCAGTACACGATTCTGAAACGCCCAGCCCAGGGAGCCTTGATGATGCTTGATAAAGAGTTGTCTGAGGGCGATACCTTTACCCAACAAGACATTGTAGATGGTTTCATCAGTTACAGCCCTCGTTTTCGCAGAGCAGTTGACTTTGACGATCAGTTCCAGTTCAAAGTATTCGCAAAGGATCAGTACTCGAGAGAATACACCTTTCCAATCAAAGTCAAGGCTGATTCTACCGCTCCTGTTCTAACCAACGAGAGACTTGTTGTGCTGGAAGGAAATGAAAACATCATAAATAAAGAATATCTCTGGGTTCAAACCTCCACTTCAACAGACTTTGTGTACAGAATAACACAAGATCCCAAATACGGTCGTCTTATCAGAGACTCTCCACCAGGTGTGCAAAGATTTGAGGGTGCAATTCGGGTCTTTAGCAATGAGGATCTTTCTGTGAACAGGCTGATTTACAAACATGATGGATCAGAAACAAGCCATGACCAATTTACCTTTCTGGCGTTCGATTCAAGAGGTGGCAATGGTGGGCAAGATGAGAGTCAGGCAGTTCTGAGGGGAGTGTTTAACATTGCAATACAGTCCAAGAATGACCATGTGCCTCAAAGGATAATCCACAAAGCTTTTAATGTTGTCAGAAATGACCAGCGTTTATTAACCACTGAGGACATTCTGTTCAAAGACGATGACTTTGACTTTAATGACACCCAACTTGTTTATGCGAGAGTGGGAATTCTTTCAGGAAACATCGTCTCCTCAGAAGACCCAACACAACCTCTCTACCGCTTTACCCAGGCTGACCTGAGGGACAGGAAGGTTCTGTTCGTCCACCATGGGGCAGATCGTGAGAGATTCCAACTTCAAGTGTCTGATGGGTTGCACAAGACCACAGCTGTACTTCAGGTGCAAGCAGGTGACGCTTATCTGCGTATAGCCAACAATACCATGGTGGTCATGGACCACGGTAGCACCAAGACGCTGAACACCAGTCTGTTAAGTGCAGAGACCAACATGGACATCCGAAGTGCAGCTGAGATCATTTATGATGTGTCTTCTGCTCCCAGTAATGGTAGGATTATAGTCAGTGGAATTGAATCTTCCACATTTACACAAGAGGACCTGACTAAGGGTGTGGTTTCCTACGAACACAATGACCAGAGCCTTAGCTCGAAAGATTCCTTTGCCTTCACTGTGCAAGCTAAGGGTTTGTCCACAGAGGGCACTTTCAGGATTGAGATATTCAAGAGAGGTTACTCGTCAGAGCCGCTGATTGTGTCGAACAAGGTGATCATTGCATATGAAGGGGAGCATTCTGTCATTGACCAAACCCAACTGAAGGTAAGGCTAGCTTTCTTAAATGTGTTTAAGATATTCATTAATTTTCAGTACAATTCTAAAATCTATCTATCTATCTATCTATCTATCTATCTATCTATCTATCTATCTATCTATCTATCTATCTATCTATCTATCTATCTATCTATCTATCTATCTATCTATCTATCTGACAGTCTGTCTATCTATCTATATATCTGTCTGTCTGTCTGTCTGTCTGTCTGTCTGTCTGTCTGTCTGTCTGTCTGTCTGTCTGTCTGTCTGTCTATCTATCTATCTATCTATCTATCTATCATCTATTTAAACTTACTTCAAACTTAAAACCTTCTGACTTAAATCTACTTCAAACATTCTGGTCAGACTTTCTCAAGCCAACTTCAGGAATCAAAACATGAAAGGTCTTATTTCATGTTAAGTCATAAGTTGTTATCCAAAGGCAAAAAGCCAGTGCTTTCAGTGTTTGGCCAATCTTAAAGAGCTGTAAAATACTGGATGTCTTTTATATTAATACCCCCAGAATCATATTAATTTCACTAGTAAAATACATGACAAACACCTCACATATTGAAGAAATATTAAGATCAGTTTACAAAGACTTCCAACAGTCCTTAATGATAATTTGTGTTCAACAGCTGTTGTATTACAGTTGTGGAAGGTTCCAGAACCGCAAGAGCTCTTCTCCCAAAATCCCTGAATGCTAGGCTCATAAATCTGTCTAGGAGCTGCTTTGCATATATTTGCAAAATGTTTGTTTTAGAAAAAGGAAAAGGGGTTGCTGAGCCTCTGCAGTGGTTCTAGATATGCTATATTGTTGACGCTCCGCTGAGTGTACTTTCAGTAATTACCCAAGTGTTGCCGTAGAGGAAACAGTCTCCACTCATATTCATTAGGACATTTGTGAGTGCCTGACACTGATTTATATCTTTGCTACTTTTTCTCTAAGTATTTCTGGGATTTATCACATGTTAAATAGAGGGCTTGGCATAAATCTCATTTATGATATCAACTCAAGGTTTCTCCAATGTACCATTCAGAAATATTTAATCAAAACATTTTATGTATATTTGTTAATATTGCTCTAAGATTTAAGCTGACCTTAAAGGGATATCCCAGCCAAAATTGTAAATTCTTTTACTCATCAGTACAGGACTCGTTTGAAGGTCCTCTTTTCATCTTCTTAGGTGGAGCAGACAGACATCCTGCCCAAAAAGATGGTGTACTCCATCAAAGAATTTCCACGGCTGGGTCATGTGGTCAAATTCAACAATGACTCGGAAGGCACAGCGTCACCCGTGCTGGACTACATTCAGTCCTTCACGCAGGAGGACATAAACCTGGGCCAAATCCTTTACGTCTCCGCCTCCCATCAGGGCCGGGACCACTTCACAGCCGACGTCAGTAATGGCTTCACCACTGTAGAAGATCTGGAGGTGCACATGGACATTGTTCCACGCATTATACCCGTCCAGGTGGTCAACCTCACCGTGAGGGAAGGTGGATCCGTGGCGCTGACCCAAGAGGTTCTGAATATCACACACCCCTACTATAAGTCCATTAACGTCGAGTTTTTAATGGAGCATACACCTCAGCATGGAGAAATCAAGTATCTGGATGAAGAAGACGGACTTGACAACTTCTCCTGGGAGGATGTGAGTGCCAACAGATACATGTTATTTATATACAATTATAGTATTTTATTATTTTAGAATTTCAGTTTTAATTTTAGTTTGTTTTATTAAGTTGTCTAGAGAAAGCCAACTTACTAAAATGCTATTTAAACTTCTAATTATTCTTCTGACCCTAAATCATGTTAGCAAAAAATATTAAATCATGCTAGCAATGTGTTAAAACATGGTAGCAATGTGCAAAAACATGCCAGTTCATACTAGCAATGTGCTAAACATGTTTTTAACATGTGAACAGTATGCTAATTCATGATAACAACATACTAAAACATGTCAGCATGTTGTTAATTCATGTTAACAATGTGTAAAAATGTGAATTCATGCTAGCAATGTGCTAAACATGTCAGCAATATGCTACACCATGTTAGCCTTGTGCTAAAACATGTTAACAATGTGGGAATTTATGCTAGCAATAGGGTTGCCACCTTTGGTGTGGCAAAATAAGGGACACACGTTCACAACCCCCGGACCCCCCCCCCCCCAAAAAAAAAAAACACGTCATGAAATTATTATTTCTACATTGACAACTTGACAGCTCAATAATAAACCATAAGAAAACATGAGATCAAGTATGTGAACTTGCAACAGAACACATTGTATATTATTTTACTTTTTTTTTTTTTTTTTTTTTCTAAAGAACTCTTTAGTAGCCTATTTGGTGCACTTTAAAGGGACAGTTCAGCCCAAAATAAAAATTCTGTCATAATTTACTCGCCCTCATGATGTTCCAAACCTGTATGAGTTTCTTTGTTCTGCTGAACACAAAAGAAGATATTTTGAAGAATGTTTGTAACCAGGCTTCTTTGGGGGCACCATTGACTTTCATAGTAATCTCCCTATGTGTTCAACATAACAAAGAAATGTATACATGTTTGGAACAACTTGAGGGTGAGAAAATGATGACAGAATTTTCATTTTTGGGTGAACTGTCCCTTTAAGCAGTCATTCTGAACCAGTAATCACTTTTTTGAATTTCAAAAATGTAATTTTTTTAAATTAATTTACTTAAATTATGACTATATTATCATGTAATTATTTGTCCCATTTTTATCTAAAAAATTGTAAATGTCATAAACTTTATATGACAGGATTATTGGTTATGTATGTATGATTATAGCGTAGCTAAATTATAAATTAATAATTACATTTATTAGGCTATAATCTATTAATTAACCTGCCTAAAAAATAATAATTCTGTCTGCCAAGCTCTGATAATGTATGGAATATTATATTAATATATTATCCATTAAAAAAAAACTATAGGCTACCTTTAGAAGCACAGATGTGTCTGTCAGCGCTGTTGCTTTAAGACAGTCAGTTGAAATGCTTCTCACAAAGTGTGCAGGTGTGCAGTTCGCCTGAGGTTCATCATGAGTTACTGGACAGACCCATTGATACCTTTTTGATATTCAGTTCTATATCTGGAGATCCTCTTGCGTTTAACCGGTGGACGCACGCGACGCGAGCTCGACATGTTTTTTAAAAAACGCGCAAGTTTACAGGCACACACGGCACAGCGCATGTTCTCGAGACTCCGCCGCTATGACAACAAAGCCGCTAAAACGCAATCACGCACAAATGAGCTCCTGTACTACTTGTGAAATTGATTTGTTTATATTTCCTATCAGTATTCTCCACACTGCAAAATCCTTGTGTGTTTATTGAACTATGTGTGGACCTATGAAAAATACGGAACAAATCGCGTCCCGTATTGGTTTGATACGGAACGCGTCATTTTGCTTGTAAATACGGGACGATTCCGTATTTTACGGGACGGGTGGCAACCCTAGCTAGCAATGTGCAGAAACATGCAAATTCAATGCTAACAAATATTCTAATTCATTCTAGCAACATGTTATTTAATCCTAACAATGTGTTAAAACATGCTATCAATGTGCTAAAACATGTTAGCAAATGTGCTACTTGATGCTAGTGTAACCCCTCCTGTTCCAAGCGGGACTCGAACCCGGGTCCGGCTCCTCTAACAAGGAGGCTAAAGGCTGCAACCTTTAGCGTCTCTTGAGATCAGAGGAGTGAGGTTTACTCGCACAGCAGCTACCAGGCTGGCCTCCGTTACACTAGCAATGTACAGGCTATTTCATGCTAGCAATGTGTTAAAAATGCTAATTCGTGTTTGTAATGTGTTACACGTGTTAGCAATATGATAAATCATGCTAGTATTGTGCCCATTCATGCTAACAATGTTTTAAAATATGTTAGCAATATGCTAAAACATGCTAACAATGTGATACTTGATGCTAACAATGGGCTAAATCATGTTAGCAACAAGCTAAAACGTGCTAGTGATGTGTTAATTCTCTTTATATATCTATCTATCTATATTTTAAAACTTACATCTACTTCAAACTTCCTGGTCAGGCTTTCTCAAGCCAACTTCAAAGTTTGTCTTGACAAATCTAATTTTGTAATGAGCTTTTATATTTATTTTTGTTGGTTTTTATTTCAGTCATTTTAATACTTAAACCCTGACACGAAACACACAATAATCTGTCATAATTTACTTTTCTCTGACTTTCTTTCTTCCATGGAACACAAAATGAGTTTATTATCCAAAAAGGACATAAAATCTCCATAACAGCGCTCCACATGACTCTTAATAATATATTCGGCTATACTGATGTGACGAGATAGAAATGCGCATATGCAAATGAGATTTAAGAGCTGCACTGGAAATTCCCTCACATAAAGCTATGTCGTACGACTTCAGTAGACTTGAAATGTTGTGTGAGAGTTGTAAAGACCACTTTTATGGAGCTTCTCTGGTCACAATATGTTTAAATTGTATGCTCGAGCAGCTCGGAAATGGCTCCGAGTTTCACAGGAGGAAGAAAGTCACGACATGAGGGTGAGCAGATGATGACAGAACTTTCATTTTTTGGGTAAACTTTTCTCATTTATTGAGGAAACAGTGGGAACAACTAATGATGCTGTAATTACAGGCTTGTTTGTTTTGTTTGTTTGTACTTTGTGCCTGCAATGAGAGTTAATTCTTCTCACGATAAAAGAGCAGCACTGGAACCCGAGGAGCTGTCATTGGCTTTAATTAAAAGGGCCAACAGCCTCGTGTAATGGTTTCTCTGAGACTACAGGATCCCTGTGTAGCATTTTGCCATATCGTTGAGGAACAGTCATGCGTAAAATAGAATTTTCTGCATCTTAATTACAAGCCGTTCACAGAATAACAGCTATTGTGGCGGACCTTGATCATGCCTGTCTGATGCTCGCTGTGTTTTAGAGGCTCAAAGAAACAATTTCTCTTTCTCCCGCTCTGGCTTTTAAGTCTCGTCTGTGCCCTTTTTGTTTCCAGTGGGCCCCCTAAACTACTGTGCATTATGATATCTAACGGAGTGGCCCAGAGGTCTTCTAGTGGAAAGAATGAGCAGGGAAAGACTGGCGGTAGAATGAGTGTGCTGTTGTTTGAGAGAGCGGTTAGACATTACTCTTATGACTGCCATTCCAACTTGATGGAAATTCTGACTTGCGCTTCCCTGCTGCCGCGGGCCAGAATAAACAAGCCCATATATCCCACAAATAAAGCATTTACACCGCGCCGCCAGGCGTGCTACATTGAGAACAGAGATCAGGTTAACTCAGAAGCAGTTCAGCCAGAACAGATGGACTTTCTGGATTATTTTCAACTTCAAGCTCAATTTCTGTGACGCCAAACCATTTTCAAATAGTGCCAGTTTTATCTGGATATTGTTGAAGTATTGTTTAAGGTAGTGTGTGTGTGTGTGTGTGTGTGTGTGTGTGTGTGTGTGTGTGTGTGTGTGTGTGTGTGTGTGTGTGTGTGTGTGTGTGTGTGTGTGTGTGTGTGTGTGTGTGTGTGTGTGTGTGTGTGTGTGTGTGTGTGTGTGTGTGTGTGTGTGTGTGTGTGTGTGTGTGTGTGTGTGTGTGTCTGTGTGTGTGTGTGTGTGTGTGTGTGTGTGTGTGTGTGTGTGTGTGTGTGTGTGTGTGTGTGTGTGTGTGTGTGTGTGTGTGTGTGTGTGTGTGTACGTGTGTGGGCATGTTTTCGTGAAATATCAGGACACAAATGTGTATAATGACATGGGTATGACACAGGTATTACAAAAAGAGGGTGAAATATGAGGACGTTACCCATGTCCTCACTTTTCAAAATGCTTATAAATCACACAGAATGAGTTTTTTTTCACAGAAAGTGAACTGCACAGTCTCCTGTGAGGGCTAGGTTTAGGGGCAGGGGTAGTGTAAGGGGATAGAAAATACGGTTTGTACGGTATAAAAACCATTACGCCTATGGAATGTCCTCACATTTCACAAAAACAAACGTGTGTGTGTGTGTGTGTGTGTGTGTGTGTGTGTGTGTGTGTGTGTGTGTGTGTGTGTGTGTGTGTGTGTGTGTGTGTGTGTGTGTGTGTGTGTGTGTGTGTGTGTGTGTGTGTGTGTGTGTGTGTGTGTGTGTGTGTGTGTGTGTGTGTGTGTGTGTGTGTGTGTGTGTGTGTGTGTGTGTGTGTGTGTGTGCGAGATTAGCATCTTCACTACAGGTTGTAGCAGGAACATCACAGGGTTTGTTGAAAGATCTCTGTCTTCCATACTGTGATAAACGTCAATAAAACAGCTTGTATGCTGCCAAAAATTAGGTTCTTACTCTGTATTTTTGTCTTGCTTTTCAGTGAAGTATCTAAACATTTACAGGGAGTGCAGAATTATTAGGCACGTTGATTTTCTGATCATATTTTTTTTCCAGGCACATTTGACCAATTCCAAACCACAGTAATCCTAATAACTACTATTAATTTAGTTTTTAATAATGTATAAGTGATATATAATTGTTCATGAAGGCTGGAAATGAAAAACACCTTATATTCAGGTGTGCAGAATTATTAGGCATGTTTTCTTTTACAGATAAATTGAGCCAAAAAAGAGATTTAACTCAGACTGAAAAGTCAAAAATTATTAAATGCCCATGAGAAGGATGCAATACTAATGCAATACTAGACATTGCAGTTAAGGCATGACCATTGGACAGTGAAATGCTCGTTGGGTCAGCAGGATCTGACAAAAACATGTGGTGAAGAAAAGACACCTGTTAACTGCAAAAGAATTAAGAATTAAGGTGAAGAATTAAGGGTGAAACCATCAGGAACCCTTTAGTCTCCAGCGCCACCATTTTCCAGAGCTGCAACCTACCTGGAGTCTCCAGAAGTGCAAGGTGTCAGGATCTCAGAGACTTCAGTTAGGTAAAGAATCCTAAAAAATGACCCCCACTAAATAAGAATCATAACCTGAAGTGTTGTAAAATACATGAAGCCTGCTTTTTTATAGGCTTTATAGGTTTTATAGGTTGAGAATGACTCTTGAAGGACCAGCACCACATCCTCTAGTACCACTGTTTGAAGAATTCATCTTCCAGAATCTGGCAGTACGTTTTGGGAGTTCATTTTAGTCCATCCTGAAGTCCGTTTTGCAGAGATGGACTAAAAATGAACTCCCAAAACGTACTGCCAGATTCTGGCAGATGAATTCTTCAAACAGTGGTACTAGAGGATGTGGTGCTGGTCCTTCAAGAGTCACTCTCAACTAGGGTTGGGAATCGTGAGAAATTTTCCGGTTCCGGTTCCGGTTCCGGTTCCGCCTAACGATTCCGGTTCCGATTCCGGTTCCATTAAAATTATTAAACAAATAGTGGTAAAGGAAAAAGGCACAATACGCAACTCAAACAATCCATTTTGTGTTTATTACTTGCTCTAAAATTTATTTACAGGTTGGCAATGTCAAAAAAGTCCTGTACTGTACATATATTACAGTATTAATTAAGCCATTCTTGCAACACATTTTTTTTCAAATGAACACCTCTGAAATTGTCTTATTACATTTTATCTCTCTGTCTCTGAATAAAACCAAGTTATAAATTATATTTATTAGTTATATTTATTAATTAGTTATATATTAATTTAATAGTAATTCAGTTATTCAGTGAACTTGTAAATAATAAATTGCAATTCAGCATTACAAAGGTAGCCTAATTGTGCCTAAACGCTTACCTAAACCATGGTGACTCAACGGTTGACAAATATATATATATATATATATATATATATATATATATATATATATATATATATATATATATATATATATATATATATATATATATATATAGGCTATATATATAGACCTTTCACTATAAATCTGGTATAAGCCTGTGGCACTCTGTGCTGTAGCAAATGTTTTGTCAAATTGCTAGTGCAGCCTCCTTTGCATGTTATTAACTTTTCACGTGTTACATTTTGCTTCATTATCATTCATTCTTTGGAAATGAATCCATACTTGTGACTTTCTCTTCGCTATGCTGGTGGTCAACGAGAAAATATCTGACGCAAAACCGTAAATGTGTAGCGCGAGGGCTTTCAGTGCTGAACTGCGTTGCCCTCCTGGAAGCGGCAGGCAACGTAATTAATATTCATGATGAGGTGAGCCAGGGTTGCCAGGTTTTCACAACAAAACCCGCACAATTGCACAATCGTTTCAACCCGCGGACATGAAACACAGCCCGCGGCAACAGTGGAAAACGGGAAAGCGGGAAAATCACGGAGTTGGCAACACTGGCTGTCACTCGCTATGAAAGGATACGCTTCCAGCGCTTCGCACACACATTGCACCAGAACCGTTTTCGGAACCGAAACTTAGGAATTTCGCGCGGTTCTGGTATTTTTCAAAAATCAGTTTCGGTTCTGCATAAGAACCGGTTCTCGGTTCCCAACCCTACTCTCAACCTATCTGTCCATAAAGCCTATAAAAAACCTTCTTCATGTATTTTACAACACTTCAGCTTGTGATTCTTATCTAGTGGGGGTCATTTTTTAGGATTCTTTACCTAACTGAAGTCTCTGAGATCCTGACACCTTGCACTTCTGGAGACTCCAGGTAGGTTGCAGCTCTGGAAAATGGTGGCGCTGGAGACTAAAGGGTTCCTGATGGTTTCACCCTAAATTCTTCACCTTAATTCTTAATTCTTTTGCGGTTAACAGGTGTCTTTTCTTCACCACCTGTTTTTGTCTGACCCTGCTGACCCAACGAGCATTTCACTGTCCAATGGTCATGCCTTAACTGCAATGTCTAGTATTGCATTAGTATTGCATCCTTCTCATGGGCATTTAATACTTTTTGACTTTTCAGTCTGAGTTAAATCTTTTTGGCTCAATTTATCTGTAAAAGAAAACATGCCTAATAATTCTGCACACCTGAATATAAGGTGATTTTCATTTCCAGCCTTCATGAACAATTATATATCACTTATACATTATTAAATACTAAATCAATAGTAGTTATTAGGATTACTGTGGTTTGGAATTGGTCAAATGTGCCTGGAAAAAAAATATGATCAGAAAATCAACGTGCCTAATAAATCTGCACTCCCTGTACTTAAAAAGCAAAATGACATAAGATATAAAGTCATGTTTCCGGAAAATATTATCAAAATTAAGTGATTAGAAGAACAATTATGAGCCACTGAGGTAAGAAAAATAAACTTGTTTTTCCTTAAAGTATATATTCACTTAATTAAAAAATAGCAATTTTGTCTAAGTATATGTATCTTGATTACAATTTTTTTAGATAATTATACTGGGAAAAAAGTTGAAATGTATGTATGTATTTATTTTAAATATTTGTACAATATGTATTATATTAAATTGATTATTAATGATAATTATTTAATGTATATTTGATTAAATATGCCAATTCTGTCAAAAAAAAATTTTTTTAATTGCCTGGAATTTGTATCGCGATTAATCGAATACAAAATAAATGTTTGTGTTTAGATAATATATATATATGTGTGTGTATGTGTACTGTGTATAATTATTATGTATATTTGAATACACGCACATGCATGTAAAATATTTTTTTATATTTATATATAATATAAATTATATAAATATATCTACAGTATATACATGCACATATTTCTTAAATATATACATGAATGAGTGTGTATTCAAATATACATAATAATTCTACACAGTACACACATATATATTATGTAAACAAACTTTTATTTTGGATGCGATTAATCGCGATTAATCATTTGACAGCACTAATATTTATACTAGACTTTTTTTTTATGTATTTATTTATTTATTTTAAATATATGCACAATATGTATTATATTTAATTAATTTATTAATGATAATTATTTAAAGGTGCACTATGTAAAAAAATAATCTGTAAAATATCCAAAAACCACAAGGCCAGTGTTATAAATTTTGTTCAGTTGAGTACTTACAATATCCCAAATGTTTCCAACTATTTGTAAATCATGAGAAAACTGCTATTTTAACCGAGGAACCGGAACGTGTGAGGGAGTCGCCTGTCAATGGCGTCATATCTGCGTTACCCTCAGTTTCCGGTTTTATTTTGCAGAAACGCCTTACTCTTACTATGGTGTCATAGCAGCCGCCGAGCAAACGCACAGAGTAACGTCATAACATCATTTTCAACACACTCAGATGTGTCTAATATGATAATCAGAGCTGCGTTACCTCATACTCATGACCGGAAAAGCGGAAGTGGCGCTGGCGACTGTGTCATAATAAAAGTCCCGCTGGAGACTGTGTCATAATAAAAGTCCCGCTGGAGACTGTGTCATAATAAAAGTCCCACTGCTCGCGAGGCATGTGTTGCATTCATCTTATTAACAATCGCTCCAGCGGCATTGCTCAGCTCCACAACACTTGCTCCTGCTCTGCTTCATACTACAGTAACGTTAATAATCTCATCCATAAACATGATTTCTGCCCGAGTCCTATCCCGATTCTTTTCCACCGGCTGTGAGGTGAAGACCACATGTCCCAAGATTCTGCGCTCAAACTTGGCGTCATCAAACTACGCCTTTGTTTTGAATAGGCGACCTCTAGCGGACGGACAAGTTACATAGTGCACCTTAAATATACTGTATGTTTGATTAAATATTCTAATTCTGTCAAATATTTTTTTTTAAGAGGCCATTTTCTAAAAAATAAATAAATAAAAATGATGATGATAGACAATATTTAAATAATTCAATCTAAACAATGGTTTGGAGTATAAATGTACAATTTGACTTTGACAGTTTTTTTCTGTCAAAAGCTAAGCGACTCAAAATGACTAAGCAGGTCACATAAAGAAAAGAAAATATTTCATTTCAGTCAATTTCACGTATATAGCGAGAAATAATATTATTCTATCCAATTGTCCAGTGTCGCTTATACAGTAGGCTATTAGATGTTTGCTTTTAAACAATAAATGAAACAATCATGACTATATAGCCAATGCGAACTTTGCAAAGAGTCCGCTAACAGAGAACAGATGTAGGCTTCAAAATAACATGTCAAATGAATGGTTTAGTTTTTCTTTTATAAATTGAGCATGCATGATCATATTACAGATACATTAATTTTCCTAAGTTCCCTGGAATTTTTAGAGGCCATTTTCAACAAAAAAAATTATGAGAGACAATATTTAAATAATTCAATCTAAACAATGGTTTGGAGTATAAATGTGCAATTTGACTTTGACTGTTTTTTCTGTCATAAACTAAGCGACTCAAAATGACAAAGCAGATCACGTAGGCCTATGCTTTTATTGTTATTGAAAACAGCAGCGTTGACATTTTGAAGGTCTGAAGTTGAAAATAACACTGAATATTCCTGTCAGCGATTGGACATGAATGGTGTTAGATTGACAGATATCTTATGCAATGAACATAGCTCTCAGATCAGAGATAGAAGGACGGGATGAGAGCGAGGGAGAGAGATCACAGATGGAGGACAGATTGAAATTGAAGTTCAGAATCAATGTCTTGTGGTGGCTTTAGTCCAGCTGTCAGAATAACTTCATTGTGTGCAGACGCTCCACTCTACATCTTAATACACGATGTCTTAACCGTTCTGGCTCTCGCAGTTCTGCACTCTACATTTCCTTTCTTCGGTTATGCAATGCTTTCTGAAACACGGCTAATACACACCATATGGAACAAAACTACTGCTCAGGAATGGAACCAAAGCGGAATTGTTCCTAAATGAAAGACGTATGCGTCATACTCATTACTGGCCGAATGTGGAGTTTCTTTATTCTGTGTTGTGGAGTCAGCGGTTGGTTTGCGTACCGGCGGTCACAGATTGTAATGATAGCTTACGGTGCAGCGTATAGTAGCAAACATTCACAACGCATTGAGATGAAAACATCTCAAAACAGCTCAGGGCTTCAAAAAGAAAGAGAGAGGAAGAATATTAGCATCTCATGATGAAACAATCTGGAATACATTTCTCCTCTGCTACAAAACTTCTTATGTAGATAGTCGCCAACAATTAATACAGCGATTTACAGACTAAACAGCAGGATAAAGTGAAACAGCTTTGCTTTGCTTCATTCAGAGCTTTGACCTTTTTCCTTGAGGACAATGATTTCACATTGGACAACAAGTGGCTATATTACTTTATATAGTAAATCAAATTGTACATTATACACTAAAAACACTGGGTTAAAAACAACCCAATTTGAGTTGTTTTTAACCCAAGGGTTGGGTAAATATAAAACAGAACACACGTTGGGTTAATTTTTCACAGCAAGGGTTGTTCATTTTAACCCCGCATTATGGGTTGATTCATTTTTACTGTAATGGTAACTTTTTTTTTTCATAGCCTATATACTTCATTACTTTTTCATTTTTTAAAGGTGCACTATGTAACTTTTCCGTCCACTAGAGGTCGCCTGCTCAAAACAAAGGGGTAGTTTGATGACGGCAAGTTTGAGCGCAGAATCGTAGGACATGTGGTCTTCACCTCACAGCCGGTGGAAAAGAATCTGGAAAGAAATCATGTTCATGGATGCGATTATTAACGTTACTGTAATATGAAGCAGAGCAGGACCGAGTGTTGTGGAGCTGAGGAACCGCTGGAGCGATTGTTAATAAGATGAACACAACACACGCCTCGCGAGCAGCGGGACTTTTATTATGACACAGTCGCCGGCACCACTTCCGGTCATGAGTATGAGGTAACGCAGCTCTGTTTATCATATTAGACACATCTGAGTGTGTTGAGAATGATGTTATGACGTTACTCTGTGCGTTCGCTCGGCAGCTGCTATGACACTTGTTCACACTGCAGTGAGAGTAAAGCGTTTCTGCAAAATAAATCCGGAAACCGAGGGTAACACAGATATGACGCAATCGACAGGTGACTCCGTCCTTGGTTAAAATAGCAATTTTTTTCACGATTTACAAATAGTTGGAAACATTTGGGATATTGTAAGTACTCAACTTTACAAAATATATAACACTGGCCTTGTGGTTTTTAGATATTTTACTGAAAAATTTTTACATAGTGCACCTTAAATACATATTGCCTACATTTAAGCTTGTTTAAAGGGTAACTAAACCCTAAAACAACTTTTTTTAGTTAATGATCTGCAAGACTGGGCCTTTATTGGTGCTGTTCATTGATTCAAGTAAATGTTTCGACATTTGGGTATAAAGTGTTTTATTTCTACAATATATGGTGTAAAAACGTCTGAGTCTTGAACAGTGGCTACTGCAGTTGAATTTTCCTATTGGACGTTGTGTGCCATCGTGACAAGTATGTTGATACTTGTTCCAACGGCTCACTCCCCACGCCCCTGGCACGAGCTCACCACGCCCGCATTGATCACATGAGAACGGCTTCACTCCAGAATTAACTCTCATGTTACATGAAGTAAAACATTATGAATGAAACTCACTTGACACATGCTTTAACATTGTAATGAAGAAAATACGGTTAAATAATGCAGTTGTCAGTACACATCAGGCTTTTCTTGCGATATTTTTGCCGCCCGTCACGTGTACAGATACTTTTCATACATGAGACGCGCTTTCAAACCCTGACACGCAAGTGGTTGCCGTGGTAACGAACAACAATACCGTAACGTGCTGGCGTAGATATTGTTTTCCTTTTATTTGAGGAAATCTGTTTATAATAAGCTATTAGGTTTGAACTTATTGGTCCTGCACTGCCTATTGATTCAGTTCATTTGAATGAAAATACATTGCATGTATCTGATCTATTTTTACTGGCATTCAGTAAGTATTTGACTGTTCATAGATTAGGTCAGTGGTCCCATTCTCTTTTGCGCTGCTGCTTCGCTAGCATCGTCGCAGTTTGAGCCAGCGACTCGAATTGAAAATTCAGGAAAATTCAGGTGAAGGTGGGGAAGAAAAGTCCTCTGCTTCGAATGACCGCTCTGTTGCAAATCTACTGTCGTCACTTTCCATCTTTGCGAGTCTGACAGCTGTCAATCAATCCGTCACTGCGGGTCTCAGGGAGTATGAGGTCTCTGTGGAACAAAAGTGGGCGTTTCTAAATTTGTGGGTGTTTTCAAACTGATGGGTGCATATTCCCTTCACCCGACCCCACCCCTAAACCCTACCCACACTGTGACTTGGGCAAATCAGGTAACGCAGTGAAAAACGCCCTCTGTTTATAGCCTCACCCACTGATCTAGTAACTCCTATTACTATCCTGCAGAGACCTATACTTGGTCCTATACACGCCCCCGCTAAGCCCCGCCCTCGGTTCGTCCCCTCTGTCGCAGCTGGGCTCTGCCCATTTTTCCAGCATTTTTCAAATATTGCCAGTGGGTGGAGTTAGGCTCTGACCAGGGGTTGAGTTACCCTTTAACAAATATTCAAAGTAAAAATGAAACATTTAGAAGTAATTCAAGTGTATTCGGCCAGTCTCTGTTGTCCCGTGTCCACCTTAACGGCGCTGGATCTCGCGCCGGAGCTTGTATCACGATCAGCAGGGGAACTTCTAACTTCAGACCGCTGCCCTGCGTTTCTCTCGTAGCTGAAATATGCTGTGACTGACTCCATAACCAGTCCATAAACAATCAGCGTACAGTTCTGAGAACATATTTTACATCTTAAGTATTTATATAACGAATTTATAGATAAAATAAATGAACACAAACCTGTATTTTACCAAACACATGCACCAATTTGACGGAGCTGCAATGCTCTCTCCTCAAGAGGTCGCGAAAAGCCAGCGATAAATAACCCCTGGGTTGTTATGTCTGACCCAGGAGCTGGGTAGTCTCAGCCTCAGACAGACGTCACGCCCACATATCGTGGGCTGAACGTCTGATGCAAATGGCAATGTGATCAATTTGACTTGATTCTACCTAGTGATGGATGAATTTGCTGCCCACACACATAGAATTTAATTCGACTCAAGACCTTTGACGTCAACAATATGATTAGCATTAGCACACACACTCTCAAACAATGGGCTGTGGTATTCATACAGGCAAGTCGTGACGTTTCCTGTTTCTTTTGTTCCCACTTTCCCCTCTCATTTCCTCTCCTTTCTCTACTATATTATTACTAAAATGGCAAAAATGTTAGGAAAAGAATAAATAAAGATTCTCAGCCACTAAGATGCTACCTGAAACATTTCACCAGTGTTAGAAAATTGACATCTTCTGTAAACAGTCGCTAACAGCATTGATTTCCTGGCAAACACAACGATTTACTGACTAAACAGCACCAGAAACTAAATGAAGCTCAGGTTTTATCTACAAACGCTTCTGTTTTCTCAGTGCTTGTAACTTGACGGTTAGCATACATGCTGTGACACATTAAGCCATACACTGCAAAAATGTCTTCTTGCGAAGTTAATTCGTCTGTTTACTCGTTTTCCAGTTGAAACATCTAAAAATCCTTAAAACATCGGTAAAAGTATCAGTAAATCAAATTGTACATAAAATGTACTTAAAATCAAACTGATATTAATATTAATCATATCAAAGGGATAGTCCACCCATCATTACTCACCCTCATGTGATTCTAAAGCTGTATGACTTTCTTTTTTTCTGTCAGTGTTTGCGTGTGTGTGTGTGTGTGTGTGTGTGTGTGTGTGTGTGTGTGTGTGTGTGTGTGTGTGTGTGTGTGTGTGTGTGTGTGTGTGTGTGTGTGTGTGTGTGTGTGTGTGTGTGTGTGTGTGTGTGTGTGTGTGTGTGTGTGTGTGTGTGGTTTATGAGGACACAAATGTGTATAATGACATGGGTTTTAAAATGTAAACATGGCTTATGAGGACAGATATGAAATGTTTAAAATGATCGTTTTCAATAATACTCTAATATTAAATGGTCATAATTACTCATTCCATCCCCAGAAATTGAGAAAAATCAAAGTAGTAAAAATCATAGTACTTAGTGAAAAAGATGTTGTTAAACAAATAGTTAAAATATACCCTATTTGTGTAGTTCGTGCATGAATTTGGATATTTAATGTGAAATTATTACAATATAGAAATATTTATTAAAAATATTATGTGTGGTTATTCACGATTAATAAGAAAAATTTGTGATTAATTCGTAAATTATATATATTAAATGGAAAATAAAACAAAAAAAGACAGAACATCAAAAATACTTATTAACAGAAGTGTATTTGTGCAGTTTATTGCTCATATGGCTAATGCGATTTGAATCCAGCTAGTGATTTTCTCCCCATGGTTTCCTGTCTTCTGTCTCCTTTTAATCCCTCATCTAAATAACAATAAAAATGGTGAGAAGGCCAAAAATAAGCTAAGATTATTACATAAAAACATTTCACCTCTAATACAAATGACAACTTCAGTAAACAGTGGCCATAAGTTATGGATTTCCTGACAAACATGAGACTATGCAGACTAAACAATGGCAGAAAGCACAGCTTTTCTTAGCTAAAAATGTGGTTAGCATTATCTGTAGCTAGGTCTGACACTTTGAGCTGTGGTGCTCGTACTGATGAAAATATTACCCCCAACAATTCTAATGCAGCTATATTTGTATGTTTTCTAAAGAAAATGTGAATGTTTGTGGTCATGGAAGTGTAGTTGTTAAGGTTAGTATAGTTTGTATAAATGCCTTTAGGTTCTGATCATCTGGAGTGGGTTAAAATCTGTACAGCATATGACAAACGGCAGACGTCTGACCTCCTGCACCGGACACACTAACATACTTTACACACTCGCAGCTGTGGGGCTTCCTGGAGTTTTGCATTATGTTTGTTTGACTAAATCTGCACTTTGTTTAAAAGGTGCATCTGACCACCCATGTTAAATCCAGTTTTAGCATGATGGATGTACATTTAATTATGTGATGAAACCAGATGAGAAACGGCTTGTTTGCTGTCTGCATGGTAGAACAGCTTTATTATTCACAACCATGTTAATTTTATACATAGAAAATGTTGGAGTTGTGGATTACTGGTTGGAGCACATGCTTGAACATATGCTTGAGTCCGACTTGTGACATTTATTTGTGGTTAATGTGATTTGAATGCATTTTTCTAATACCCTTTCCTCCATAATTTCTATATTATAAATAAAAATGGCAAAGAATTACAGGAAAACAAACAAAGATTAGCAACATGAAACAATCCTGAAAACAGGAACTACAGTTACCAAAATTGATTTTTGTTTTATTTATTTAAAGGGATAGTTCGCCCAAAATGAAAATTCTATCATCACTTACTCATTTCTCTTCAGATAAACACAAATGAAGATAGGAAAATAATCCATCTCTGTGAGTCCATATAATGCAAGTGAATGACTGTCGCTCGGTTGAAGTTTGAAAAACCACACACACCGCGATCATGACGGTAATCCATACAACCCAGTGGATGAATCAATGTCTTCTGACGGAAATTATATGTGTGTGTAAGAAAAATTATATAACACTTTATTTTTCATGGTCCCCAACAGAAATTGAATTGAATACTGACTACAAGTAACTTTACAACTACATGTCAACTAACACTCATTAGAATATTAGTAGACTCTGTTTAATATCTGCTAACACCTTATATTGATGCTCCCCAGCAGACATTCTATTGACTACAAGTACCTTTACAACTACAATAGACATTCTACTGACTACAAGTACATTTACAACTACAACATACATTCTACTGACTACAAGTAACTTTACAACTACAATAGACATTCCACTGACTACAAGTACATTTACAACTTCAACAGACATTCTACTGACTACAAGTACATTTACAACTACAACAGACATTCTACTGACTACAAGTACCTTTACAACTACAATAGACATTCTACAGACTACAAGTACCTTTACAACTACAATAGACATTCTACTGACTACAAGTACCTTTACAACTACAACAGACATTCTACTGACTACAAGTACCTTTACAACTACAACAGACATTCTACTGACTACAAGTACCTTTACAACTACAACAGACATTCTACTGACTACAAGTACCTTTACGACTACAACAGACATTCTACTGACAACAAGTACCTTTACAACTACAACAGACATTCTACTGACTACAAGTACCTTTACAACTACAACAGACATTCTACTGACTACAAGTAACTTTACAACTACAACAGACATTCTACTGACTACAAGTACCTTTACAACTACAACAGGCATTCTACTGACAACAAGTACATTTACAACTACAACAGACATTCTACTGACTACAAGTAACTTTACAACTACAATAGACATTCTACTGACTACAAGTACCTTTACAACTACAACAGACATTCTACTGACTACAAGTACCTTTACAACTACAACAGACATTCTACTGACTACAAGTACCTTTACAACTACAACAGACATTCTTCTGACTACAAGTACCTTTACGACTACAACAGGCATTCTACTGACTACAAGTACCTTTACGACTACAACAGACATTCTACTGACTACAAGTACCTTTACAACTACAACAGGCATTCTACTGACAACAAGTACATTTACAACTACAACAGACATTCTACTGACTACAAGTACCTTTACAACTACAACAGACATTCTACTGACTACAAGTACCTTTACAACTACAACAGACATTCTACTGACTACAAGTACCTTTACAACTACAACAGACATTCTACTGACAACAAGTACCTTTACAACTACAACAGACATTCTACTGACTACAAGTACCTTTACAACTACAACAGACATTCTACTGACTACAAGTACCTTTACAACTACAACAGACATTCTACTGACTACAAGTAACTTTACGACTACAACAGACATTCTACTGACTACAAGTAACTTTGCAACTACTTGTCAACTTACTCTCATTAGAGTATTAGGAGACTGTCTGTTTAATATCTGCTAACACTTTATTGTTGATGCTCCCTCAACAGACAAACTTATTGTACTAACACTAATTCTAACCTAACAGTCTACTAATACTCAGAAGTCATTTATTCATCCACTGGGGTCATATGGATTCCTGTCACGATTGTTGTGTGTGGTTTCACATTTACTTGCATTAAATGGACTCACAGAGATGGATTATTTTCCTAAAAATGTGTGTTTATCTGAAGAGAGAAAGTTATATATGTCAGGTATGGCATGAAGGTGAGTAAATGAGAATATTTAATTTTGGGTGAACTATCCCTTTAAGTTTACTTGATCTTTTTGGAGGAAAACTACATCCACTGAATTTTAAAAAGGCATTTTTATTGTCCCCTCACTTGGAAAATGACAAAATAAAGCCACGGTAAAACCTGAAATGCTCTAATGGTCAGAAAAAAGGATTAGGTGTGAGTGATTGGATTTCTGATATCTGTTGTGTATCGTGTGTATCCTCAGGTACAACAGGGACAGGTGTACTACTACCACGACAGCAGTGAGACCACAGAAGACAGTTTCACTCTCATGGCGTCTGCTTTTGACATCACCCGCCGGAGTGCATCCCTGAAAGTCGGCGTCACCGTCCTCCCTGTGAACGACGAACCGCCCCGCATCCAACGCAACACTGGACTGGAGGTACGCCGAGTAGCCTACCCAAGTTCCCTGTTTTAAACATTAATGAAGCTTCTAGAACAGAGACGTAGTCGGAAAATTCAGAGCGACTCCCTCCGCTGGAACACAGAGTGTCATTCAGTGCTCGCTCAATGCTGTCTGTGGTTTCTGGTCGCCCTGGAAACTCATATTTTTGGAAAACCATGACGGTGGCAGGAATTCAGCTTCTGGGCTGGAGGGAAAGCCGACCAATCAGAGATGCCGTTTGACTCCCGCAAAATGTGAAATAATGATATGTGTGTTTTTCCACATGCGGATGGTTCCCTTTCTCTCAGTCTGTCTCTGTATCAGACATGCTTTAATCCAGGACACCTCAATTTTCAATGTTTACTGATGATAATAACAGAGAAGATCCAAATTCAGACATGCTCTTTCCAAAATTGTAAACACAATTTGCTAGCACAGGGTCTAAGGCACGCACTCATAATTGGTCATAACTCATTCAAAAAATAATGATTGGATCATATTTCACCCCCAAATCAAAAGAAAAAATATATATAATTATAAATTAGTGCTGTCAAATCTATTAATCGCGATTAATCACATTCTAACATAGACAATACATTTACAAACTAACTTAATCAAGATTAATTTATTTGACAGCACTAATATAAATAAACGTAAATATGATTATATAAATAAATAATAGATAAATACATAAATTCTATTCAAATTATATTTTAATTAGGGCTGTCAAAAGATTAATCGCGATTAATCGCATCCAAAATAAAAGTTTGTGTTTACATAATATATGTGTGTGTACTCTGTTAATTATTATTTATATATAAATACACACACAAGCATGTATATATTTAAGAAAAAAATATTATTTGTATATATAAAACATATATATTTATATATATTATAGATTATATAAATGTATATACAGTATATACATGCAAATATTTCTTAAATATATACATGAATGTGTGTGTATTTATATATAAATAATAATTAACAGAGTACACACACATATATTATGTAAACACAAACTTTTATTTTGGATGCGATTAATGGCGATTAATCTTTTGACAGCCCTAATTTTAATTTATTCTGTTTGCAGGAAATATAAATATGCACTTTTTTTCAAACCATTTAAGCACAATTCCCAAAACTTAATGCGAGTCTCATTTGCATTTTTACAATTATAAATATAATTATTTATAATTATAATTTTATTTTGATACAAATAAAATTAATCCTCAGTGTAATGCAAAATATATATATATATATATATATTCAATTAAATTCAAATTTATTTGTATAGCGCTTTTCACGATACATATCATTTCAAAGCAGCTTCACAGAAAAAGCATCTACATTACAATTTAATTGATTTGTACATGTTATGCATTTCAGAATCGCACATATACAAGCAATATATATACATCACTGTAATGTGGAAAAAAATCTTAAGTGGGTCACTTTTTAAAAGTACCATTTGAAATAATCATTATTTTCACATTACAGCAATGAGAATATGCTTTTTTTTTTGCATTTGCATTTTGTTGCAATAATTTCCATAAAAAATACTAATGTCCTAAAATAGCTTCGTTTTAAATGTATTTTTGGTTTTTGGTATGAAATATGAAACTTTAGTGAGATTCATCCACACACACACACACACACACACACACACACAAACGCACAGTAATATATCAGACACACCCGTCCAATCAGAGAGAGATTGCTGTTTCCCATCAAAGCGGACCTCAGCACAGCATGCTGGGATTTGATTTGCCATGCAGCTTCTGATCCATGTTACATCTATTAAATATTGAGTATGAAGAAACAGCAATTTCCAGCCCAATTTGGGAGATATTTGTTTCATAAACTTCAGTTGTGCTGTACTCTGGTGTAGTGCTACCATCTAGTGGAAGCCCGTGCACATTCTCCACAGAAAATGATGTAAAGGTCTTTGAACGGTCACCAGGAGGCAGTACAGAGAGTTCTCTGGTATGACTAATATTTACCCTGGTAATGACACTGCATTATCCTCCATTAAATAGCACTCGCAGGAAGAGAGGAGATTATTTTACATGCACTTAAATCTTAAAGGTCACATTATGTTAAAACTAGATTACTAAATGATAATGAGCTTGTGGACCTTTCTGTTCCAGGGCACTGCCATGTACTCAATTCCAGTTTTTCCTTCCTCTTCTACACTCGGTCTCTCAGGAGAGCGCTAGATGGAGGCAGTGAAAGCGTTCAGGAACAGATAAATGTGTGTTGATGTGTGGCAGCCCTGCACTCTCCCAGCTGAATTTGATCATTTAAGAATGCCTTTCAGCAACTTGTCCATTACACATCCATTAGAGCTGCATCAGAGGAGACATAACTGCCTCTTTCACATCCCAACAACTCCAGACAGTTAGACACCTCTGAAAACAACAGTTTAGTTGTTCTATCTTGTTTATTGGTTTGTTTATCTCTCTTTGTCTGTGTGTGTGCTCTCTCCTTTCAGCTCTTAGCCGGTGAGGAGTCTGAAATCACAGCCAATATACTGAGCAGCGATGATCTGGACACCCCTCCGGAGGAGTTGGTGTATTCTATCGAGATGCCCAGCAATGGGATTGTTGCCTTAAAAGTGTCTCCAGATGAGAGTGTGGACAGTTTCACCCAGTCTCAGATTAATAATGGAGAGGTTTTATTCATTCATAAGGGTGGGTTGCCTTCAATTTCTCTGAATTGTGTCCTTTAAAACCTTTGAAAACAGAATAAAATATCAGCTACTAAAGAGAAACGAGTAGGCCGTCTGAGGATGGACCAGAAAAGAGACTTTGGGCCTCAAAATGACTTAGCGGCCACATAGAAACATGCTTACATATCGCTTGCATGCTTAAAACTACTCAGAACATCTTAACAATCATATAGAGTTGCAGCACGCAACAAAAAACTATAGAGTGCAACGGTGCCCATCCCACTTTTACAGCAGCGCCGGTTCCGGAAGTATTTTTTCCATTCATTTCTCCCATAGGATTTTTTTTTTAAAGTCTTCGTTAAAGCACTATGAGGTGAATCATAACATTACAAACGTTGACAAAAAAGTATTTGGAAATCAGACAAAGATACAAGACTGTCTCATTAACGGTTTTAGTGAGAGTAAAGGCCCTTTCACACCGGACGCGTAACGAAAAAGCGAAGCGGAAAAAGCGAATATTTCGTGTGCGAATAGTTCGCGTCAAAACCATTCACATCAGCCGTGACGCGAGTTTGCGACGTTTCAGACCTCCAACATTCCAAAACATTTGCGGCGACAGCTGAGAAAACACGGACACTTCATCATTCAGTGGAGATGAGCTTTTCATTTTCTTTAAAAGACAGAGAAGAAGGTTTTGGGTGCACCCAGTCTTAAAGAACAGAGAGTCTGAAGGGGAGTAGCTATGCTAATCTTGTACAGGGGCCGGTTGCATAAACTGCTTAGACTAGTCTTAAAAGTTAGTCATCTATTTTTTTCTTCAAGACTGTTCTTAACTTTTTAAAGTCAGTTACATAAAAAGTTAGATTGGTCTAATTTGAATCAGAAAAGTTAGACTGATAACCTCTTGACTAATTGCTAGTGTGTCAAATTAGTTCTTAAGACACAGTCTAAACATAATGGCTAAGTATATGCAACTGGCCCCAGGAGCTAAAACTTTATCATGGCCGGTTCCACACTTACTTTCAAATGTCCGTGGGTCAATTTGAGGAGCTCCTCCAGAGACAGTAGCACCGCATCTGACGAGACAAACACACTTCAGGAACCAATCGATCCGGAGCAGCTCTGTTTCCAACTATGTTTCCAGTTGAGTCACAATGTAAACATTTAAGTGCCACAGTCGTACTGACGGAAACACATTCACCTTCTATAGTCGCGGACACAATTAGGTTAGAAAAAAAATCAACGTATTGATTATAATATCATAATCTGTAGCCTATAGTGGGCAAACACAGCTGCATCTGTACAGCTGTAAACACAACTACAGCTGTAATCTCGTGAGAAATGCGATACCTGGCAAAGGTTAATGTTGATTGAATGGCTAGTGACATCAACTGGACATTTCGTCACCAAAAAAAATCGACATCGAAACAAAAAAAATACAAGTTTTTCCGCCGCATCACATTCGCGTTCAGTGTGGAAGCTCTCATTACACAAACAGCTGATCAAAAAATAAAACCATCGCGCGAATTATTCGCGCGTCAAAATCGCGTCCAGTGTGAAAGGACCTTAAGAACTACAATCCCATGAAGCATTGCAAACAGCATAATTCAATAAAAAATGATGGAGAAATATAAAATTGCGCATTTAAAAATGTTGATTATACCTAGAGAAACGATATAATTTAAGTTTATTGCAAAATATGCATATATGTGTATTTTCAGAGTGAAGGGGGACGGACTCGGTTCAACATTTGCAGTGCTTCATGGGAGTGGGCGGGGCTATTTTGGCAAAAGAGCATAGACTGTAAAAAATATGGACGTAGTGTCCGTGACGTCACCCATAGGATTCTGAAGAGCAGTTTTGAAGTTGGTCGTTGCCATCTTGTCAGCACGTCACTCCTGGATAACAGAAAAGGGAGAGGCGGGACGAGGCTGGAGCTGAAGTGACGTGATGCTAACAGACAGCAGACAAACGGCAATCCACCTGTCACTTAAAATGGCCACGTCCTTAATTATGCAGAACTTTAAGGCTTTATATAATGTAAACGAATGAGTTATAAAAAAAATCACCCCCCTCACAGTTGTCACGAAGGGCAAAATTAGCCGTATAGACCAAAACCACAATTTGTACCAGGCTGTAAACGTGTTCTTCTGCTGTAAAGTTGGGCATTTTAACATGGGGCTCAATGAGATTCTGCTCCATTCTGAAGCCTGTCCCTAGTGGCCAGTCGATGTATTGCAGTTTAAGTCACTTCTGTATTGACTTCAAGAGAAACTGGGGGAGGTTGCCGTTTTCTAAAGAGCTAGTTTTCCACTGATTGGTGGAATTTTGCACAGCATCATGGGTAATGTAGTTTTTCACCACGAATTCCACTAAGTTGAAATAATGCAGGCTCACAGCTTCAACAGAAGCAGTTTGTCACTCAAAACACCTTGCAACACCTAGCCTTATTGTATGAGTGTAACATGATGTAGTGAATATGATTGCTTGTGTCTGATCTCAGGCTCCGAATCGGGTGGGTTCAGCTTCACTGTGACTGATGGAGAACACACTTCACCTCTCTACCACTTTGCTGTCAAGGCAAGACAGCTCACCATCTCCATGGAAACGGAGGGACAACTCATGGTCTTCCCAGGTGGGCTTCACACATCCCAAGCTTAAAACTAAACACTGTCTTTCTCTGGGCCAAAGGAAATATCTTTACTGGCCGAGAGATATTTTAATTTTCCTCATCATGAACAGTCTGTAATCTTAACCAAATAGATCAATTATAGCTGCTAAAATGAGTTTTTTTGAAGGAATCAGTGAAGTGATATGATTTGTTTGATGTTTGTCAGGCACAAGGCAAGTGATCAGTGGAGATATTTTGCGGGCTATAACAAGTGAAGACGGTGATGAAATCACATACTCCCTGGTGAAACCTCCTCGCCTGGGACGAATAATCAAACCTAACCAGCTTGGACAGTTTGAGAAGATCACCAAATTCACACAGAATGAGGTCAATAAAGTTGTATATTTGTGAACATGTACTTGGAGAGGAAAACAGAAGCACATACAGCCCTAATAAATCCCTAAATATGCTGTCAATAAAGCCTTTTCCAATGTAATTCCATCGTTGAACACAAGAGGGCACCATTGTATCAGTAAATCATATTAGCGGACAGTAAAGGGCAACAATATGCTCTCATTACAGTCAGGCTTTTGCTTGTTGAATCTAATTTATTGCTATAATTATGGTCTGTCTATTTTTGGCTGTTTTGCAGACTGTGTTATAGGATGTGGCCAATTATTATTTGTATTTCTTCCTCTTGTGTGTTCAGTTGGATGCAGGTGCTGTGTATTATGAGCATCAGATGCCGTCTGAGCCCTTCTGGGTCCTGAAAGATTCTGTTGAGCTGGCCCTTACAGTGCCTCCAGCAGCAGAGCTGCATCACACCCTGCCAGTCACTGTCTCATACTATGCTGCCAATCGAAACGTCTCTTCTCAGCTCTGGAAGAACAAAGGTAACTGCCAATTAAATTAATTGGGGTTTGATGCAGGTGCCTTTTATCATTTGGTACAAAATTGAACAGAAGACTGTGAAATTATTGGCAAATGTGTTGGGAATAGGGTTGCAAACGGGCTGAACATTTCTGGCAAATTTCCAAACGTTTACGAAAATTTTCAAAAGATCCTGGAAAGTTTCCAAAGATTCTGAAAAGTTTCCAAACATTCTAAAGTTTCTAGAAAAAACTTTGCAACCCTAGTTGGGAACAGGATTAGGACACATTGCAGGCTGCATTTAAACTTGCATGTTCTGCATGAGCACCAAGGGTCAATGTGGTTGGAGCTTGTATGCCAGGTTTCCTCAAATATTGAAAGGCCACTTCTTTGCAGAGTTTAGCTCCAATCCCAAGACACCAAGGCAAGCTAAACAAGGTCTTGTGAGTTGCTAGAAAATAAATTACAGGTAGGTGAGGTTGATCACGGTTTGAGCTAGATTCTGCTGGGCCGTATTTGAGGAACTCTTTTGTATAGCCGCGTTTCTACCAGGACTTTCCCCAGGAACTACTAGGGACTAGTGGAGGTACTCTGTGTGTTTCGACCGCAGGGACCAGTGTCTAAATGAAGTTCCGGGTAAAAATGTTCCCCTCAGAAAGTTCCTGCTCGCGAGGAAGTACTTTTTCAAAGTTCAGGAACTTTCGGGGGTGGGACTTGGGAACTGAACATGCTGATTGGTTGACTCCAACCACCATTTTTAAAAGTCTGTTGCAGTGCGTGCGGTAAGAGTTGTTTGCTATTTGAATCAACAATGAAGTTTAAAAAATGCAACAGGCTTTATTAAGCTTATAAGCAGAGGACAAAATCCAGCGGGATAATTTAGGTGGAAACACGGCTTTAGTTAACCACTAGACCACAGTTCTGAAAATTAAATGTTAGTAAATGATTTGTCTTTTGGTGTTTTGTTAATGTATTGCAGGTGTGTCCGTGGTGCAGGGTCAGTCTAAAGTGATCGACAAATCTGTTTTGGATGCCTCTAACCTGCTTGCCAGTTTGCCTGAGCAGAAGCGGAAAGGGCAGGACATCGTCTACGAAGTTCGACGGTTCCCTGTTCATGGACGACTCACTCTCGGGGGCTCCGACCTGCCCCGTGACGCTCCCCATTTCCTGCAGGACGATGTGTCACGTGGTGATCTGGAGTACTATCACGGTGACTCTGGAGCATCTTCTGATAGCTTCTCTTTCCGTGTCCATCTAAACCCTAGTGGCCGCACCCCGCAAGTTCAGCCCGGTGCCGTGGTTCTGGAGGAGATCTTCCTGATGTCCATCAGACGGCGAGACTCCAACCCACCAGAACTCGCAAGCTTGGACATGCTTCTAGAAGCGCTACAGGGTTCCACGACCATCATCTCCAAAAACTACCTCAACACAGTCGACCAGGACAGCACACCGGACGAGGTCCGATTCACCATCTCCAAGAGTCCAGCTAACGGATATCTCATCTACACTGACTCTGGAGACCGGATCAACCAGTTCAGCCAGGAAGACATCAACAATGGGCGGATTGCTTTCGTCAGCGATGGAAGTCTGTCTGATGGCTTCATGGAATTTATAGTATCTGATGGGAAACACCAAACGGACCCACACACACTGCATATCGGGATCCTGGCCAGGTCTCTGATACTGAACAAAGCTCCGGAGATCCACGTAAAGCAGGGAGATGATGAGACACTAATCACTGAGGACATGCTGAGCACCTCCACTGGAGGTCCCGTTGAGGAGGAGGTACTCTATAAGATTACCAACGTCCCAAAGTATGCAGCTGTAATGGTGGACAGACAGCCCACCTCTGCTTTCACACAGAAGCAGATTAAACAGGGAAGAGTAAGTGTCCGTTTCGTGAAGTCCACCTCACCGAGAGATAGCGTGGCCTTTGTGGCCCGAAGCAGGGCTGCAAACGTGTCCTCAGTCCTCAACATTACCGTGAAACCACTGGCAAAGGTGGCCCAGAATCCCCTGCTCCCCAAGGGGGCTACTGTACTTGTCGACAGAAAGTTGTTGGACGCTACACCTCTGGCCAACAAGACCAGAAGCTCTCCAACCTTCAGCATAATCCAACAACCTCAAGGAGCTCGGTTCATCAAGAGGGGTGGGCTGGATGATGGCCAACCAGTGAGCTCCTTCACACAACGAGACCTGGATGAAGAACGGGTAGCTCTGGAGATCTTAAACACAACTGGGGGTCAAAGTCAAGATGAAGCACGCTTCCTCCTAAAGGCGCACGGCGTTCCTCCCGCAGAGTGTGTCTTGCCCTTCCACATTGTTCCATACGACCCGTCTAGAGTTTATGGCGCCACACTGCTCAAATTTCCACAGGTGTCCATTCCCGACAAGGAAACTGTTCAACACGAGCCCAGGTGGAGAGGAGATGGTGACGTGGTTTCTGGCAGCACTGTAGCCACTCCTGTGGTGTCTAGACGTAACACGCTGTGGGCTATCCTTATTCCCATCCTTGTCATCCTCCTACTCATGCTCCTGGCCGCACTACTGGCATACTACTTGGTCCGACGCAACAAAACGGGGAAGCACAACGTCCAAACAGTGGCGGCAAAGCCTAAGAATGGTGAAGTGAGTCAGGAGACTTTCAGGAAAACCGATCCCGCGAACAACATCCCCATGTCAAACATGGACTCCAAAGGGGCAGATCCTGAGTTGATACAGCACTGTCGGACAACAAACCCAGCACTGAAAAAGAACCAGTACTGGGTTTGAGATGGGTTGGCGACCGGACACTTGTGTTTTCAAGGCCTTGAATCATTCCAGTCAGTGTTATACAGTTTCCTTGCCATTATTGATGCTTATGAATTAAAGTCCAGCACAAATCTGAGTTTATGGTTTCTTAGATGGCATAACCAGATCTGTGTGGGTGCTGATGATCTAATAGTCACATGATCATTTTTCAGCTGAGGCTGAATTAACCGATTTTTAAGGTACTTTTGGACAAGAACATAACATATGTTTGAGCAATTCATTGTAT
Source organism: Gobio gobio (assembly GCF_949357685.1). Taxonomy (NCBI): domain Eukaryota; kingdom Metazoa; phylum Chordata; class Actinopteri; order Cypriniformes; family Gobionidae; genus Gobio; species Gobio gobio. Next base: position 9,809,529 of record NC_137121.1, on the reverse strand, counting down.
GTATAGGCAGTAAATGGGTTAAGATCTTATTTGTCAGTGTTATTTACGTTTATGTTATGTGTTTGAGTTGCTTTTACACACTGATCAATATATGTGCGTTTTTTTCCCAGCTTTTGTGACACATTGTGAGATTTAAAATTGCTCTGACAATTTGGCACCTTTGTGATCACTTGTTTCAAGAAATGTTCTGAGTTCAATACAAGTTAAGCTAGCTCTGTTACATGATGTTGATATCCCTGAGAAAATAACAAAAAGTCATGCACTTATAGTGGAAGTCTATGGGGCAAGTTGTTGCACCGGGATAAACATTAAAATACGCACAGAGGTGTATAAACAAGATTTCAGCTTTCTACATTAACATGAGACTGCTGTGCAAAAATTACTTACTAACCTTATCTGCGAAAAGTTATTCAATCAGTTAAGACCGTGTAAAGCTTGTAAACTCTGACTTACGCTGTAAATTCATCTGCTAGAAATGTAGTCCCACCGCAAAAGGCCTGGATGCGCACCGACGGTACCCATTTTGGAAGGCTCCCTTATCTGAACAATTTATTTTAGATTGTGAAGTTTCTAATCAGTTGATTAGGTGTGCCTCTAGAAACAGAGTTGGGAAACATTGATTTAGACAACTTTGCTGCTCGGATAACAGTTAATATACAATACGTAGTTTCACAAAAAGAAATCCGATTTTAAACCCTTTGGAATACATTACCCCATAGAATCCCATTGCAAGTGCTTTTTAAGATCTTTTTTTCTGTGGTAACTGACAGCATAATATTCATAATATTCTTAAGCTGAAAGGATGCTTTGGTTTTCTGTTTTCAGCGGGGTCTGCGCAATTTTGAGGCACTTATTGATGGGTGCACTAGGTGTCAACAAACACTCATAGGCTGCATCCGAAAATGTAGGCAGCTGACTTGTTGCCTTGCTGCCTTATCAGGCAATGACTTTGTAGGCAGAGTTTGCGCACGAAGGTACCTCACAAAATTTATTTCGGACAGACGGCGTAATCTAAAGCAAAATAGAGCGAGCTTTGGCGATAAATAATCAAATATTTAAAGGGGTCCTATTATGCTTTTCCACTTTTTCAACTTTAGATAGTGTGTAATGTTGCTGTTTGAGCATAAAAAAGACCTGCAAGGTTACAAAGCTCAAAGTCCACTGGTCCAAAGGGAGATCATTTATTTAACAGAATCCACTTTCCAAGAGCTACAACGAACCACTCGTTTGGACTACAACACGATTTTTCCAGATCTTATAAAGTCGTAATGTGACTCATTTTAATAATCCCCGCCCACAGAATACACAAAAACGGAGACGGGGCCTGGCTGAGCTGCTGCTACGTCAAAGAAACTCATTTGTTTGGCCTTCCTAAGGCTGACGAGAGTGGTTAAAATTTATTTTAAACTGTTCCTGAACATTATAACCACAGCGTTTATCTGTGCGCTGCACATTATATGGAGAACAGCTTGTTTTCTGTTGCTTATGTAAGCTCTCGCTTTTGTAAGACGGTACACCGCTCCTTAGGAAAATTAGCCATGTTTTGTGATCGACTACTGTATTACCTTAGTTTTCCGACAAATTTCACGATTAAATGGTGGATAACATTGTATCTATAATGTATAAGTAAATTACAAAAAAAATACCACTCTGAAATGTCCTGTGAAATCTGTGCTTGCATATTCCGTGCATGAAATCCGTTCTGGACGATGCAATTGGTTTGAAATTGACGGCATCCGTAATATTCACACTAGGGAACAACTCGCAGTTATGGAGGGATGGGACATTTCTCGAACATGTGCTAAGCGTTGCCAATCACAGCACACTGGGCCAGCTAACCAATCACAGCACATTTCGTATTTCGGAAGGAGGGGCTTCATCGAAATCGGCGCGTTTGAGTCGACTGGGGAGAAAGGTGCTGTATAGTGTAAAATATGTGAAAAATAATGCGTTTTTTTAACAATCATGGATAATTACATATTCTAGAACACCCCAAAAACAAAATCAAAACTTAGTAAAAGGGCATAATAGGACCCCTTTAATGACTACAGTAATTTCTCGCTAGAAAAAACATCAGAAGTGGAAATTTACACACATTTACACACAAACTGACCACCAACAGACGCCACCTTTATTATTTTTGTCACAGAATGGAAAGCACAGGATTGTGGGATATAAAAGGCAGCGAAGGATACATCTATCAAAAATCAATCGGATGAAGGTATATCAGGAGACAGGAAGTTAAGCTAACATTGGGCGTGCCTTGATGCCTTCCTACCTTGGAAGGTGTCCTCCGAAGGCAGCATTTTTAAGTTTGTGGACGCAGCCATAGATGGGCTGTATCTTGTTTTAAAGAACTACCCAAAGAAGGTGGAAAATGTAGGAAAAACTCTGATGAAGGTGGAAACAATGAGTATGTGAGGAAGTCAGAAGGTACTCAGCAGGTACAACTCATTTGAAAGAGTATAAAGATATCTTTAGCTGTCTAAGCAACTTATTCTTTGTACTTCAAGGCAGAGAAATCACAGAGGTCAACAACTCTTTGCTGTCCTCTACAGGTCAGACGGAGTATTACAATACAGTCATAGTGTTGTCAATGGAGTATAGAGGTGGACAGATTAAACGTGTGCCTTTAGTTCTGTCAGATTATGGTGCTATAGTGCCAAATCGTATCATGCCTGCTCAAGTACAGTATGTATACTGCTCACTTTTGACACATAACCAGTGCTGCAAAATTTTATGGATCAAGAGTGTAAATGAGAATTCGTGTTTACTAATCATTGTATCAGTCGCGCGAAAGTAATACGAACAGCCTGAATGCTTTTAGTTATTTTTCTATAAATCTATCTTTTCTACTCCGTATGTCGTATTTGTTTTGTCCGTAAATGCTTTCATCCACTGCACTGATTACAGGCACTGAAGAAAATGTAAACGTTTTCTCCTCCAGAGCTGCAGCCACGGACAGGAAGCGAGTCAGCAGTGGCTTTATTCACGCTGTGTTCTGATTGGCTGCAGGGAAGATATGAGGCGATTATTCCTCAGGCGTCTGCGGCGTCTGTTTTCCACAGTTCAGTTCACACAACTTTTGTTTTAGGTTTAACTACAGGAAAATGTTGTGGCATGGTTGGGTGAAAGTGTTTGAGCATACACGTTTTACAAAATGATGTCTAGGGTTTACAGAAATCTGTCATTTGATTGCATATGAGTGCGGCTAAGGGAATAGTTCACCAACATTTTTTAATACTGACCCAACCTTACAGTTCTTCAAAACGTTGTATCACTTAAATTGAATTAATATGCTTTTATGGTACTTTTTGGGTGTGCTAGACACTGTTGGAATGGAAAAAGCAGCCTTAACATTTTGATAAATACATTTTTTTGTGTGTTCCACGGAGGATAGAAAGTCTTACGTGTTTGGATCAACCTGAGGATGAGTAAAGTTTTCATTTTCTATTCCTTAAATGTTTACCGAAAGACTGCTTCTCTCTGGATTGTAGTTAATTATTAGGATTTTCACTTGCTGAACTATATAATTAGATGTTTTAATTGGTTGTTTGGCTATTTTTTCTTATCTGACGTTCCTTATAATCATTGACCAATTCCTCCTCATCATTCCTGAGTTTAATTATAGAGAGACACGATTGGTTCCCAAGGTACTGCATATGGAATTTATATCACTGTTGATCTGATTTTCCCTTTTCTTTATTAAGCTAGTATTAACTGCATATCCTGGGGTTATGATATCCCATCTGTGACCTCTCAGGACATTTATATCTGTGTTTCTGCAGAGCAGAATTGAGATCACACACATGAAAACTCAGGTCATCAATGGTGTTTGTTCTCTGGGTATTTATGGGGATATGTCAACCTTAAACCCAAAACCGTGTACAACCCCAATTTTTGTGTTTTTGGATTCTGTTTGCTTGTAAATATAATGTCAAATCACAAAAAAAAACCTGTCATGAAAATCAAAATGCACTTTCCTCCAGCTCTTTAAAAGATTACATTTGTGGGTGAGAGTTTTCATTTACAGTGTTATAATTTATTTTAGCATCTATATTCAGTTTAGTTTTTGCTCTTTTAAAAGTTTGTGAACCTGCAATTCATTATGTCCCTATAGAAAAAAGTAATATGTCATGGTCCCAACAACATAAAATAAAAAATGTGGAGAAAAAAAAAAAAGTCTTTGTTTGGATTTGTTTTTGGAATTATGCATCCACATATTTATAATTATGCATCCACGAGTATGGTAGCCTAGAAATCTAGACTTTGCAGCCTAGCAACTCTCCGTTGGCTTGCGAGCTGGAAAAAACAAACTCTGGTCAGGCCAATCACATTGTGTATAGAGTCTGTGGGCGGGCTTAACATAATGACAGCAGAGTTGCGGCGGTTCCGCGTGCTACTTGTAAACAAAGAAGCTGGCGAACAGCGGCCTTTCGAATCGGCTTTGGCCGCGACTCTAGAAGACTTTGAGTTAAGCTTTTCTTAACTGAAGTCATTCTTAAGAAAGGAAGATGTGTTCGGAGTTTTGCCGACCGGATACAGCGAAAGTTTAATCTATCAACTAGCTCCGCTTCACCATCTTCGTTGCTTTGGTTGGTTGTAGCGCTATCCTATTGCATGCAGAGGGAATCTGAAAGACAACCGTTTATCCCGCCCCTCGGATTGAGCCCTGCCAATGGTGTGTTCCCAGACCCAACATCTTGATGTGGGTCTGGCTTGTCAGGCTACGAGTATGGCCCTGTATGATGTCATAAAGGGCGGAATTCCTTGTATGGGCACTTCTCCCAGAGGAACGGGCGTGCACATCGACCAGAGCGAGAGAGCGCTCATCAATGAGCTTCGCTCGGGTTACAGAAGCCGTCGGCAGCGCTGTCATTTTGTTTTTAGACCACGTAATCAACAATGTCACTAAAGAAGTGATTTTGGTTGTGAGGGAAAGATAACCTTGTTCAGCTTCCCAAAGAACCCAGCGTTAAAGGAACAGTGGATGCAGTTTGTTTTTCCAGAGCAGCAACGGAGTTCTGCAAGTGTGTGTGTTTTGCTGGCAATCGGTGCTTAAAGGGTTAGTTCACCCAAAAATGAAAATTCTGTCATTAATTACTCATTCTCATGTCGTTCGACACCCGTAAGACCTCCGTTCATATTCGGAACACAAATGAAGATATTTTTGTTGAAAGCTGATGGCTGAGAAAGGCTTCAGATAGGCCTCCATTGGCATTCAGTACATTTACACTCCCAAGATCCATAAAAGGCACTTAAAACGTCGTTACAAAGTCCATCTCACCACAGTGACTCTACAATAATTTTACAATGTGACGACAATAGTTTTTGTGCGCAAAAAAAAATCAAAATAACACCTTTAACCAACTTGTTCTTGTCTTCCGTGTGCCTCCACAACGCATGCGCGAGAATATGACGCAGATCCGGCGTTCGGACACATGACCCAGAAGCGATTTGTTTACAAGCAGAGGAAGACGCGCGTATCTAAGCTGTTGAATTCTACATCGATCGTGCTTAAGGTCTCGGCATAGTTCTCAAAATGGGGCTTAAGTGTGCATTTCATGGATTCCCGAACCCCAGCGTTACGTCATATTCTCGCGCATGCATCGTGGAGGCACACACGGAAGACAATAACAAGTTGGATAAAGGTGTTATTTAGATTTTTTTTTGCGCACAAAAACTATTGTTGTTGCATCGTAAAATAAATGTAGAGTCACTGTGGTGAGATGGACTTTGTAACGACGTTTTAAGTGCCTTTTATGGATCTTGAAACGGAGTATGAACGGAGGTCTTACGGGTGTCGAACGACATGAGGGTGAGTAATTAATGACAGAATTTTCATTTTTGGGTGAACTAACCACTAAAGTGCATAATGTGAATAACACAAACGTATAAAGAATCGAAAGTTATCCAAGGATAATGCCATGATGTAGTGTGTGTGTGTGTGTGTGCGTGCGTGCGTGCGTGCGTGCGTGTGTGTGTGTGAGACAGGCGCCTGAAAATGCAAACTTTTGAAAATGGCATTCAAAGTGCTCGTGACTCTTTAGCTCCGCCCACTGCACGCCTCCACGAGCTCGGCTGTTTTCTGAAAGCATATCTGTCTTTTATAAATATGATCAAACTAAAGACTCTTCAGAGATATGAAGGATGCAATACTACTCTATAGATACTCAAGATTAACATAAGACTTGTGTACCCTTTACAATTTTACACTGAATAATTTTATTATTATTATTGTAGTATGTTTTGGTACTACTATGGGCGTTATGAGCAAACGCAACAAACTTCCGTATTCTAAAACAGGTCGCATTGCTTCCGGTTCAGGTCTTTTGTATGTGCATAGTTAAATATAGCGTTGTTTTACCCAACATACCTTTACAGGAGTCGAAGCGAGCAAAGATGAGCATAATACTGATGTCCATCGCATATGTAAGTCTGTCAGTTTCAACATGCAATGCTTCATTTTGACCAGCAGATGACGCAAGGGTGTCCATCATCCGTATCGTGCGCTCTCATCTGCGCTCATTCTTTCCTACCAGCGGCCTTTTCGCTTTCTCTTCAGATTTTCTTGGCTCTTTCTTTGGAATAAGACTCACTGTCAAACGCTCCATAGGCTTGTTGCTGTAACTGACATCCGTGTGTTCAGCATATTACATGGCCACCATTTACATATTTTCCCATTGTGTTTAACAGATAACTAACTTATTATTTATTTACTTACTTACCCTGAGAGACTTTTGTTTTGAAGTCTCTCACCATATGGATCAGTCAAAACAGCTCAGCTCAACCAGCCAATCAGGTCGCGCTCCAAAAACAGTTCACACACCCACCTTAAAAAAAAATGTTGAACCCAGAAAAGAGGAGTAAACTGTCTCAACAGTGAATTGTGGAATGATTAAAGTTTGTTGCAATCACTGTTCTGTATAAATTATATATATAGAACAATAGTTGCAATGCATACTGATGTCATATATTGAAGAGAGAATCAATATAAATTAAATCAATACTGTAAAGGCAAAAGTGTGGACACCCCCTTCTAATGAACAGGTTTGGCTATTTCAGATTCAGCTTATACCAGCAGGTTCAAAAAACTTAAGTGTACAGTCATGTAATCTACTAGACAAGTATTCTTAGAAAAATAGGGCTCTGTTATTTTCCAGCATAACAATGTGCTTGTTGCCATATATCTGTTTGCTGCCTTGCACATTTCAAATGCAGAGACTGGAAACATTTGCATAGAAATGCAGAAGGTCTTCATGGTTTGCTGAGTCTTTCAGTCTTAAAGAAAGAAAGGCAGATGTTAGGGGCCAAGAAAAAAAGAGCAGGGTCAACAGAGTTCATTCTTTCTCTCTTGTCAGTGCTGGTCAAATGTGTCAATGAATTTGTGTGTGTGTGTGTGTGTGTGTGTGTGTGTGTGTGTGTGTGTGTGTGTGTGTGTGTGTGTGTGTGTGTGTGTGTGTGTGTGTGTGTGTGTGTGTGTGTGTGTGTGTGTGTGTGTGTGTGTGTGTGTGTGTGTGTGTGTGTGTGTGTGTGTGTGTGTGTGTGTGAGACAGGCGCCTGAAAATGCAAACTTTTGAAAATGGCATTCAAAGTGCAAGTTTTTGACAATGATACCACTATTGTCACTGTGTAAATTACAAAAAACAATTTGTGAAAATGGTCACTTTCCCGCCGGAATGTGCTCCACGCGGCTCTGGAGTGTTAATAAAAGACATTCTGAAGCGAATCGACTTGTTTGTGTAAGAAAAATACCCATATTTAAAACTTTATCAAATAAACTTTTGACCGACCGCCTTCCGTGGAAAAGTGTTGAAAGTTGAATGTGAAACTCAAGATGCGTACGTGACGTCATGACGAGCGGACCTGGCCGCGTTAGTCTTTCGATCGGCAGGGGAACTTTCTAAATTTTTCCATAAATTGAACAGGGAAGGCGGTCGGCCGAAAGTTTACTTTATGAAGTTTTAAATATGGATATTTTTCTTACACAAACGCATCGATTTGCTTCAGAAGGCCTTTATTAACCCCCCAGAGCCACGTGGAGCAGTTATTTGATGGGCAGATGCACTTTTTTATGGACTTCAAAAACAGAGCAACTATTACTGCCATTATAAAGCTTGGATTAGCCTGGACTTTTGTAATATAACTCCGATTTTATTCGTTTGAAAGAGGAATGTCATATACACCTAGAATGACTTGAGGGTGAGTAAATTATGGGCTAATTTTCATTTTTGGGTGAACTAACCCTTTAAAGTTTGGACTCAATAGTGTTCCTTACAACTTACCAAAGATCCGGTGATCCATGGATATTGAGCCAGGAATCGTGTTTCCTGACATTTATACGAGCCTGATTTCGACGCTGGGGAAATACACAAAGCAAATTTGCCTGTGAATGCTTCATATAAATACAATATAGGTTGGTCTAAATCTGGGGGATCACTTATATCAATGTTATATTGTAGCCAACAAAGAAAATAGACTCACTTACAGTGTTGGGGGAAACGCATTACAAGTAACTTGAGTTACGTAATAATATTACTTTTTCCAAGTAACTAGTAAAGAAACGCATTACTTTTCAAATTTACAACAAAATATCTGAGTTACTTTTTCACATTAATTTGACTGACAGCTCTCCTGCCCCCATATTTAGAAAAATAAGTGCAGAGGCGTTGTGTGTAAACATGATGGTTATTGTAGTTCTAGACTAAATGTGAGCATTTATTTATCTCACTTGCACAATAAAGATTCTGTACTCCTCAAAATGAATAAAATCAGTCAAATGCAAAATCAGAGTATTATGCAAACCTCCAATAATTAAATGTTAAATAAAACAACTATTTTTATGCATAATCTACCTTTATATTTAATTTACCAATGTCTTGCTGCTGACCTTTGATGATGAAAATTACTCAATGTTTTGTTTTTATTGGTAAAACTTTTTTCTCCTGCCTCCTATTCTACCATTATCCAGAATGGAGCTGCGCCCTCTACTATTCATGCGTGAATTTGCATTTTTACCTCAGCCTGGGACAAAATATAACTTTTTTGTTATAAACAAAAACAAGCCCAGCCCAGGTGAGAAAAAGTAACGCAAAAGTAACGTAGCGCTTTACTTTTCTTAAAAAGTAACTAAGTAACTCAATTAGTTACTTTTTAAGGGAGTAACGCAATATTGTAATGCATTACTTTTCAAAGTAACTTTCCCCAACTCTGCTCACTTAACAGTTGAAATGCTCTTTAATTAACTCGAGCAACTGTGTGGCCGATGCTCTTGCCTCACATAGACCATTGAACTCCAACTACTCGAACTTTCTCCCCAGGACCCGCCCACACATAATTGCGCAGACTCGTTTTACAGAACCCATCCCTTAAAGCCCCACAAAACTAGAACACAAAACACATGAAAGAACACGCATGCACCTAGAACACACTCTTTATAGAACATAAACAGTCTCTAGACTTGCTACAATATCCTAAAGTTTTTGTCAGTGTCTATTTAAAAACATAAAGTTAGGCAGAATATACGATGGTAAATATTTCATTGACGAGTTGTCAATACAATATAAAACAAATTAATACAATTTATAGGGTATGATTTTACCCCAAAATCCAACATATTGAGACAAAATGATAGCTGCAAATATCATTTGGAGTCCAGCTGTTTCTCTGAATTGCAGCGATCCATTTGCTTCTCTTTTCTTTCGGCAGTCTGTAAAAATATACCTTGTCAGATCTATTTGTACAGTCAATCTCAAAGCTCTTTCCTATCTTCGATGTGTTTTGTGTGTTCTTTTTGCCACTCAGTGGGCGTAATCCGGCCGACGGTGACGTCACGCGCATGCCCTCTATTACATGTTCAGTCTATACTTAGCTAACAATTTTTGGTTCCTAGAAACGTTCCCAAAACCTCTATTTGTAACGTTTGTTTTTGGTTAGCCAGGAAAGTTTCTGTTATGGAAATAGAATGGTTTTTTTTAGGTTTGCCGAACGTTCCAGTAACCTTCCCGTAACGTTCCCTTAACGTCTTTTCATCATATTTATTTTATATTCTCCCACGTCCCGTATGGTCTGAGCGGCATTGAAGATGGAATGGACGTCAATAATCACTACAAACCATGTCTTGTTTTGAAGTATTGTTTAATCAATAGAAATATTCTGAGCACATAAACCGTCATGCGGTTATAAGTATTAAATAAGATTGAATTTATCCATTGATATGTAAGACTTTGTAACTTGTATCACTGTACCACGGTAACAGATTTTACATCAAGCGCCAAATAACCAATAACTTCAACACAATACGTTTTATATATATATATATATATATATATATATATATATATATATATATATATATATATATATATATATATATATATATATATATATATATATATATATATATATATATTAATTACATTCACATACATTAAGAATTAAATAACAATTATGTGACTAACTATAGGATAACATCAAATACATTTCTTACCACTGAATTAGCATTACATGCTACTTACCAACTGACCAACTCTTTTGGCCAGTAAACAAAAACTTCTCGGTTAACTTCATGTTCTCCGAGATTAGAAATGTCAAATCTCTCTAAAATCACACTATTATTTACTCTTTATATATATATATATATACACACTCACCTAAAGGATTATTAGGAACACCATACTAATACTGTGTTTGACCCCCTTTCGACTTCAGAACTGCCTTAATTCTACGTGGCATTGATTCAACAAGGTGCTGAAAGCATTCTTTAGAAATGTTGGCCCATATTGATAGGATAGCATCTTGCAGTTGATGGAGATTTGTGGGATGCACATCCAGGACACGAAGCTCCCGTTCCACCACATCCCAAAGATGCTCTATTGGGTTGAGATCTGGTGACTGGGGGCCATTTTAGTCCAGTGAACTCATTGTCATGTTCAAGAAACCAATTTGAAATGATTCGCGCTTTGTGACATGGTGCATTATCCTGCTGGAAGTAGCCATCAGAGGATGGGTACATGGTGGTCATAAAGGGATGGACATGGTCAGAAACAATGCTCAGGTAGGCCGTGGCATTTAAACGATGCCCAATTGGCACTAAGGGGCCTAAAGTGTGCCAAGAAAACATCCCCCACACCATTACACCACCACCACCAGCCTGCACAGTGGTAACAAGGCATGATGGATCCATGTTCTCATTCTGTTTACGCCCAATTCTGACTCTACCATCTGAATGTCTCAACAGAAATCAAGACTCATCAGACCAGGCAACATTTTTCCAGTCTTCAACTGTCCAATTTTGGTGAGCTTGTGCAAATTGTAGCCTCTGTTTCCTACTTGTAGTGGAGATGAGTGGTACCCGGTGGGGTCTTCTGCTGTTGTAGCCCATCCGCCTCAAGGTTGTGCGTGTTGTGGCTTCACAAATGCTTTGCTGCACACCTCGGTTGTAACGAGTGGTTATTTCAGTCAAAGTTGCTCTTCTATCAGCTTGAATCAGTCGGCCCATTCTCCTCTGACCTCTAGCATCAACAAGGCGTTTTCGCCCACAGGACTGCCGCATACTGGATGTTTTTCCCTTTTCACACCATTCTTTGTAAACCCTAGAAATGGTTGTGTGTGAAAATCCCAGTAACTGAGCAGATTGTGAAATACTCAGACCAGCCCGTCTGGCACCAACAACCATGCCACGCTCAAAATTGCTTAAATCACCTTTCTTTCCCATTCTGACATTCAGTTTGGAGTTCAGGTGATTGTCTTGACCAGGACCACACCCTTAAATGCATTGAAGCAACTGCCATGTGATTGGTTGATTAGATAATTGCATTAATGAGAAATTGAACAGGTGTTCCTAATAATACTTTAGGTGAGTGTATATATATATATATATATATTTAGCATTTATCATATCTATAAAGAGGTCGCTAAACTAATGTTAGTCAGCAAAACGAAATTATTGTTAATTTTAATCCGATTTATCTGCAACAATCTTTATCTGAAAACGAGTCCAGGTTTTAATAAGCTGTATCAGCAAAATACACTTGGTTTATGAAAAATTACAAATTTCAGCATAACATATGGTTATAAAAATAACTTTCTGGGAAGGTTCTCTTAAGGTTATAAAATGAAACCTAAAATTAACCTTCAGGGGAACTTTCTGGGAAGGTTCTCTTAAGGTTGCAAAAAAAAAGAACCTACAGACAACGTTCCTAGAACGTTCTTATTTGGTTCCCAAAAAAATAGCCAAATGGGAACCATATGGAAACGTTTTGTGTTTGCTGGGTAGGCACCAGTGATGCGCGGGTCAATGTATAAACAACCCGCACCCGACCGACGTTTTCAACTAACCCGCCCGCAACTCGGACCGCAAAAAAAAAGAAGAAAATATTGTACCCGACCCGCTTCCTGACCCGCATTTTTTAAAAGTAGTAAATGCTCATCGTAGCTCATTGGGCCATTGAGAAAATGTTTCAGGCCCTGGCGTGGTGCTCAGAGGTGCAGCGGCGAGAGCAGGCAGTTCTTGAGGCGGCCCATCATTTTCCATTTCAGCTCCAGATGCATATTATTGATGAACGCGATGTTTATGTTTCGACCCGGCTTGAAGAATTCATCAGCCCACATTTGGAAAACATTTGGAAAAGTGTGAAAGCCCTTAGGAGCGCAAACTGTTATTTTTCTGAATGCTGTATGATATAGCCTAGTGTTATGTAATACAGGCTTGATTTTTATCATTTATTTCGTTTAATTTTCTTAACAATTAAGATGCTGCATGTGTTTATCCAGTCTAATCGAAGTGTGCGTCTCTCCCCCGACTTTCCCAACAAAAATCCCGCCCCCTCTCAGAAAATACATAAAACTGACTTTAAATGCGTTTAAAAGTAGCCTATTAAAATGGTACAATGGCATTGCTCAGTTCAACGTTTTGGGAAATCGGGCATTTTGTCCCGCGTCAGCATTTATTCAAAAGTTAATAACGCTCAACATTCAAAAGGTAAATAAGGATTTATTGACGATCCGACCGACCGTGACCCGAATATCATTAAAAATATTTTTGGATGACTCGTAACCGCGGGTAACCGCGGGTGGCCGCGGGCACCCGCTCATTTTGGATCAACCCGCGCATCACTGGTAGGCACATAGTGTTTCTTTACAAAGTGACATCGCCACCTACTGGCCTGGCAGCAGAATACAGCGTTTTCGTAAGTCCATGTGAATGGGGACAACGTTGTCGACTGTACACAGAAAATAGGGTGTGTGTAAATGTAACCTGAGTGTTATGGGGTTTTTTTTCAAATCAGTAACATACAAGCAACAGTGATAGGGAAACTTGCCTTAGCAAGCACCACTAATTAACTTAGCAAATTTGCAGTTTATATATTTCCTTGACCCAAAACATATGTGGATCATATGCAAGGGCCCCTTCTCCTTCTGTTCATCCCGTCTGGGTGAAATGTGCCTCGCAGTTCTGTTTTTTTACATCCTGCATATGTGTTAACATTTCCAACCCCTAAATTAGCTTTTCCTGCTTCCAGTCTGCTATTACAACACCCATGTTTCCATCTGAGGTCACCACAGAATCTGTGAAATCATCTTGCTTTTTATTGGTCGAAACACTATTGTAATGTGTTTACGGTGGTCTGATAAATTAATAAGGTTAAAGGGATTACGTAGTTAAAGTTCAACGTTCTCTGCAAAGCAACCAGCAGGAAATATTAAGTGTAGTGCCCTAGTTAGAGTCTACATGTCTGGGTATGTGATCCAAGACTTGTCGTCATTGTCTCTGTACTGCAGGGACTTTGGTTTCCATAGTGCTGCTGCTTTCATGGACAGCCTGATGCTCAGGGATAACAGAGATGGTATGCTGTCTGGGTAGACCGATAGTTTGGGGAATGAGCTCTGGAAAGGCACTTAAACGTTCTCAACTTATAATGTAAGATGAAGAACTTTTTGTCTTCAGAGACCTCCAAATCCCTCTACGCTGAAACTCTTCATAAGGAGAGAATTGTGTGCCACTGAAGGAGCTTTATTTTTAAGTGTTCTCTAAACATTGCATGCCAGATAAGGTTTTCTTTTTGTAATGGAAAGTTTATTTGTTTTTGTGTCTCAGACCTTGTGACAGAGAGGAAGAATTCAGAAAATACTGAAGATGGTGAGTCGGCAGTCAGCACACATCCTGTCGCAGCAGGATCAGGCTATTTACTGTATCTCGCTCTGTTTTCCCTATAAACACACCCAGGATTTTATCGGCAAATAACACGACAGAGGCTCATTGGCGGTGATCTATTGACTCAGACTGGGGCAGGGTTTGCATAGAGTGACGTTGTAGAGCTTGAACTACTGAACTGTTCCATGATTTTACACTTATCTATGACCTCACTATTTTATAACCTGAAAAAAATGCCATCTGTAATATCACTATTGAAAAAATGTCATTGCTCTGGAACTGCTCTACAAGCAAGCTGCTCTATAGTCTCAGCCTCAGACATCACGCCCACGGACCGTTGGCTGAACGTCTAATGCATATGGCACACTTTACAGGGCTCGACATTAAGCCGGTTCACGTGCTTGTCCTTTGGACAAGTAAATCTGTCACTCACTTGTCCGAGTAAAAAATGTGCTTGTCCGGATTTCTTTTTTTTTTTTTTTTGTAAATATAATTTATTCTGAAGCAATATTCTCACCAGTGTTCAATCAGCTTTTACATATTTAAATCTGCATATTTGTGATATTTTTACCTTTTATAAAGAGCATTTTTCCATAATCGTATTACATATAGGCTATGGTTCAGATTTCATTTTATTGTATTTTTAATTTGATCTGGAAATTAAATTATAATAAGACACTATAGGGCTGTTACCAATCAAATTAAATAATTTACACTACAAAAAATTACAACTGCGTTATATAAAATAATGAAATTGTTTTAAATATGTTTAAATATTAGTGGTGGGCATAGATAAAAAAAAATTATCTAGATTAATCTCACTGTAATCTTGAATTTAAACTAGATTAATCTAGATTAAAATGACTCATTTGAATTCTGCCGAAGGCATTCAGAATATGTGTGCTCGTAAGTGATCGTTTGTCTTTTTGTAGTTTGAATAATAAATAACTTCTGTCCCTTTAAGACCTGACGCACGCATGCATCCCAAACACTGTTCCTGTGAGCTGGTTACGACTGTGTTTACGTTAAAACCATAGGTTAAAACTCACCAAGATGGGCATTGAGACCTTTTTGAGTGTATTTGACCATTAATAAGCTGGAAAAAGGAGCTCATTTTTGCGCTTGTATGTCAGAGGCGGCTTTATTACGGTATGTGTATGTGCGCTTCATATGCGAGTGCGAAATCTGCAGGAATTAGTAGAATTAACATTATGTGCAACCCCGCGCAAAATTCAGACAGGTCACACCAACACTAACACGCTGTCATGAGGAAAAATCCAGCAGAACAGCCGTTCGCCGTGTTCGATACTGTAGAAAATGAGTATCGTATCGTTTCAGATATTTCAGTATCGATACATAGCGGAATATGGATCTTTTTGATAACACTAGTAGGCATACACACAGGTTCGAAGACTCGTTCTCTCGCCCCTACAGTGCAATTCGGCTAGGTGTACATCCACGCTAAAATATCAAGGTGAAAGTCATCATAGCTTGCATAGTATAGACCCAGCTCCCAAACCAACTTTGAGAATAGATTAACAGCGATATTTTTTTTATCGCCCGATAAGAGTCTCTCTGCGTTAACGCCGATAACGGCCCACCACTATTGAATATACAAATAAGAACTAAACTAAACCACCAGTAGGTGGCCGAATGTGACCGTCTTAATGAGTGAGTCATTCATTTAAAAGATTCATTCAAACGGATGATTCATTCAAGAATGAGGAAGTTTTTTACGAACATAGAAATTCATAATAAAGGCTAGATGTCTCGTCCGCGCTGCTGGCCAATGGAGGTCAATGTCCGCACCTGGCGGCCATCTTGTCACAGTCAGCTCGCTCACACTTAACATTGTGTTTTAATGGTGCATGAACTAAATAACCATAACTTGCTAAATTTTCTACCGATTTTCAAACTGTTTGGTTTGTTATAAACGTCAGAGATGTAGTTATGACACTGCATACTTATGAATAATCATTCCTAATTTGTTCAAGCATCCAGAATTATAGCCACGTTAACAACGTTTGTAAGAAACCAAACCATTTGTAAATCCATCAAGATTTCAGCGAGGTAAGAGTATTTGTGTTCGTGCAGATCACTCACCTTACATCAGGTACCACAGAGCCCTGCCTGTGACAAGATGGCCGCCGGTGATGACGTTAGAGACTCCGCCGTAAGACATCTAGCCTTTATTATGTATATCTATGTTAACGAATAGGATATTGAATCTTTGATTCAACTGATTCATTCAAAACGCTGAATCATTCAGTAACACACCGTTGCTGTGAGAAGCGTTATGGTTCTGCTGTGATCTTTGTTTGGAACTATTTTTGCTGATGATATCAAACAAAAACAGTGAATATTGCATCTAAAAAATGTGACTTAATGTTAATAATTGTTTATGGAACTGTTATATGAAATCTGTGTCATTTTCAGTCGTGATGGTATTCAGGCACTCTTGGTCATGTGATGTTGCTTAACTGTAGGCTATGATGTCAAGCCCTGACTTATCTGGAAACACTTCAGGAGTTTTGAAGTCGTCATCTGATTGGTTGAATTCTACAGGATGTCCACGCTAAAGGAACAGTCCGACATTTTGGGACTTTAGCTTATTCACCGTATAGTTAGATAAGTCCATACATACCATTCTCATCTCCGTGTGTGCCATAACTCTGTCTGACGCACCCACCGCTAGCCTAGCTTAGCACAAAGACTGGAGATAAACGGCTCCAGCTAGCCTACTGCTCAATAAGTGACAAAATAACGCCAACATTTTCCTATTTACATGTTGTATACACATTTACATGATGTGTATAGTTACATCGTGTACTAAGACCGACGGAGAATGAAGAGTAGCGATTTTCTAGACCGATATGGCTAGGAACTATACTCTCATTCCTGCGTAATGATCAAGGAACTTTGCTGCTGTACCATGGGTGCAACCGTGCAATGATATCACGCAGCGCCTGAAAATGATCTCCAGCACTCTCTGTGTAAGGAAGTTTTCACGTTAGTTATGTTGATGGAAGTTAGCCTATTTCCAGGCGCTGCGTGCGCCGTTGCATCCATGGGACGGCAGCAAAGTTCCTTGATTATTATGCAGGAATGAGCACACATCACATGCAAATAGGAAAATGTTGGCATTATTTAGTGACTTATTGAGCATTAGGCTAGCTGGAGCCATTTACCTCCAGTCTTTGTGCTAAGCTAGGCTAGCGATGTGTGCGTCAGACAGAGTTATGGCACGCACGGAGATGAGAATGGTGTGTATGGACTTATCTAACTCTGGGGGATACAGTGAATAAGCTTAAGTCCCAAAAAGTCGGCGTGTTCCTTTAATGGTTCGCCTAGAAACAAATGCCGCAACTCCAAACTCCTTCGTGGAAGAAGAACGCCGTCGTGTTTACAATTGTGACAATGAGCGCTTA
Organism: Gobio gobio; assembly: GCF_949357685.1. Lineage (NCBI taxonomy): Eukaryota > Metazoa > Chordata > Actinopteri > Cypriniformes > Gobionidae > Gobio > Gobio gobio. The sequence continues at coordinate 9,791,946 of NC_137121.1, read as the reverse complement.
CCAGGATCAACTAAACACTGGATTTTCTAAATTATGTGAGGTTCACGGCTCCATTGTTCCACTCTTGCACAACGTACTTGAATTAATAATTTGTAGATGCACCCCGGTCTGTTATTGCAGGGACACCGACTTTACATTTTCACCTCCTTAAACATGGCACAGAACAAAATGAACTGTGATTGGTTGCGTTACATGTCAGTCAAACGTCCTCTTGGGTGGTCCTCGAACAATGAAAGCTGCAATAGAGTCCAGACCTTCGGAGCGGATTGAGTAGGACCGGTTACAACTGCTCTTATGTAACATCCACTGCTCTAGAATTTCTCCGTTCTGTGACTTTACTGCACTAGAACTGCTCTACTTTTCTGCTTCATAATCGCTCTGTTCTATAATCTTACTTCTCTATGACCACTCTGCTTTTACTCTGCTTTGTAGCATCACTGCTCTACAATGCCCTGTTCTCTGACCTTATACTGCACTAGAGCGGCTCTACTGTTGTTGCCATATTATCGCTCTCTTATAATCGTACCGCACCACTTTTCTTAACTGTTCTTTTCTATAACATCACTGCTCTAGAACTGCTGTTCAGCCTTCCTGCAGCTGAGCCGCTCTGCATTCGAACATTTCTGCATTACAACTCCATGATTTGTTTCATCACTTTGTTCTATGGCTTTATTGCACTAGAACCGCTCTCTCTCTTTTTAACCTTACTGCTCTATAATCACTCTGTTCTATAATCTTACAACCGCTCTGATTTTGTTCTACACTGATCAGGCATAACATTATGACCTCCTAACATTGTGTTGGTCCCCCTGCCAAAGCAGCCCTGACCCGTCGAGGCATGGACTCCACTAGACCCCTGAAGGTGTGCTGTGGCATCTGGCATCCTTTAAGTCCTGTAAGTTGTGAGGTGGGACCTCCCTGGATCGGAATTGTTTGTTCATCGATTGGATTGAGATCTGGGGAATGTGGAGGCCAAGTCAAACCTCAAACTCGTTGTTGTGCTCCTCAAACCATTCCTGAACCATTTGAGCTCCAGTAGCTCGTCTGTTTGATCGGACCACACGAGCCAGCCTTCGTTCCCCACTTGTATCAATGAGCCTTGGCCGCCCACGACCCTGTCACCGGTTCACCACTGTTCCTTCCACTTTTGATAGACACTGACCACTGCAGACCGGGAACACCCCACAAGAGCTGCAGTTTTGGAGATGCTCTGACCCAGTCATCTAGCCATCACAACTTGGCCCTTGTCAAACTCACTCAAATCCTTACGCTTGCCCACTTTTCCTGCTTCTAACACATCAACTTTGAGGACAAAATGTTCACTTGCAGCCTAATATATCCCACCCACTAACAGGGGCCATGATGAAGAGATAATCAGTGTTATTCACCAGTCATAATGTTATGCTTGATCGGTGTGTACCTTACTGCGTTTGAACCACAATACTTTGAAACCTTATTGCTCTATGATTCTATAAACGTACATTCTGCTTCATACCCATACCCTGTTTTTGAATGTTACTGCTCTGTTACCGTATGTAACATCACTGCTCTCCTATGGCCTTACTTCAGTAGAATAACTGCTCTAGAATCTGTGATATTGTCTCACTTTTCTATGTGTATCAGCATTTTACTGCCGTATGATCTCACTGCTTGTTATAATCCCACTGCTCAATAATTTCACTGCTTTAGGATCGTATTGTACCATGATCTCACTGCCGAGGCATTACTGTGAATGAGAAAAGAGTGTGTAGATGTGTGTGCGGACTAGCGTCTCTCTTAGTCCCTTTGGCAGGTCTTTTGAGAGGCATGTTTGATTTTGTTGTAGGCGACATCCTACAATGGTTGAGGACCATTAAAAGCTCTTGATGTCCACCGGTATTGTCGTGAGATTGATTGAATTGAAATAACAGATGTGTGTGTGCCCTGAAATGAGAGAAAGAGACTGAGAAAATGGGACGTTTTGGGGCTGTTGTTTAAGGAGATCTGAAAGCACGAGAGGAATGTAGGCTCAGTGTTCTGAGGAAGTGACTGTTGTCTTCTGGGAATGTTGCTTGGCTTGAAGACAAGGGGCGGAGTCAGGGCGAGCTTTGCACAATTAGGGGGTGTGGTCTAAGCAGTTCCTCATACTCATCTTCTCTCTCTCTCTCTGGCCTTCCAGTATCTACATCTGCAGAGTTTGGTAACCCGTCCAATCCCTCTTTACACCGTCCCCTCTTCACCATGAATTATACCACATGTGCTATGATTGTCAGAACATCTTCATCTTGTTGTAATCTCAAGGTTTGTACAGAATGAAGTGAGCATGTTAAAGCACATACGAAAAAAAGTAAAAAAGCAAATGATGTTGGGACAGCGCACTGTTGCATACCTTAAGTTTATTTAATATAGGTACTCAATTATGTGATAGCACATTTTGAGGTAATATTTTTCATATAGCAGATGCTTTTATCCAAAGCAATAACAATATTCAAAACAGAGCAAATCCACTCCATCGGTGCTCGGGCCCTAAAGATTATATGATCAATAAGTTATGACAGCATATGTTTATACATTGCTTTAACTTATCAAAATAAGTTTTTTTATTAGTTATACAAGATTCAACTCATTTTTAAGTTTAATGTCATTTAAAGGTGCACTATGTAACTTTTCCGTCCGCTAGAGGTCGCCTATTCAAAACAAAGGTGTAGTTTGATGACGCCACGTTTGAGCGCAGAATCTTGGGACATGTGGTCTTCACCTCACAGCCGGTGGAAAAGATCGGGATAGGACTCGGGCAGAACTCATGTTGATGGATGTGATTATTAACGTTACTGTAGTATGAAGCAGAGCAGGACCGAGTGTTGTGGAGCTGAGCAAGGCCGCGGGGGCGATTGTTAGTAAGATGAACACACGCCTCGCGAGCAGCGGGACTTTTATTATGACACAGTCGTCGGCACTACTTCGGGTTTTCCGGTTGTGAGTATGAGGTAACGCAGCTCTGTTTATCATATTAGACACATCTGAGTGTGCTGAGAATGATGTTGTGACGTTACTCTGTGCGTTCGCTCTGCGGCTGCTATGACACTTGTTCACACTGCAGTGAGAGTAAAGCGTTTCTGCAAAATAAAACCAGACACCGAGGGGAACGCAGATATGACGCAATTGACAGGCTACTCCCTCCTTGGTTAAAATTGCAATTTTCTCACGATTTACAAATAGTTGGAAACTTTTGTGATATTGTAAGTACTCAACTGAACAAAATATATAACACTGGCCTTGTGGTTTTTGGATATTTTACTGAAAAAAAATGTTACATAGTGCAGCTTTAACCCTCTGGGGTTCTTCGGTCATTTCTGACCCCAATTTTTTTTTTTTTTTTAATGTTAAAAATCGTAGCTTCATCGGAATGGATGAATGGGTGACGTCACGGACTCTACGTCCATATTTTTTTTACAGTCTAGGGTGTACATAAATCACTTGTTGACGCTTTCACCCCGGAATTAGGCATGTAGTGACCTTCCAGATTCTGGAGCAGGTGCCATCTTGCACAGAAACAACAAATCCACCAATCTCTTAGGATGCCGGTAATCCACATCCAGTACTGATCTGTAACACGGAATACAGAGCACACACAGATACACAGTCTCTCCAAGGTTGGAGTTGGTGAGTTCTGGTCCTGACAAGAAAAGCTTTCCCAAAACATACTGATAACACGTGCTTTCTCTCAGTGAGAGGTACAGACAATAGTACAGGCAACATTCATCTTGATTCTTTAGTGTCAGTAAAAGGAAATGCAATGAAAGACAAATCCATATTTCATATCTGGAAGCCGGGCTAAGTGAGCAAGCGCTGTTACTGCACTCCTGTCGAGTTAGGAGTGTGTGATACCTCCAAAATCCAAACACACGGCTGAAATCAAGTGTTTAGTGACACATCACACATATAGGACAGACCCTCAGTCACCACTCAGAGACCAAATACAAACTTTAGGAAATATAACAATCATTGGTCCTATTGATTTAGTAATATCATAACTGAAAAGAATCATTAAAATCATTATAATAATATAGGAGGATAAATATTGATTAAGGCTTTGACTATGAAATCATTTTGGATATATTGAAGCGGCAGAGGATTTCAGAATCCAACCTTACCCAGTGAATTTGTTTTAATGTTTTAACTTTTTTTTAAAGATTTATTTATTTGATCAAAAATACAGTAAAAACAGTACAATTGTGAAAAATTTATTACAATTCAAAATGTATTTCTGTGATCAAAGCTGTATTTTCAGCATCATTCCTCCAGTCTTCAGTGTCACATGATCCTTCACAAATCATTATAATATGCTGATTTCCCGCTCAATTTCTGATTATTAATGTTGAAAACAGTTGCTTCATATTTTTCAGGATTCTTTGATGAATATAAAGTACAAAAGAACAGCATTTATTTGAAATAGAAATCTAGAAATCTCTCACTTTTGAGCAAATGAAAGCATCCTTGCTGAATAAAAGTATTAATTCCTTCAATAAAAACAAACGTACTGACCATAAAGAGTATGTCATATTTTTCTTTTAAAGAAGAAACTCTTCAGAACATGACCAGCGGCAAAGGACAGATCAAGGACTACAT
>NC_137121.1:9547338-9784838 GCF_949357685.1 Gobio gobio | reverse complement strand
TAGATAGATAGATAGATAGATAGATAGATAGATAGATAGATAGATAGATAGATAGATAGATAGATAGATAGATAGGCAGAAAGAAGACAGACAGACAGACAGACAGATAGATAGATAGATAGATAGATAGATAGACAGACAGACAGATATAGATAGATTGACAGACAGACAGACAGATATATCTATGCACTTTACATGACAATAAGTACATGTTAGCAGATATTTTATGTGTCTCATGTTCCCTAATGAGTTAACTGAAAACCATGAGTTATTTTTGTCGTTGATGTTGCTGGCATTGCTATTTCGGTACATTCAGCCTAACTCAACTCTCAAAGTCATTTTATTGGTGGTTTGCAACCGGATGCAATCACTCCTAAATCTTTGCTTTTTAAAAGAACAAAAGTTCCCAACAAGTTCAAACCAAAAAAAGACACTGAATCCATTTTGAGATCTCTTTATTCAGATCCCCTGTTGAACACCAGAATTGTGTAAAAGTGTAAAATCTACACATTATATAAATTCTACTGTCCTCCTTACAGTGAGTAAACACAGAGCAATGTGCTGGACGCGGCTTCACACGTCCTAACAGAGTCCAAAATCATCCGTGTGAGGTCTGCCGTTGCCCCAAGAAACGCGTGTCCATTTCTGCAGTTGTTGATCTTATTTGCTTGATTTGTCTCTCAGAATGTGTGTGATCCATCTTCCCATGTGACATTGCTGTTGACCGCAGTACGAAACGCAAGAAGACCATTAAGAAAAGGGAATATTTGGATTAGTCTAGTCATGGAAAACCGTCTTTGGTATGACTGAAGCGTGAGGAACTGTGCGTTTGAGCTCAGCTGTATCCCGGAATGCGAGTGAAGTCGCCAAGTGGACACACGCAAACCTCGACACACGGTCTGTTTGTGTTCCAGGCTTTTCCAGAGAATTAGAGCAGAGGCTTTTGTTTATGTGCATTTTTTCCCCTCCCTGCTTTACCAGAAACGAAATCCCCTGCGGGATCTTTCAGTGTTGCTTTAGCTGATTCGAAAGCGATGACCATTTCCTTCTGTGGGCATATAAACATCTGGACACCAAAACACAACTTCTGCAAACCACAAGAAGTATTCTTCATCGTAATCACGTTAAAGTCAACATAAAATGCTGTTCGCAAGCCATTTTACTTTCATGATACAACATATTATGACAATAGAAAAAGCTAAAATTAGTGTTAAAGGGATGGTTCACCCAAAAATTAGCCCATGATTTACTCGACCTCAAGCCATCCTAGGTGTATATGACATTCTTTTTTCAGACGAATACAACCAGAGTTATATTAAAAATGTCCTGGCTCTTCCAAGCTTTATAATGGCAGCCCAAAATTTGAAGACCAAAAAAGATATTTTACTTTATAACATGTTAAATAGGGATATTTTTCTTACACAAACCCATAGATTTGCATCAGAAGGCATTTATTAACCCCCAGAGCTGTGTGGAGCACTTTTATAATGGATGGATGCACTTTTTTGGGCTGCCATTCACTGATTACAACGCTTGGAAGTCAGGACATTTGTTAATATAACTCCGATTGTGTTCGTCTGAAAGAAGAATGTCATGTACACCTAGGATGGCCTAAGGCGGAATAAATCATGGGCTAATTTTCATGTTTGAATCCCTTTAACTCTTTCCCTGCCAGCGTTTTTGAAAAAAGTTGCCAGCCAGACATCAACATAGTATCGGCCCAGATCCGGTCCACATCTGGTACACGTGGAATCCACACGGGCCAGATCTGGTCTGACGCTATGTTGCTACCTGGGATACCTCATCCTGGGTCGACATTTCATTCAGTAACATTTTGTTTTATGTGCATTTTGGTTGACATATGCTTGTTTCTGCTGCTTCTTCGCCTGTGTTTTGATCAGGAGATTCTGTACTCTTTCAGGAGATGCGTAATAGCGCCCCCTTACCGTATAACAATGAAAACACAGAACATTTCAATCAATGGAGGGGAAAGAGTTCAATTTGATTTCATCCATGTGTATTAAAGGTGGCCCGCCACACGTATTTCATTACTTTTATGGTAATGTCGGAAGTTCTACCATGGATTTTTTTTGTGGAGAAAATGCCTTGGTTACCTTGTTTCAAGCCATAGCCTGCAGTTCTCATTAATATTCAACGAGCTAAGCTGCTTGACTCTGATTGGCTAACAGCTAGCCAATGAGAGCCTGGCTATCAGCATCCTTTACCAAGCACAACAAGTAGAGGAGCTTTGTTTACTATCATCTGGAATCGTCTTCTTCAGATATATTGCCATATATATATGACGTTCAGCCATCCTTGCTGTATACGAACGAATTCTGCTAGACGAATTCTGTGGGCGCGAGCTCATGAATAGTAATGAGCTCAGGCAACACCACGTCAGACTGACCAGCTTTTGTAATTGGCCTGATTTCTACGCTTATTTCTTTTCAGTGGCATTATTCACCACATAACACAAACACATATGGACCTAGCATATTTCAAAAAATACAAGTAAAAACAGTTTTGTGTGGCAGGGCACCTTTAAGAAGTACATTTTGGTGATTGGTCATGTTGGCTGTTATTTATTACATTGCTTGTGCCCAAATCAGCTCCGATTTAAACATGTTGAGAGTAAAACATTGGTAAACCCAAAGGTTTCCATTTTGGTCCTCAGTTACTAAGTGTGCAAACAGTTAACATCCAAGTTTACAATCTGAAACTTGAGACGAGTTTTACAGTTAAACCAAAAGCATTGTAAAAATCACAACTCTTAACCACAGATTGCAGCCTTGAGACTTACATAAACCTCCGTCCCCCTTAAACCTAGCAACTAAAAATAATTAGCCCACTTTTGAGGAAATTAAAAGAAAACCCATTAACATAAGCTCAAAGTCCTCTCAAGTTTTTCCTGAGGGCACACGTAAAGGAGACGAGGAGGATATGAGCTCCATTTTGCCGTAGAAACACCCTGAACAACAAACATTTAGGCTAAATGCTAATGCTAATACTGAAGTGTTTCCATCTGATACACAGAATCTCTGGGTGGGGATTCTTGCCCAAGAATTCACAAAAACATGTTTTGTCTTAATAACACCAGGAGAAATCAGTACCGGACCAGCTCAGCGTGGAAGAACAATCTAAGCAAGCCTGCTGTGATTCATCAGAATCGCTGATGAATATCATATGACTCTCACTGTGTCAGATCAGAAAACGTACTTTCACGTAAACTCTGAAGGGGAACTAGATTAACATGCTATCTGATCAAACTTAAGCAGAAGCCACATGAACCTGCTCATCTAGTCCTAGTCCAAACTAATTTAGCAGTTGAACATTTCAAGCGTCAAGTAATTTTTCTATCGACACTCAAAGTCTTGGGCGAAGCAACAAATCCCAGCCAATCAGAACATATTTTATGTTTAATAGAGTGCAACAGTGCCCCGCCCACTTTTTCAGTTGGTTCCAGAAGTATTTTTTCCATTCATTTTTCCTATAATGGTTTTAAAAAAAGCATTATAAGCCATGAAATAAGCCAACCAGTTCGAGGTGAATCGCGACGTTACAAACTTTGGCAAAAAATATTTGGAAATCAGACAAAAGTGTAAAGAACTACAATCCCATGAAGCATTGCGAACAGCATCAATTTAAAAACGATTGAGAAATATAAGAAAGCTCATTTAAAAATAATTATTATATATAAAAAAACTAAATATTTTACGTTTATTGCAAAATATGCATAAATATATTCATGGGAGTGGCCGGAGCTAAAGAGCTCTTTTGGCGGCATCATGGGTAATGTAGTTTTTTACCACAAATTCCACTGTTAAACATGATTATTTAAAAACTTGAAAAATTGTGGGCTGGCGGCTTCAAGAAAATACAATCGATTAATGACCTCGTAGCTCACAGTAGGTCCGCTTTAAAGATATCGATTAATAAACCGATCATTAATAAACAATTTCCTTATGGAGAAAATGAATGGAGTGTTCACTTCCGAAACTCGACTGTTGCACTCTATATACAGGGAATCGGAACTGGCTTTTGGACCAATGAGAGTGCAGTGTGGGCGGAGCAACTCGGCACGACAAACGGAAAATGTAACGTTCGGCATTTGACACTTTTTTTTTGCATTGCGCCTGGATAAGACACAGTGTCACAATTTGATGTTGAGATAATTGTGTTGTAGCAAACTAATGCGTACACAACTTGTGTCACATGACCAGTTTTTGGCGTCAGATTAGCGTCTGCACCTGCTAACACACAGGTAACGTCATTTGCACACCCGACTCTTGAGTATTGAATAAAAAAAAATATGAAAAAAGTTGATCTAGCAGGCTTTTAAATAGATCCCTAAAGATGAAGATATACATGTACGGTTTATCAAAGGCAACTGTATTGTTGGTTTCTGGGGTTAAAAGTGACATTTTTAAGTGCAGAAGCGAGAACGTCCTGTTTCTCTTGCAAATAATCCTGTCTGGAATTTGAAAATTCCAACTTTGGGAGTAAAAAAGCGTTTGTGTATCCGTCCACAGGAGTGTTGTATCTCCATTACAGTCCAGAGGCCAAAGGCCAGGCTCTAGAGGCTCTCGTACATGCGAAGGGCTCTCTCTAACTGCTGACCTACGCGCTGGTAGAAGGCGATCTGTTGGCGGAGGTACGCCTGCATCATCTCTTTGAAGTCCACCTCCCTGCGCTGGTGGAAGTGGTTCATCTCGGCCTGCAGGGCAAATCCCACAGTCCTGCAGCGTTTACGAATGCCGTCTGCTTCTTCTTGGTCCATCTTCCCCTCGTCGCTCATACGTTGTGACTCCTTTACCTTTGCAAAAGCACCTGAAAGGAAGCAAAAGAGAGAGCTTTTAAAAACATATATATATATATATATATATGCACTAACTACTAGTCAACCACTAGCAATGGCGCTGAAGAAAACTTTTAATTATGTATGTTTTTAGCACACCGCTAGGCTTCTACTAACCAAAATCAGACTGATTTATCAAATATTTTTACATTTTCACACAAGGAAACTACTAGGAAATTGATATCCATGACTGATTTAGCAAATGAAAACATAATAAATAAATAATTTGAACACATACTACATATATTTAATAGCATTTTTTATAAAGCAAGTAAATTAGGAGAATATGATGTCCTGTAAACAGTCAGTTTAAATTCACATTTTAATATTAATTATAGAAATTAACTGTTATATTCATAATATATTTATTATATTAATAAATATGCATATAAATAAACATATAACAATAATATATATAAACAATTACTTTAACTATATATTATCCGATAATATAAAGATTAAATAAATTGTATATAGTACAGATTATATATATATTATATATATATATATATATGCACATACACACATATAATCTGTACTGTATACAATTTATTTATTATAATATTATATATATATATATATATATATATATATATATATATATATATATATATATATATATATATATATATATATATATATATATATATATATATATATATATATACATACATACACACACACACACACAATTACTTTAACTATATATTATCCGATAATATAGATGAAATAAATTGTATATAGTACAGATTATAAGATTTTATATATATATATATATATATATATATATATATATATATATATATATATATATATATATATATATATATATATATATATATATATATATATATATATATATATATATATATATATATATATTATTCTACATTTATTTATGTTTTTTTAACATTATAATATAATGAATACACACACACACACACACACACACACATATATATAAAATGAAAATATACTAAATAAATGAAAAATTTTATAATTTTAACACATACTACATGTACATCAACTGCAAATGTATAATTTTAAACCATTTTTACACAATATTTTCTGAAGATTCACTGAAATAATTAAGACAAATATGAATTAACCCTTGTATTATTACATTGATTATTACAATATAAAATATTGTGATAATTTCTCATTTAGGGTGATGAACATGCCCGTTTTCTCAGTGTCAAAAAATGTCTTTTGATATTCACAGGTCAATTTGACCCACAATTTCAAGGTTAACCGCCCGCAGCTGCACAGACCCAAAATATTTCTACTACCTTCTGGGAGTATTTAAATGTACATTTATGCATTTGGACACTTTTAACCAAAGAAATGCACACTGCTTTGAAGGTGTACATTTTTATAATTTCAAGAATGTTAATTTCGTTTGGAATCTGAAACAATTTTGGCACTAATAAAATGCCATTACAAAAATTAAACAAAAACATTTAAAATCATTTACAATACTGTTGATAATTGATACTGCTGACAAATTATTAAAAGATTGTTAAAAAATTTTTTTGTTCTCTTGTTTATTTTTGTTGTAATGTTTAGATTTTTTTAGTTTTTCATAGTGTGATTTTTTTGTGAATTGTACTGAATCCAATTCGGGTCAATTTGACCCGCGACGTAAAAATCGTTCCCAGAATTCGAACATAATACAAGAGTTAAATGTGACTTCATCACACCTGTTTTTGTAACACAAAATAGCAAACGCCAAACAAGACTCCGGTATCAGCAAATAAGAAATTGTTTTAAATGTTTACAGCTCAGTGAACCTCAGATCTTTTTCACTTGTCAGATAAAAGTGCCTTTTGTCTCATATTTGTTTCACGTTTTCCAGCGTAACCGGTTCTAATCATTCACGTCCTGTTGTGACAGAGCAAACCACTCGCACGCTCATGAGAATCTGAGATCTGAGCCGAGCCACTGAGTCACAGAGAAATACAGCTGAATGTGGAGACCTGAACAGACACATCCACTAAATCATCACATGCTGTCCATCTGTAGCACAGAAGACAGAGATTGCCAGAGACAGCATGCCGGATTAGATATCGAGTGTGTACGGCTGATCAGAGGTCAGTGTTTGACAGTGCTGTACACACCTGTAATCTGACACAGGAAGTCTGGCCTTGTGTTCTTTGTGTTTGGGATTTGATACACAGCAATTTATTACTTTATTTCCTTTCTGTTCACACACCGACAGATTACAAACCCTCTGCGAAAACACCTCAAAGAACAAACGAGTGCAGTCAAATGTATGCAAAGACCTCGTGTTTGCATTCCCTCACCGAGCATCTGAAATAATATTAAGCCCCGTAAACAAGGTCGTGGTTTGCATATTTATTTTTGGGAAAAAAAGTAAAATGGCCAATTTTTTACATATTTTTGTAGCATTTTGTCCTGAGGAATGGAAACACATTTCCATTACATAAGAAACAAAAATCCTGCTTTGGTAAATCATAATTATAAGATAAAAAATTAGAAATTGTACCATACTAAGTCACAATAATGGCATTACAATTAAAATCAAAATTATGACATACTGTCATGAATATGAGGGACATAATTATGACAAAGTTAAAACATTTTTATAACTTTGACTATGTAAGTAAAAAGATAAAGACTGTGTCATAATTTAGATTTTTTTAATGTCATAATTTCAATTTATCTCAATTGATTTGTCTTGACTTATGACTTACATAATTTCAACTTTATCTAAAAACATTCTTAGGATATCATAATTTCGACTTTTCATCTCAATGACAAATATTTTTATCTCATAATTTCAATTTATTGCAATTATAACTTTATAACTACTAAAAAAATTTGAAAGAGCCAAACATTTTCTTCGGATATCATAATTTTGACTTTTTATATTATGTCATAATTACACTGTAAAAAAAAGCTGGCTTAAAAACAGCCCAAGTTGGGATGAAAATAGACAAATCCAGCAATTGGGTTGTTTTAACCCAACGATTGGGTTGTTTTAAGCAAACATTTAACCCAACCGCTGGGTTAAAACAACCCATTCACAGGATTTAAAAAAAAACAATCCCTGGGTTAAAACAACCCAATCGCTGGGTTAAAACAACCCAATCGCTGGGTTAAAACAAACCGTTCACTGGGTTAAAACAACCCAATCGCTGGGTTAAAACAAACCATTCACTGGGTTAAAACAACCCATTCACTGGATTAAAACAACCCATTCACTGGGTTAAAAAAAACAATTGCTGGGTTAAAACAACCCATTCACTGGGTTAAAAAAACCAATTGCTGGGTTAAAACAAACCATTCACTGGGTTAAAACCCATTCACTGGGTTAAAAAACAATTGCTGGGTTAAAACAAACCATTCACTGGGTTAAAACAACCCATTCACTGGATAAAAAACAACAACAATTGCTTGGTTAAAACAACCCAATTGCTGGGTTAAAACAAACCATTCACTGGGTTAAAACAACCCAATTGCTGGGTTAAAACAAACCATTCACTGGGTTAAAAAAACAATCCCTGGGTTAAAACAACCCATTCACTTGGTTAAAACAATCCAATTGCTGGGTTTGTCCATATTCAACCCAACTTGGGTTGTTTTTAAGCCAGCATTTTTTAGAGTGTACAATTTATTTTAAAGAATGTTTTCTTATGTGGCGAAAATGGACATCCATAGGGGTTTCTTGCATGAAAAACAGTTCATACTAAAGCAAATGTTGTCTGTTACTGATGCCGTTGTAGAAATGAGTTATTCACAGACAGCCATAATTATTATATTCCACAAGTGAAAATATCCAGTGACAGAGGGGTTTAGCAAGGTAAATTGCAAATTTTGTCATATTCGGCTGGTCATGTGACCTCAACCTGGCGACCCACATGATATAAAATAAAACTGTTTATTATTATGCTACTGATATTCTTCTCATATGAACGTACACCATTTGAAACATAGCAACTCTGTATGCAAATTACATGTAAATGACCTCTGTAATCATTGGCTAATCTTTGCATTCCGGCATAGTTCAGGCTATTGTCCATTTGGCCAGATTGCTGAATACTGAATAGACGTTGATGTAAAAGTGTGCCGTAGTACATGTTAAATGTGACGAAAAGCAAAGACAACCTATTTCCCATGATGTTTTCCTTTATCCTAGAGGACAATGAAACAGTAGGGTGAATTTTTAATGACGGAGGGACAAGAAGAAGCGTCCAGCGGTACCAGGCACAGCCCAGCACTGACCCAGCACTGACCTCTACAACTCTCTGTTTGTCTGCAGGACTGAATCCAACAAAGCCACGCTCAATATGACACATTTATCATAATATCTCACATGTAAAACGCAAGAAGAGACCGAAATTAAAAGAGGACATGTTGCAAGTCTAAGTGTAGAAATGTAATTTATTCCTGTGATCAAAGCATCATTCCTCCAATCTTCAGTGTCACATGATCCTTCAGAAATCATCCTAACATGAGGATTTGCTGCTCAAGAAACATTTCTTATCAGAGTTCAGTGCGAAAGAAGACATGGTCACATTTCTATCATTCCAAACATTTGGTTTCGCTCAGTTTGTTCTGTGGTGTTCAGCAAGCAAAACTTTAAAAGCAGGTTAATTTGGTCTCTCTCAACTTAATGTGTCCTCTCTAATGGACCACAGACATGCTAAACATTACACTCTTAAAAAAAAAGGCTCGTAATCATAGGGGAACCTTTTTTAGTGCTATATAGCACCAATTTTGGTGCTTCAGTGGTTCTTCAGCGGTTCTTCAGAGGTGCTATATAGCACCTTAGTCAAAGAACCGGTGAAGAACCTCTGAAGAACCGCTGAAGAACCTCTGAAGAACAACTGAAGCACCAAAATTGGTGCTATATAGCACTAAAAAAGGTTCCCCTATGATTACGAGCCAAGAACCATTTTTGGTGCCATAAAGAACCTTTTTTTTTTTAGAGTGTACCTTACGCCATGAATGACAGGAATAAAGTGAATTCCTCTTCTGTTTTTTCGAACATACAAAACTGTGTGCAAACAGAGCCATTTAAAGAGGAAGTTGAGCATCCGTAAAATGTCTGCACATCATTTTTGCGGTCAGTGACTGTCTATTTATTTGTTTTCCCTAAATAAACACCGGCATATATGGCTTCTGTTTACTCTGAGGGAAATTCTGGAGGTTTTCTGGTGGAAAACAAACTCCCTTGGACACCTAAATGATTTTATGGGGGTATTTTAGTCAGTGCACTGCAGAAAGAAATGCTATTTCAACTTAAAAACACCTTCAAATGTTACGTTTAGTCAACTCAAATATCCAAGTTGTCACTTAGTACTTCACATTTCAAGTTGACTAAACTTAACATTTTAGGCCCGCACAAACACTTGCTTTAAGTTAAAAAAAATGTTACAATGTGAAAAACCAAACAGCTTACAGTATTAACCAGTCAAATAGTGTTTTCTGAATTATATAATCACATTTAATTTTATGTAAATTAACATTTCTGGAGTGCTTCCAGGCCAGCTAACCAATTAGCTTGCAAAGCTAACGTTCCCTCCCAAGTAAACATAACAAATAGTTGTACTAGCTCTTCATTCTCTTGATATAAAACATAACTTGTTGTATTTTCTTAAATTAGAAAAACCTCAATCTGACGCCACATAGCATGAGGCTAATAGCTAATTGCAGTCAGAAATAGGATCAGTGTATGCTCTGCGCTTTCTCTCAGTCTTTGAGGTGAAATGAATGTTAGCAGCACAAAGAATAACTGACCTGAAGCCTCAGAGCTGCATTTAATGTGTCTAACAGCACCGCCGCGGAAACACGGAGGAATTTCAGACTGGAAAAACAGTCACAGCTCAATTTATCCCAGAGCAAATTCTCAGACACTAGAAGAGGAGAAACAAACCATAACGGTGGGCCAAAAAGATTGCACAAGCATGCTTTTCCAGCTAAACACTTGTACAAAAAGAAGTATATACGGTTAATACAAATGTTTGCCTATCAAAATTAAAATTTGGACACTCTGGATGCCTGAGTGAACTCCCTACATCCAGTATACTTGATCACTTTTTACTGATCAAAATGATCTGATCATGAAATAAATAAGCATTAACCATGGTTTTACTACAAATATAACCAAAAAACATGTTTATTTGTAGTTAAACCATGGTAACCACAAAATTAACCATGGTTTTGCTACACTAACCATAGTTTAACTGTGGTATTTGTAGTAAAACTATAGTTTTACAAATGGTAATCAATCCGCTATAAATAAACAATGGTTACTACACTTACTATAATAAAACTATGGTTGATTTTCATTAAGGGGAATAAATACACCTGAAGATGCATTTGTCTGCAAAACTCAAACATTAAATTCCAAAAAAAGAGCTACTAAGCATTAGCATCATCACAAAAGTGAGGCCTTAAAATCCAGAGCTGTAAAAAGTACAAAAAAAATGTTACTCAAGTGAAAGTGCAAGTACTGAATGAAATTTTTACTCAATTAAAAGTAAAAGTATCTGGCCAGAATCATACTTGAGTAAAAGTAAAAAAGTACCACATTAAAATTGTACTTGAGTATTAAAAAAGTAAAAGTAGCGTAAAAGTAGCAGCAAGAATGAAAAGTAGCGATTCTTCTTTAAGCTTTTAATCTCTAAAAACATGAAGTGAATGATTATATTTTTTATATTATATTTTAATCCAAAAATCTTACATATTGTGCCTTTAAGTGTGGCTAAAATATAACAGTGTGCGTAAAATCTAAGTTAGCTCTGTTCTCAGCTGCTCTACGATTACAGGACAGGTGTGGAGCGATCATCATGTCTCTCCTGTTCATCCACACACGCTTACACTTCCTGATTATTTAAGACACATGTATGAAGTACAAAACTGGCTCCGTTTCTGCAAGTTAGCCAAGAGCGGTTCAGAGAGGAATTCAAAGTCTTGCCCTGACATGTTATTCCTCTTTATTTCAACCCTAAAAGCAACAAAAATGATGTGTGTGTGTGTGTGTGAGTGTGTATTACTGGCAATAAAATCAGACCAACACCCATACAAGCCAAAGAGTTCATGACTACTGTACACACAGAGCCCGAGGCCTGGAACGCCTTTTGTTTTTACTCGTATTTTTCATTCTCTCCCTATTTGCTAAGGTGGGAGATGTTATGGATTAAAATCCAAATTCATATCCCACTGCTTTTGGAAGACCTAAATATTTCCATAGCCTTTAATTCGGGGAGTCGGTCGGGTTCAAGCCGACTTCTGGACGTCAGGTCAAGTGTCCTGTTGTCCCACGGCGGATCTGATTACAGCTCTTTGGCTGGGACGTGTACGGAGCGCGCTCAGAGAGAGCTGTTATTATTTCCCTGGGTCATGTGTTGTTTCTCCTCAGTTCATTGGTTCTCTTTGATCTCTCCCTGTGCTCTCGTGCGGCTCACAAGAGAGACAGATGCTCAAATTTAAGATATCGCAGAGTCAAAACAGACATTTTACTGTCCCCTAACTGCAGGACGGACCCTTGCAGATGCTTTTTACCTACAGCAGGGAGATCAGACATTAACACAATTTTATCAGTTAAAAATATTCAATTCAAATTGCCTTAAAATATAGACTGTTCGCTTCGTTTAATAAATGTTGATGTGCACCTTAATTTTAAAGTCTTCTCGCCCCTAAAATAAAATAAATTATAAAAAAATTCTGCTGACATAATCAATATAAATAATATAAATAAGCCTTTATATTATAATTTTAGGTTTCCATTTTTTTCAGTGTATATCTGAGCTGTTTAAAGCCGTTTTAAAGGGGTGGTTGCATGCGATTTCACTTTTTAAACTTTAGTTAGTGTGTAATGTTGCTGCTTGAGCATAAACAGTATCTGCAAAGTTACAGCGCTGAAAGTTCAATGCAAACGGAGATATTGTCTTTTAAAGTTATGGCAGTTTATTGCCTACAGAAACGGCCGGTTTGGACTACAACGAGTTTCTTCCTGGGTTGGTGACATCATAAACCCTTGCTATTAACATAAACACTGCCCCGGGCGTGGGCGAGGCCACGTCGCAGTCATTACGAAAGAGAGAGAGCTGTTGCAGAACTACAAACTACATTTGGCCGTCTAAGCGTTTTTCGGAGGGATGGGCTTCACAGAAGCAGGAAGCAAACAAGCCGTTCAAAGAACAGTGGAGACAGCGGTGTGGAATAAAGGTAAAATATAAGAAAAATACGGTGTTTTAAAAAAAAAGAAGTATTAAGACATGTTATACTGCGCCCCATAAACACAACCAAGCCTAGAAAAAACCACGGAACCACCCCTTTAAGACATTTTAACAAGACGTTTAAAACAAACAGTCTCTTAAACAGTTTATCTTCCCAGATAACAGTGGTGAACCGGCGACCGGGTCATGGGCGGCCAAGGCTCATTGATGCACGTGGGGAGCGAAGGCTGGCCCGTGTGGTCCGATCAAACAGACAAGCTTCTGTAGCTCAAATTGCTCAAGAAGTTAATGCTGGTTCTTATAGAAAGGTGTCAGAATACACAGAGCATCACAGTTTGTTGTGTATGGGGCGGCATAGCCGCAGACCAGTCAGGGTGCCCATGGTGACCCCTGTCCACCACCGAAAGAGCCAACAGTGGCACGTTAGCGTCAGAACTGGACCACGGAGCAATGGAAGAATGTGGCCTGGTCTGATGAATTATGTTTTCTTTTACATCACGTGGATGGGCGGGTGTGTGTGCGTCGCTTACCTGGGGAACACATGGCACCAGGTGCACTATGGGAAGAAGGCAAGCCGGCGGAGGCAGTGATGCTTTGGGCAATGTTCTGCTGGGAAACCTTGGGTCCTGCCATACATGTGGATGTTACTTTGACACGTACCACCTACCTAAGCATTGTTGCAGACCATGCATGTACACCCTTTCATGGAAACGGTATTCCCTGGTGGCTATGTCTCTTTCAGCAGATAATGCGCCTGACACAAAGCAAAAATGGTTCAGGAATGCACAACAACGAGTTTGATGTGTTGACTCGGCCTCCAAATTCCCCAGATCTCAATCCAATTGAGCATCATTGGGATGTGATGAGCAAATAAGTCTGATCCATGGAGGCCCCACCTCGCAACTTACAGGACTTAAAGGATCTGCTGCTAACATCTTGGTGCCAGATACCACAGCACACCTTCAGGAGTCTAGTGGAGTCCATGCCTCAACGGGTCAGGGCTGTTTTGGCAGCAAAAGGGGGACCAACACA
Source organism: Gobio gobio (assembly GCF_949357685.1). Classification (NCBI taxonomy): domain Eukaryota; kingdom Metazoa; phylum Chordata; class Actinopteri; order Cypriniformes; family Gobionidae; genus Gobio; species Gobio gobio. The sequence continues at coordinate 9,770,744 of NC_137121.1, read as the reverse complement.
ATATTAGGAAGGTCATAATGTTATGCCTGATCGGTGTGTGTGTATACGTATATGGTATAAAAACAAAATACAACTAAAATATTTATAAAAACTATAATTATATGTCAGTGATACTAAAACAACATTGATTCAAGGAATTAATGAGCCAATTCAATATTGAACTTCAGACAAATATCAATGTTGATTCAACAATGGAGATACTGGCTGTAAATCTGCCCGCAGCTCGATATACTAAACTCTAATCGACTTCTACTGTGGGAGGCGTGCTCTGTGTCCATTAGTTGCTATTAGCAACTTGATTATTTAAAAACACCATTATTCATTGTACGCTAAGATCCATTGTGTCTGAACATGAACGGTAATCATGTTACGACCGTTATGTAGGGTGTGGACGTGAAACTGGAGCAATCATACTGGCCTCCTTTCAACACACTCACACGTCAGTTGTTTGCTTAGGGTGGTTACTCGATTAGCACTAACTAATTCTGGAGAAAAATGCTACTTTAACCTAAACAGTACAATAATGATTTAAGGACTCTCTCTGAAATCACTCCTACTTTATGGGAATTAATCTATATCCCATTGATTCTAAATCATTAACCGTAAATTTGCGTGTGGCATCATGTGCCTCGTCATGTGACCACACCTTCAGCAAACTGAGTAATAAAGAATGATGCACATTTCTGTTCTCCTCCACAATCCACTGATCTCACCACAATGAACACATCAATGCAGCAGTAACCCGTTTAGCAACATTAAATCCTCACTTTGATTAGTTAATACCACACATGAAATGATAGATATCGCTGAATCAGGTGTCGTGAGAAGTCAGACCCGTCTCTAAAAACACTTTCTTAAATTACAATTTAAAATAATGTGTTTCTGGTTTTATATATTTTGAAATGTAATTTATTCCTGTGATGTAAAGCTGTATTTTCAGCATCAGTCCTCCAGTCTTCAGTGTCACATGATCCTTCAGAAATCATTCTCATATGATGATTTGATGCTCAAGAAACATTTATGATTATTATCAATGTTGAAAACAGTTTTGGTACTTAATATTTTTTGATAACCTACAATACTTTTTTTCTGGATTCTTTGATGAATAAAAAGTTGGGGGAACAAATAGCATTTGTTTAAAATAGAAATCGTTCCCTGGAGGAGGGAGGGGAGACGTTACATCGAACGTGACCGAATGAAAGGGAACTTTTGTAACAATATAGGGGAGAGCGGAGCAAAACCTAACGCTTTTTGACTTTCTCAGTTTGTGTAAATTCACTTGGGATTCAGAGTATTTATTGTTTCCCACATTAATTGCACACGTCTACAACAATTATGTGGTTGTGTTTCATTAATACAGTGTATACTTTTTTTCTTGATTCACCCTGAAAGAATGGAAGTGAAATGTGACAACATGCCCCATAGGTGGGGTGCATTGTAACATGTGGTGGGGCACAATGTAACATGACCAAATAACAGCTTAAAATGTTACCTGATATAATCAAAAAAATATACAAGACAGACTAAAATATTTTGTCAACAAAATACAATTATTAACTTTTTAAAATAAAATAATGGCATTTTTTAATCATTAAAAATATAAGCATTTTTGAGTTTGACTACAAACACATCACTAAATACAGCTATACAGCATAGTTCAAAACATAATAATAATTAATAATTTCTGAACATTAACTCTCAGTCATTATTCACCCGTTTCTCATGGTTTCTCAAAAGAATTCATAAAAGTATTGAATATAATGGCATATTTCTAATAGGGGCTCATTGTAACGGCGTGTTACAACACACCCCATCTGCTCAACTGGGATTTAAACCGCGGCTCGTGTCTTCTGCTGTTAGATCAGCATTACAGAACTATATCAACTGTTAAATAACAGATATAAGATTAAAATAATATCGGATTTGTCTTATTTTAAATAAACACAAAAAACAGAGATGAAAACTAAACTTGAGTAGGAAATGTACTTTTGCTATGGTTATATACATGTTCAGTAATATCTTCCAGAGTTTTTTTAATTTTGGCGCTATTTTTTCTCTAAATAATGTTGATATGGCAACTAAATACACTAAGTTTCGTCATTCTGGCATGTGTGGAAAGGGTTAAAACATGCGCGTTACAACTAACCCCGCGTTAGGTTGTGCCCCGCGCTCCCCTACACAACCGTTCAAAAGTTTGGGGTCAGTACATTTTTTCTTTCTTTTTTTTGAAAGAAATTAACATTTACTTTTATTTGCTTTTATTGAGCAAGGATGTGTTAAATTGATAAAAAAGTGAAAGTAAAGATTTATATTGTTAGAAAAGATTTCTATTTGAATAAATGCTGTTCTTTTTAAAGGGGTGATGAATTGAGAAATCAACTTTCCTTTGAGCCTTTGATATATAAAAGTTAATCGTGATATATAAAAGTTAATCGTGATAAAAGAATATCAAGTTTCGGAGCTGAAAACGTCCTTGTTAGTAAAAGAAAAGCTTTTATTGACACCAGGCCCAGAAAACACTCGATCTCGTAATATGCCGACCCTTGACATCATCGCGTGGTGAAACGCCGCCTCAACAGATAAATATGTACGCCTGATTCTGTAGCCCCGCCCACCGACTCACGGAGCTGTAAACATGCCGAAGATAGCAAGATATTGCGCTGTGCCTGGTTGAGGAAGAACACAGTCGCTGCATAAGCTTCCTTCAGATTCTAATATTAGCATTCTAAGTAGGGATGCACGATTTGGGGAAAATATCGAATTGCTATTATTCTGGTTAAAATTGCGATTGCGATTTAAAATGCGTTTTTTTTTAATACAAATGAAAAGTGTATATAACATTTTGTGTTTATATATATTAATATGACTAATAATAATAATAATTATTATTATTATTATTGCTGAATAAAAATAAGAAATATTACTATTACAATAAAATTTTCATTATTAAACATTTTAAATAGAGCATTTAAGAATAAATATAACAGTATAATAATAATAATATTTACATTTTATAGAAAACTTATAAATATGCAGGTTAAAAAGGTTACATGTTAATATGCAGACAGCCTATGCTTTTTATCTGTGATATCAATTTCTTAAAGTCTATGTCTTTAATATGAAATATGAGCCTCTTATGCATCCACTGTGGGGATTAAAACTCCTGTACATTAAAGAAAAACATATGGATTGTCATATACATTTACTTAGAAGTATTATTTTTCTTATTTTCTACCCATAGACTATAAAAAAAAATAAAGTTTCATTCATACTGGAAGTCAGAGGGCGCCCTCGAGCAGAAACTCCACATACGCCTCAGAGAAGTAAAACAAAGATAGATACGCTTTGACTGATTAAACATGAAGATAATACTTCTGCGACAAGATATGGCGTATTGGAGTTCTTCAAGCCTTCTCGGGTATTTTCATAATAATAAAGTATTCAGTGCTGATTGACAGTCGAGCCACATCAGCTCGACTGACGATATGAATTTAGTTAAAACATGTTATTAAACTTTGTATTTTGTTGAACAGGTTTATGAACGCTTCGCATTACTAGTTTGTGAAGATGTTTGATGCGTGTTGCTTTTTCAAACGCACATTAAAATCGACTCAAACTCGCAGACTTTCAGAAATTGAGCAGCGTTTACTGATCACAGAGCCGCTCTTCACTGACACGCTGGGCATTTATTTATTCCATTAAAATTGCAGCCTTTGCGCTTTAATAATCGCACATAACCCAAATCGCGAATGCGGTTCGATTTCGATTAATCGTGCATAATTCTAACGTTCGCTTCATTTCACCGCGGATTCGTTTGTAAACAAGACAGGTCGAGACTGGATTTGCAGACAGATTGAGATTAAAACACAATGCTGTGCCTTCTATATTGGAGCCGACAGGAATGGTGCAAGTTGCAACACACTTATGTGAGTAAAACATGTTCTTTTGTGTATCACAAACATGTGATAGTATTGAATTGTTACAGATCGTTCGATAACTACTGATTATGTTGCAGAAGTTTTGAACATGCAGATTTGTCTGCAGTGAAGTTTTGCTGATGCACGTACTTGGCGTGTGTGTGTGTTAGTAATGGCGGTTTGCAGGTATATCCACTGATCGGGCAGGCCAAGTAATAAAATATAACATTCATATTAATTGCGGGTGTGTTTGTTTGATAAAGACATTTTGCGAGTCCTGTCGGCGGATTCCGGTTGCCGTTTCTCCACATTGGAAGTTTTCAAAACAATTCCCCACATGTACTGACGGGGGAGCCGAAACTCATTATTATGCAAAACTGTTATCCAATCATAGCAGTGGGCGTTTACTTCCAAGTCTTCAGTGCGGCACACCCATAAAAACCAGGCATTCCAGGAGAAAGGCTCAAAACCAGGGTAGACAATAGCCTATTACTTATTCATTATGATGTTTTTGAATGTAAAAACCACACGAACGTCATAAGTTGACCTCAGACAACAGTATAAAAAAAAATTTAAAAGCAAGTTCATGACCCCTTTAACTTTTTGTTGATCAATAAATCCTGAAAAAAAGAATCACAGGTTCCCAAAAAAATATAGCAGCACAACTGTTTCATACTCTGACATAAAATCATCATATTAGAATGATTTCTGAAGGATCATGTGACACTGAAGACCAGAGTAATGATGCTGAAAATTCAGCTTTGATCACAGAAATAAATTATATTTTAAAGTATATTAAAACAGAAACCCATTATTTTAAATTGTAATAATATTTCACAATATTACCGTTTTTTCTGTATTTTTGATCAAATAAATGCAGGCTTGATGATTAATACACTCATTCTTTATTATGACTACTATTTATTTACTTCTGTTATTAATGGTTTTAGTTAGGGATGCACCGATATGAACATTTTGGCCGATACCGATAACCGATAATTCTTAATATTTGAAAGCCGATAACCGATATATTGGCCGATAAATCTAAATACAAATTTTAATAAACTCTGAGAGCCTGATTACAAAAACAAAAGGCTCACAATTAAAAGCAATGTCCCAAACACTTCAACATAAATCAAACCTATACACTACAGTAGCCTATTTGAACCAGTGTGATATTCCTTACCTTTTCAAATTAATTTTACACTCCTATGGCCAAACATTTTTTTTTTAACACTTTACAATAAGGTTTAATTTTTGTTAGTATTAGTTAACCAACTATGAATGAACAATACTTCAACAGGATTTATTAATTTTAGTTCATGTTAATCTCAACATATTCAGACCCAAAGTTGTGTCTTTTAACATTAGGTATGAACTGTGAATGGACTGTTACAAAACACAAACATTTTATTACTAAAAGAAACAAAAGTTATTGCTCTCTGTTTGTTCATGATAGTTAATGCATTAATAAAATGAGACCTTATTTGTAAAATGTTACCAAAAATTATATTGTCTAAAAAATAAAAATAATATACCTAAATAATGCAAACAAGTAATTGAACAGCATTACTTAGGCTGCATAATAAAGAATCAGAATGCAAGTGCATGAAATAACCTCCGCACAGACGATAAAGAAATGGTTTTAATCAATTGTTGATGGAAATGATACGAGAACAATAAAAGTGCTAATTATAAAAAAATAATGCTTCTGTGCTTTTGAAAAAAAATTTTTTTTTAATATTACAGTAATAGTAAGCATCTGTAATATTAGTCTAGTCTATTAGGAATAATGTTGCTGTTTGAGAGCGCGCTGAAGCTGGAGAGAATGAACGAACAACCATAAACTGAAGCGCTTAGAAGTTTAATTAACAACTAAACGCATCATATATGAGAACAATCAGATATTTATACAAAATAAATATAATATTACAACTTATATTAGCACAAAATCACGCATAGGTGAAGGGTTATAACTCCTGTGGATGCTCTTCCCCTGTTTGAGAGCGTGCTGAAACTTAAGATGATCACCGGTACAGTGAAGCACTGCGGGTTATTGACTTAACGAAACACATCCTATATGACTTTAATCAGATGTTTATACTACAAAAACGTAATATTACGACTTACATATGCTTAAAATGACGCGAATGCACAAGCGAACTTGACTGTGCTGGTCAGAATGCATTGTTGACGCTTCCCACAACAGCGCGCTGAAAAACAACTAAACCCAGAGAATTCACTACGTTTTATAACAGAAATATTCTCATTGCAGTGTTATGTATAGGACAGTCCCAGTAGTTATTAATGCTGTGCATTTCTGTTTGAAATGCGCGCGCCGGTACAATGAAGTGCTTTACTGCATGGTTAATTAACTCAACCAAACGCATCCTATATGGGATTATATACACAAAATAATAAATATAATATTACAACTTACAATGGCACAAAAGGCTGTGAATGCACAAGCAAACTTGACTGTGCTCGTCATGAAGGTGTAACTCCGTGGGCGCGCGCTGAAGCTAAAGACCGGTACAATGAAGTGCTTTACTGCATCGTTTATTAACTCAACCAAACGCATCCTATGTGATATTACATACACAGAATAATAATAAATATAATATTACAACTTACAATGGCACAAAAGGCTGTGAATGCACAAGCGAACTTGACTGTGCTCGTCATGAAGGTGTAACTCCGTGGGCGCGCTCTTCCCTCAACAAACGCGCTGAAACACAACGCTCTTTTACAGCCTATTCTATTCTCATTATCATTTTATGTAGATTATAGAAGACTTGCACTGCACATGTTGCACATAACTGTATTTTCCTTTTCGAAGTGATTCCAAACATATTTAGAGCAATTCAAACCCATCATGGTGGACAGCGCGTCCGTCTCAGCTGAAGGAAATAATACATTATCTATCGGCTTGACTATATCGGTCAAATTTTCTTATTGGACCGATAACGATAACATAAAAAATAATCATTTATCGGCCGATAACGATATGTTGCCGATATATCGTGCATCCCTAGTTTTAGTATTATTATGATTTTTTGCCTTCAAACCTGCTAAATATGACTGGATCCTGTGGTGTAAATACTGGCGTTTACTGTGTCAGGATGTCAGCATATGTTAAGTCTCTCTCTCATGAGCGAGAAATTCTTAACATCACTATGACATTCCTCAAAAGGATCATAATGAAAGTGGAAGCTTGTCTGAGCCACAAACTAACGGAGCTTTAATGTCTTGGACTTGAGTGCACTGACTGTAATCGCACTATTTCCCTCACTTCCTGTGATCAAGACAGAGAATGAAGAGGATGCTTCCCGTCAGGAGCAGGGCCAGAATCTTCTCTGTCTTAACAGCCTGTAAATGTCAGACGCATCCCTTTTCAGCTTTAAAATGTCTCTGCAAATCACCTTTGGGACCTGACATCATCTACAACCAAATTCACTAACCCCTTCTCATAAATAACAACACGTGTGATTGGCTGCCTACAGCCATGATGTCACTGGGTCAGTCCAGCTGTGTGTCCCACATTTGAGCAAGTCAGTAGGTCCAGAAACAAACACACCATCTAAACTACGGGGTGTAGAAACTATTTTAGGTGATATAATGAACTATGAATGCTGAATTTTTACGCCCATGTGTAAAATACAAGTGTTCAACCTATTTATCAGCAAATATCTTTAATAACAAGTCTGACATATGCCTACTTAAAGCAATAATTCAACCAAAAAGTGAAAATCCCATCATCAATTGCTCACCCTCATGTCATTGGAACACAAAAGAAAATATTTTGAAGAATGTTTCAACTGTTCTTGTCCATGTCAATGGGATACAAAACAATATGGGCCAGTTATTTATATTTTCCGTTTTCGTTTTAGTTTAGTTCACTCACAAAGGAAAATCATCCCATGATTTACTCGCCCTCAAGCCATCCTAGGTGTTTATGAATTTCTTCTTTCAACCAAACACAATTGGAGTTATTAAAAAATATCCCGGCTATTCCAAGCTTTATAATGGGAGTGAATGGTGTCATTTTTTTGAAGCCCAAAAATGTGCATCCATCATTAAAAAAAAGTAAAATTACAGTTTATAAAGTTATAATTATGGATATTTTTCTCACAAAACCCCATCACTTCACTTCAGAAGGCATTTATCAACCCCCCTGGAGGCATATGGATTACTTTTATGATGGATGGACGCACTTTTTTGGCTTCAAAAACTAAGGTACCATTCACTCCCATTATAAGACTGGGAAGAACTTTTTTAATATGGTCTGTTAAAAAAGCACTATATAAAACGCAGTCCAGTCCAATATAACTCCAATTGTGTTTGGTTGAAAGAAAATATTCATACACACCTAGTATGGCTTAAAGGGATGGTTCACCCAAAAATGAAAACGACCCCATGATTTACTCACCCTCAAGCCATCCTAGGTGTCCATGACATTCTTCTTTCAGACTAACACAATTTGAGTTATATTAAAAATGTCCTGGCTCTTACAAGCTTTATAATGGCAGTGAATGGGGGCCCAAAATTTGAAGCCCAAAAAAGTGCATCCAACAATTATAAAAGTACTCCACACGGCTCTGGGGGTTAATAAAGGCCTTCTGAAGAGAAGGGTTTGTGAAAGAAAAATATCCATATTTAACATGTTATAAAGTAAAATATCTAGCTTCCAGCGGACCGCCTTCCTTATTCAACTTATGAAGAAACTGTAGCGCCTCTCGCAGTTCAAAACTCTTGCGCTACAGCCAACGTCAATTTTCGTGCCAGTTATGCTTTTTTCATAAGTTGAATATGGAAGGCAGTCCGCTGGCGCTGGAAGCTAGATATTTGACTTTATAACATGTTAAATATGGATATTTTCCTTTCACAAACGCATCGATTCGCTTCAGAAGGCCTTTATTAACCCCCAGAGCCATGTGGGGCACTTTTATAATGGATGGATGCACTTTTTTGGGTTTAAAATTTCGGGCTGCCATTCACTGCAATTATAAAGCTTGGATTAACCAGGACATTTTTTTATATAACTCTGATTATGTTCATCTGAAAGAAGAATGTCATATACACATAGCATGGCTTGAGAGTGAGTAAATCATGGGCTAATTTTCATTTGTGGGTGAACTATCCCTTTAAGTTTTAGTACGTCTGTTGTTGTGTTTGTCTTTTTTTATTATTAATGTTTTTTTAATTTCAGTTTAAGTTAGTAAAACGAAAATGAGAAATATGTAGTGGCTACTAGCTGAAATAAAATAAGTCGTTTTTTTATTTTAGTTAAGGTTGTATGGCCAAAAACAATGAGAACTTCTCATTTATCTTATTTTATTTCAGAAACTCTGAAAGAGAGAAATTTGCGGGTGAGGTTTGTTGGAGCTCACGTTACCTTTCTGCAGGTGGATGATGTCTGGAAAGTTGGACAGCAGGCCCTGATACAGCGACAGTTTATCCAGCATCTGAAACAAGTCGAATTTGGGCTGCTCGGCGAACATCTCCCCGATGTTCTCGTAGGTGCGGCCTGTGTGCGAGATGGCGTTGCTCAGGGCGTCCGAGCTGTAAGGAGGGTCCAGCAGGAACGACTGGCTGATGGACTGGAAGGCGTTCCCCAGCCTCTGGAACTCCTTCCGGAAACCTCCCAGGTGTTTGCGGACTAGTTCCGACGCGACGTGCGTCAACTGCATCACGCTGTCGTCCATCTTTTTGGCGAAGGCCTTGAAGGTGTCGACGCGCTCCTCCACGTCCTGGAGGTCCTGGTGCTCGTTGGGAATCTGGAAGGTGAGCATGAAATGAGCCCCGACCATCTCGTCCTTCTCTGCGCGCCTCTTCCCGAGTTTCCACTGTTTGTCGTCTCCGCACATGAGGAAGTGTTCGAAACCCTCGTACTGAGACAGCACGGGGTGGCTAGTCATGTGGTCCATCCATAAAACGAGCCTCCTCTTCCTCTTATCGATGAAGTCTTCCTCGAACCGTCCCGTGGCCTGTTTCTCTGGGAGGTGCGGCACGGAAATCACCGTGAATTTGTGCAGTAGTCTGTTGTACAGCCAGTCAAAGTGCTTGTAGCGGCGGTAAACCGGCCTTGCGGTGTGACTGGGGGTCACACGGTATGAGATGTACGTCTTAATGCCTTTGAACTTTGTCTGTTTGGTGGGGTCTTCAATGGAACAGGAGAAGGGTTGAGGGCTCTCCTTCCACTGTGGCCCCCGGGGGCCCATTTCGATGGAGTACGACTCGGCGATCTTGGCCATCATGGGAACGTCGCCAAGTACGAAGGCCTCCACACCTGAGCGGACAAAGCTGGAGAATCGGTTCAAGTTTCTGCCCACCATGCTGCCCTTCCTGTTGCTCGACATGCTGTCCTGGCGCTCCATGTACGGCTTGGCCCGGTAGTGGACGTTGGGATTGGAATACGGACTTTGGGAATGTCCATTGGCACCCACCCCTCTCCGAGGGTCTTCATCCTCAACCACCGTCGAGGTTTCATCCCAGTCGTCCCAGTCATCATCGTCGTCACTCGGCAGGGTCGTGGAAGGCGAGTGGATGTACGGCAAATCCTTCCCAGGAGAGCTTCCAGGTGAACTGAGGGATTGATCCGTCAGGTTGGAACCGGATCGGCGCCGTATGATCTGGATGTAGGAGGCAGGAAACAAGCCTCGCTCTCCTCGGCTGTTCTCACCTTGTACCCAGCCATCCACAGAGTTCTCGTCGAAAATAACCAGCTCTTCGTTCTCCTGGATGCTGATCTCCTCCTTGTTCTCACTTTGGAAAGTGTACAGGGCTTTGGCTCTTAGGGACATTTTTGTAACTTTTGCAAGCAAATGGGACACAAAATAAGTTCCCTTACCTCATATCAGACTGCAAATCTAAGAAAAAATGGCTTAGATAAATTAAAAGTTAACTGGGTATATAGTACAGCAGTATTACTTAATGTATTCATAGCACTTTGATAAAAAAAAATAGTAGTTTTGAGGCTGTTGGGTAAATAATATTCTTCAAAATAAAAATCTCTTTTTTAAAGTTACTGACCACAATGAAGACAACAGGAATTACGAGTTACATGTTGGAACTCCCTGTCAGGTTGTTATTCTCCAACTTCCCTTAATTTATGTCGTTTCATTATTCCACACTTCAGCCGCAGAAAAATAAACCCATAAATCCACACAAATCCCGTCCAGAAGAGCTGAGACACCGGCTAACACCTTCAGTTCAGTGCCCCATCATAACAAAAAGTTTTAGCCATCTTGCATGCTGTAAAAAATATTAACAAACAAACATGTTTTGCATCTAAATTCCAGATGAAAACATTATATCAACATTACGTCCCGGGCAGAGATGGGAAATAAACGCATCCCCTTGCATTCCGCCAACAAAAGAACAAAAACTTCATCTAAAGCATCTGTATAATCCACAGATCCCGTTCAAAGCGCCGTATATTCCCAGTGTTTCCTTCGAGATGAGATTCAACAGGCCCGTGAAGAGTTTTTCATAAAGTATTTCTTTACTTTGAGCAGAAACGCAGTAACTCTTTCCATGACGTGACGACCGAACAATGAGAGTCGCGCAGTTTTAGTGTGAGATTTACAATCGCGTTTGTGGCGCCGCTCGGCGGTCAAGAAAACCACTGGAACAGTTTCTAGTCAACTCAAAACACACCCGACTGACTACAGAAACTCAACTAGATAGTGTGCAATGCCTTGTAGTGACAAATTATGGCATTATTACCTACGACTATGAGGTTAAACGTTTTGAGGGAGCAGGGCGCCTCGAGACTCAACAAGCTCAACGACATTCAAATCTCAGGACGTTTGTTTTGGGTATCGGAGAAATTTACATACAAGAAAGTATAATATTTTAAATATAAAATTTCTAATTATTATTATATTGAAATCCCCACAGAACCCTCTATATCAATAATAATAACAATATTTTTTCCCCCAATAATCATAATTGCCTGTGATTGGTCCATCGTATTACAGCGCTGAGAAAACTAACAAGTACCACGCAGAGCCAAATGGGCGGGGCTTGACGTCCAGCTCCACCTCTGTGAACCTAGTGAAGCGCCACTCACCGGGTGTTAGCATTATTGCAAGCCCTTCGTCAGTGCGAACACTAAAACATGTTTATTGTTTGATAATTTTTTCTTCAAATGTCCCATTGTTAAAGAATTTTGGTCTGACCTTTCAAAATTCCGTCCCTAAAATCTAAATTGGACTTTGGGTTAACATTGTGTGACATAATGTTATTTCTTTTTTGATTGTAGCCTAATCATAAAATATGGGAAATGTTATTATTTTATTGCCAAAATATTTTCTTTAACAATACCGGAATTAAATAATTTTATTTGTGACATTAACAACAAAAAAAGTGTCAAAAATTGAAAGACGAACAATTCAATTGTACATTGAATTTTGTATTAGTCTCCTGTATTTATATATTTACCTACTCTTTATTTTTTATTTATTTTCTTTTTTAATGCTGTCATTCATTGTTGCTGTATTTACAGTCAAACCAAAAATTATTCAGACACCAGATATAATTGTTTACTAGTGGGTTCAGGACACTATAGTTCATCTATGTAAGTGAGGATAGCAAAATAACTGCGACATATTATACCCAAAAATTCTTCAAACAGTAAACCAGTAAAATTAATAAAAATTTGGGACAAAAATTGTTAAGACACTTTGACCTGACCATGTTTTGCTTCAGTGTTTTTTTTCTTTAATTTGCTAAAGTGGACCTTTTACACCACATACTGAACAAAATGAAGCATCGCTTGGTCATTGGTTGGCCTAAATTGGTACTATCTAATACATAATTTGAACAGCTGATTGGTTGATTGTAATCCATCACACAGCTTTCTATCAAAGTTACTGACATTATCAAGGTGAATTTGTTCTGACAGTTTAACTCTTAAAGTTCTCGTCATATTTTATTACCATTTTCTAAATTAATAAACTGTGATAATATGAGAAATGTTTGAAGGTGTCTGAATACATTTTGGTTTGACATTAAGTGTTAAAGAAACCTTTGGTTATATCTGTATTATCTGATTTGCTCATAAATCATAAAAATAAAAAATAAAACATGTTTATTGTTGCAAAAAAGAGACTTGCATGGAATTTTCGACGCTGCCATAGCTAATATTGCCTTACCTTTCTGTAATATTTTTCACGGTTTTTCAACATGTGACAAACTCCTGCCTTGTTTTCAAGGCTATTTGTGAATTCATCTGAATCATACCTAGTTAATAATGTAACATGCCACACTAAATGTTGCTGAATATATATTTTTTATATAATCTTGATCAGCAAAATGTGCAGCTAACACAATCAATCTTTAATCTAGGGAAATGTTACAACGAGAAGATATCAATAAAATACAAAATTTTAGTATATCAAGTTTCAATAACATTTGTTTTTGGTGATATTTGAATGTGTTAAAAACAAGACATTTTACAAAACATAAAACAGCTAAACATATTTACATAATCAACGTCATCCTCAATATTATTGGAAGTCGAAACTTCCCAGCAAAGTGTTGTGACTGTGTTTTCTCTTTATGTGAACCAGCATGTTCTTTTTATTTATTTGAATGCCGCAGTGTGTGCAAGCCACCCTGACTTGCTGCCGGACACGTAATCTTACTGCTGAAGATGGAGCTGCTGGGAATGAAGGTCCTTTGGCTGGGGATAGTAGAGGTACTTTTAATGGGGACGGAGGTCCTTTTAATGGGGATGGAGGTACTTCTGCTGTGGATGGAGGTGCTTCTGCTGTGGATGGAGGCGCTTCTGATGGAGGTACTTCTGCTGTGGATGGAGGTGCTTCTGATGGAGGTGCTTCTGCTGTGGATGGAGGTGCTTCTGATGGAGGTACTTCTGCTGTGGATGGAGGTGCTTCTGATGGAGGTACTTCTGCTGTGGATGGAGGTGGTGCTGCAGCTGGCACTATGGGTGGAGGCCGTTTGTCTGATGTATTTTTACAAGCTGTTAAATGTTTAATCAGAGCATCCCTTCTGATTATTGTTGATGTGCAGTAGCAGCAGTGAAAGTGTGGTGTTTGTCTGCAGCCTAGACCACACTTGATGATGACAAATCCTAAAAGAGAAGTAAATAAAAGTAGAACAAATTAGTTTGATGGATGTGAGGACATGGCTGTACAAATGATGTCCCGCATGCTTTGCAAGCACCACTAATGATATGTTTTACTTTCAAATTCGAGGGGGAAATGACCAAGGGCAAAACAAGTGAAAACAGAAGGGTTGATAAACTTACACAGTATTATTGAACTCAGGGCCGTTTTTAGCCATAGGCGAACTAAGCGGTCGCCTAGGGCGCCATCAGAACGCATATCAGGTGTGTGTGTAGGAGTGTGTGTAAAGGGTGTCACGGCCACCCTGAGATATGATTGCCGCCCCCACTGGTTCCCCTAACACTATTGGGATAGAGTACTGTCAATCAGACGATTCCTATATTGGATCAGAGTACTGTCAATTCAATTACTTGACTGTTGCATGTAAAGTTTGCATTTGGAGCGCTCAACAACACCATTAGATCAAAGAGCTCGGTGAAAGCTTTGGCAAGGTAAGCCTTTTTCTAACCACACAATAAAGCTAAATTTAAAGGCCAATTAAAAAAAAACAGGTACAATAAAAAGTGCACAAATCTTTATTTTGTTAGGGCCGTATTTGTGGCAGTCGAGAAATCACGCTGTGAAATGGGCAGATAGCGTAATATTGCTCTGTGTATTGTAGAGGCAAGATATAGGCTAACCACACTCACTTTAGCATTTCATGATATTATTATATTTTGACTCTAGGAAGCTTTCTTCTCTTCCTTGCACCTTCAAAAGGTGCGCGTTTTTGCACCAATGCACTGTTAAAGGATCAGTGTGAAATTGTCCCATATAAAACTTTAACAGCCAATTTAAAAATAGTATAATAAAATTTGCTAATTCACAATATTAATTACATCCTTTATTAAACCGCTTTGTCGAATTTAATACATCTTTACGGATGGCGTTGAATGCTGAATCGATTCATTCAGTTCTAAAAGTGTCGTACAGGGCATAGCGTTGCGTTATTTAAAGGGGAAGTTCAAGCGTCAATGAGAAACAATGACCGCACTGAATCAATATTTATTCTTGTTACTTTCATGAGACTGGTCAAGCTTTTATACGTAGTTTCCAAATTGTATTAGTATATATTTGTTAATAAGGATTACAGTTCCAAAATGGTATGTGTGTATGTATTTGTTAATAAGGAAGGATTCAAATTAATACCAGTAATACCATGTTGCTTTTTAAGATTAGGCTGGGGGGTGCCAATAAGGATTTCGCCAAATGGCTAGAAACGGCCCTGATTGAACTGTATAAAGACATTTAAATGAATTCACACATACCTTCCTGTTGAACAGCATTTCGAATGTGATTGGCAACATGGTTTTGTGCCTCGTGTAGATGTTTATGCAGCATTGTACAGTAGTTACAGTGATACATGTTGCAGCACACCGAGCATTTCTTAATGGAGAGAAGGGGATCATGTCCTCGCCTCACTATTGTCTGATGCTTCTGTGCAGGTTAAACAAACACACACCATTTTAACATCTGTAAGCAAACATACATGTATATAAACTATGACGACTAATAAAACACACACAAACCCCACTTTTTAAAAATATATATATTTCAATGTCGCAATGTGTGCAAGGCAGCCTGACTTGCTGCCAAACACGTAATCTTACTTTTGATGATGAATGTCCTTTTGCTGGGGATGGAAGTCCTTCTAATGGGGATGGAGGTACTTCTGCTGGGAACGAAAGTCTTTCTGCTGTGGATGGAGATCCTGCTGTGGACGGAGGTACTTCTGCTGGGGATGAAGGTACTTCTGCTGGGAACGAAAGTCTTTCTGCTGTGGATGGAGGTCCTGCTGTGGACGGAGGTCCTTCTGCTGGGGATGGAGGTCCTTCTGCTGTGGACAGAGTTCCTTCCTCTGTGGAAGGAGGTCCTTCTGCTTTGGATGAAGGTTCTTCTGTAGGGGGCGGAGGTCCTTCTGTTGGGGATGGAGGTCCTTCTGTTGGGGATGGAGGAACTTCTGCTGTGGACGGAGGTCCTTCTGTTGGGGACGGAAGTCCTTCTGCTGTGGATGGAGGTCCTTCTGTTGGGGATGGAAGTCCTTCTGCTGTGGATGGAGGTACTTCTGATGGAGGTACTTTTACTGTGGATAGAGGTACTTCTGATCGAGGTACTTCTGCTGTGGATGAAGGTGGTGCTGCTGCTGGTGGAGGCCGTTTGTCTGATGTATTTTTACAAGCTGTTAAATGTTTAATCAGAGCATCCCTTCTGATTATTGTTGATGTGCAGTAGCAGCAGTGAAAGTGTGGTGTTTGTCTGCAGCCTAGACCACACTTGATGATGACAAATCCTAAAATGTAGAAAGAATAAGTTCAATAGACATTATTCATTTATAAAGTGTTTTATACAGTTCAGTGCAGCAATCCTGTAGAGGTTTTGGGATTGAGCGTCTTTAACAATGATAAAAAAGACAGAGATCGAGATAAAAGGGAGAAGGGAAAAAGCAACATCAAAGAATAAAATCAATATTCTTTAGATAATGAGTTTATAACTGTTGGGCTAGGGAATATGAATCATTTGTATGACCAAGGCCAAAAAAAGTGAAAAACAGAAGGGTTAATAAACTTACACACAGTATTATTGAACTGTGTAAACACATTTAAATGAATTCACACATACCTTCCTGTTGAACAGCATTTCGAACGTGATTGGCGACATGGTTTTGTGCCTCGTGTAGATGTTTATGCAGCATTGTACAGTAGTTACAGTGATACATGTTGCAGCACACCGAGCATCTCTTAATGGAGAGAAGGGGATCATGTCCTCGCCTCACTATTGTCTGATGTTTCTGTGCAGGTTAAATAAACGCAAACAAACAGACACCATTTGAACATCTGTCAGCAACAAAATATATATAAAACAAATATAAAACAAAACTATGATGATTTCCATGCATATCAGTCTAAATCTAACCCAGCTTACATGACATTACAACATGAGGCAGCGACCTGTTTGAAACCTGCTTCAGTTCGTCTATGTTGTGTCTGTGCTGTGTCTGTGTTGTGCTGTCGTGCTGTGTCTGTGGTGTGTCTGTGTTGTGTATATGTTGTGTCTGTGTTGTGTCTGTGGTCTGTCTATGTTGTGCCTGTCTATGTTGTGTCTGTCTATGTGGTGTGTCTATGTTGTGTCTATGTCTATGTCTGTGGTGTGTTGTGTCTATGTTGTGTCTTTGGTGTGTATGTTATGTCTGTCTGTTGTGTGCGTTGTGTCTGTGTCACATCTGTGGTGTGTCTGTGTTGTGTTTATGTTGTGTCTGTGGTGTGTTGTGCCTGTGTTGTGTCTATGTTGTGTTGTGCTGTGCCTGTGTTGTGTCTATGTTGTGTCTGTGTTGTACTGTGCCTGTGGTGTGTTGTGTTTATGTTGTGTCTGTGTTGTGTTTCTGTTGTGTCTGTGTTGTGCTGTGTCTGTGGTGTGTTGTGCTGTGCCTGTGTTGTGTCTATGTTGTGTCTTTGGTGTGTATGTTATGTCTGTCTGTTGTGTGCGTTGTGTCTGTGTCTGTGGTGTGTTGTGTTTATGTTGTGTCTGTGCTGTGTCTATGTTGTGCTGTGTCTGTGGTGTGTTGTGCCTGTGTTGTGTTGTGCTGTGCCTGTGTTGTGTCTGTGTTGTACTGTGCCTGTGGTGTGTTGTGCTTATGTTGTGTCTGTGTTGTGTTTATGTTGTGTCTGTGTTGTGTTGTGCTTGTGTTGTGTCTATGTTGTGTCTGTGTTGTGTTGTGTCTGTGCTGTGTCTATGTTGTGTCTGTGTTGTGCTGTGTCTGTGGTGTGTTGTGTTTATGTTGTGTCTGTGTTGTGTTTATGTTGTGTCTGTGTTGTGCTGTGTCTGTGGTGTGTTGTGCCTGTGTCTGTGGTGTGTTGTGTCTGTGTTGTGCTGTGTCTGTGGTGTGTTGTGCCTGTGTTGTGCTGTGCCTGTGTTGTGTTGTGTTTATGTTGTGTCTGTGTTGTGTTGTGCTGTGTCTGTGGTTTGTTGTGTCTGTGTTGTGCTGTGTCTGTGGTGTGGTGTGTTGTGCCTGTGTCTGTGGTGTGTTGTGTCTGTGTTGTGCTGTGTCTGTGGTGTGTTGTGCCTGTGTTGTGTCTGTGTTGTGCTGTGCCTGTGTTGTGTCTATGTTGTGTCTGTGTTGTGCTGTGCCTGTGGTGTGTTGTGTCTGTGTTGTGTTGTGTTTATGTTGTGCTGTGTCTGTGGTGTGTTGTGCCTGTGCTGTGTCTATGTTGTGTCTGTGTTGTGTTGTGTCTGTGGTGTGTTGTGCCTGTGTTGTGTCTGTGCTGTGTCTGTGTTGTGTCTAAGCTGTGTCTATGCTGTGCTGTGTTGTGTCTGTGTTGTGTATATGTTGTGTCTGTGTTGTGTCTTTGTTGTGTCTGTGCTGTGTCTGTCTGTCTATGTTGTGTCTGTCTATGTTGTGCTGTGTTGTGTCTGTGTTGTGTATATGTTGTGTCTGTGTTGTGTCTTTGTAGTGCTGTGTTGTGTCTGTGTTGTGTATATGTTGTGTCTGTGTTGTGTCTTTGTAGTGTCTGTGTGTTGTGTCTTTGTAGTGTCTGTGCTGTGTCTGTCTGTCTATGTTGTGTCTGTCTGTGTTGTGCTGTGCCTGTGTTGTGTCTATGTTGTGCTGTGTCTGTGGTGTGTTGTGCCTGTGCTGTGTCTATGTTGTGTTGTGCTCTGTCTGTGGTATGTTGTGCCTGTGTTGTGTCTGTGCTGTGTCTGTGTTGTGTCTAAGCTGTGTCTATGCTGTGCTGTGTTGTGTCTGTGTTGTGTATATGTTGTGTCTGTGCTGTGTCTGTCTGTCTATGTTGTGTCTGTCTATGTTGTGCTGTGTTGTGTTGTGTCTATGTTGTGTCTTTGGTGTGTATGTTATGTCTGTCTATGTTGTGCTGTGTTGTGTATATGTTGTGTCTGTGTTGTGTCGTGTCTCTGATATGTCTATGTTGTGCTGTCGTGCTGTGTCTGTGGTGTGTTGTGTTGTGTCTATGTTGTGTCTTTGGTGTGTATGTTATGTCTGTCTGTTGTGTGCGTTGTGTCTGTGTCGCATCTGTGGTGTGTCTGTGTTGTGTTTATGTTGTGTCTGTGTTGTGCTGTGTCTGTGGTGTGTTTTGCCTGTGTCTGTGGTGTGTTGTGCCTGTGTTTGTGGTGTGTTGTGTCTGTGTTGTGCTGTGTCTGTGGTTTGTTGTGTCTGTGTTGTGTCTATGTTGTGTCTGTGTTGTGCTGTGCCTGTGGTGTGATGTGTCTGTGTTGTGCCTGTGTTGTGTCTATGTTGTGTCTGTGTTGTGCTGTGTCTGTGGTGTGTTGTATCTGTGCTGTGTCTATGTTGTGTCTGTGTTGTGCCTGTGTTGTGTCTATGTTGTGTCTGTGTTGTGTCTGTGTTGTGTTGTGTTGTGCTGTGTCTGTGGTGTGTTGTGCCTGTGTTGTGTCTGTGCTGTGTCTGTGTTGTGTCTAAGCTGTGTCTATGCTGTGCTGTGTCTGTGTTGTGTATATGTAGTGTCTGTGTTGTGTATATGTAGTGTCTGTGTTGTGTCTTTGTTGTGTCTGTGCTGTGTCTGTCTGTCTATGTTGTGTCTGTCTATGTTGTGCTGTGTTGTGTCTGTCTATGTTGTGTCTGTCTATGTTGTGCTGTGTTGTGTATATGTTGTGTCTGTGTTGTGTCGTGTCTGCTATGTCTATGTTGTGCTGTGTCTGTGGTGTGTTGTGTCTATGTTGTGTCTTTGGTGTGTATGTTATGTCTGTCTGTTGTGTGCGTTGTGTCTGTGTCACATCTGTGGTGTGTCTGTGTTGTGTTTATGTGCTGTCTATGTTGTGCTGTGTCTGTGGTGTGTTGTGTCTGTGCTGTCTATGTTGTGCTGTGTCTGTGGTGTGTTGTGTTTATGTTATGTCTGTGTTGTGCTGTGTCTGTGGTATGTTGTGTTTATGTTGTGTCTGTGTTGTGCTGTGTCTGTGGTGTGTTGTGTTTATGTTGTGTCTGTGTTGTGCTGTGTCTGTGGTGTGTTGTGCTGTGTCTGTGGTGTGTTGTGTTTGTACTGTCTATGTTGTGTCTGTGTTGTGCCTGTGTTGTGTCTGTGTTGTGCCTGTGTTGTGTCTGTGTTGTGTTTATGTTGTGTCTGTGTTGTGCCTGTGTTGTGTTTATGTTGTGTCTGTGTTGTGTTTATGTTGTGTCTGTGTTGTGTTTATGTTGTGTTTATGTTGTGTCTGTGTTGTGTCTGTGTTGTGTTTATGTTGTGTCTGTGTTGTGCATGTGTTGTGTTTATGTTGTGCCTGTGTTGTGTTTATGTTGTGTCTGTGTTGTGTTTATGTTGTGTCTGTGTTGTGTTGTGTCTGTGTTGTGTTTATGTTATGTCTGTGTTGTGTTTATGTTGTGTTTATGTTGTGTCTGTGTTGTGTCTGTGTTGTGTTTATGTTGTGTCTGTGTTGTGTTTATGTTGTGTCTGTGTTGTGTCTGTGTTGTGTTTGTGTTGTGTCTGTGGTGTGTCTGTCTATGTTGTGCTGTGTTGTGTCTGTCTATGTTGTGTCTGTCTATGTTGTGCTGTGTTGTGTATATGTTGTGTCTGTGTTGTGTCGTGTCTGCTATGTCTATGTTGTGCTGTGTCTGTGGTGTGTTGTGTCTATGTTGTGTCTTTGGTGTGTATGTTATGTCTGTCTGTTGTGTGCGTTGTGTCTGTGTCACATCTGTGGTGTGTCTGTGTTGTGTTTATGTGCTGTCTATGTTGTGCTGTGTCTGTGGTGTGTTGTGTCTGTGCTGTCTATGTTGTGCTGTGTCTGTGGTGTGTTGTGTTTATGTTATGTCTGTGTTGTGCTGTGTCTGTGGTATGTTGTGTTTATGTTGTGTCTGTGTTGTGCTGTGTCTGTGGTGTGTTGTGTTTATGTTGTGTCTGTGTTGTGCTGTGTCTGTGGTGTGTTGTGCTGTGTCTGTGGTGTGTTGTGTTTGTACTGTCTATGTTGTGTCTGTGTTGTGCCTGTGTTGTGTCTGTGTTGTGCCTGTGTTGTGTCTGTGTTGTGCCTGTGTTGTGCCTGTGTTGTGTCTGTGTTGTGTTTATGTTGTGTCTGTGTTGTGCCTGTGTTGTGTTTATGTTGTGTCTGTGTTGTGTTTATGTTGTGTCTGTGTTGTGTTTATGTTGTGTTTATGTTGTGTCTGTGTTGTGTCTGTGTTGTGTTTATGTTGTGTCTGTGTTGTGCATGTGTTGTGTTTATGTTGTGCCTGTGTTGTGTTTATGTTGTGTCTGTGTTGTGTTTATGTTGTGTCTGTGTTGTGTTGTGTCTGTGTTGTGTTTATGTTGTGGCTGTGTTGTGTTTATGTTGTGTCTGTGTTGTGTTTATGTTGTGTCTGTGTTGTGTCTGTGTTGTGTTTATGTTGTGTCTGTGTTGTGTTTATGTTGTGTCTGTGTTGTGTCTGTGTTGTGTTTGTGTTGTGTCTGTGGTGTGTCTGTGTTGTGTTTATGTTGTGTCTGTGTTGTGTTTATGTTGTGTCTGTGTTGTGCCTGTGTTGTGTTTATGTTGTGCCTGTGTTGTGTCTGTGGTGTGTTGTGTTTATGTTGTGTCTGTGGTGTGTTGTGTTTATGTTGTGTCTGTGGTGTGTTGTGTTTATGTTGTGTCTGTGTTGTGTTTATGTTGTGTCTGTGGTGTGTTGTGTCTATGTTGTGTCTGTGGTGTGTTGTGTTTATGTTGTGTCTGTGGTGTGTTGTGTTTATGTTGTGTCTGTGGTTTGTTGTGTTGTGTTTATGTTGTGTCTGTGGTGTGTTGTGTCTATTTTGTGTCTGTGGTGTGTTGTGTTTATGTTGTGTCTGTGGTGTGTCTGTGTTGTGTCTGTGGTGTGTTGTGCCTGTGTTGTGTCTGTGGTGTGTTGTGTCTGTGTTGTGTATGTGGTGTGTCTGTGTTGTGTATGTGGTGTGTATGTGGTGTGTTGTGTTTATGTTGTGTCTGTGGTGTGTTGTGCCTGTGTTGTGTCTGTGGTGTGTTGTGTCTGTGTTGTGTATGTGGTGTGTCTGTGTTGTGTATGTGGTGTGTATGTGGTGTGTCTGTGGTGTGTTGTGTTTATGTTGTGTCTGTGGTGTGTTGTGCCTGTGGTGTGTTGTGTATATGTTGTGTCTGTGGTGTGTTGTGCCTGTGTTGTGTCTGTGGTGTGCTGTGTCTGTGGTGTGTTTTGTCTGTGGTGTGTTGTGTCTGTGGTGTGTTGTGTCTGTGGTGTGTTGAGTCTGTGTTGTGTCTGTGGTGTGTTGAGTATGTGTTGTGTCTATGTTGTGTCTGTGGTGTGTTGTGTTTATGTTGTGTCTGTGGTGTGTTGTGTTTATGTTGTGTCTGTGGTTTGTTGTGTTGTGTTTATGTTGTGGCTGTGGTGTGTTGTGTCTATGTTGTGTCTGTGGTGTGTTGTGTCTGTGTTGTGTATGTGGTGTGTTGAGTCTGTGTTGTGTCTGTGTTGTGTATGTGGTGTGTTGAGTCTGTGGTGTGTCTGTGGTGTGTTGTGTCTGTGGTGTGTCTGTGGTGTGTTGTGTCTGTGTTGTGCCTGTGTTGTGTGTGTGTTGTGTCTGTGTTGTGTATGTGGTGTGTTGAGTCTGTGTTGTGTCTGTGTTGTGTATGTGGTGTATTGAGTCTGTGTTGTGTATGTGTTGAGTCTGTGGTGTGTCTGTGGTGTGTTGAGTCTGTGTTGTGCCTGTGTTGAGTCTGTGGTGTGTTGAGTCTGTGTTGTGTCTGTGGTGTGTTTTGTCTGTGTTGTGTCTGTGGTGTGTTGAGTCTGTGTTGTGTATGTGGTGTGTTGAGTCTGTGTTGTGTCTGTGTTGTGTCTGTGTTGTGTATGTGGTGTGTTGAGTCTGTGTTGTGTCTGTGTTGTGCCTGTGTTGTGTCTGTGTTGTGTCTGTGGTGTGTTGTGTCTGTGTTGTGTATGTGGTGTGTTGAGTCTGTGTTGTGTCTGTGTTGTGTATGTGGTGTGTTGAGTCTGTGTTGTGTCTGTGTTGTGTCTGTGTTGTGTCTGTGGTGTGTTGAGTCTGTGTTGTGTCTGTGTTGTGTATGTGGTGTGTCTGTGTTGTGTCTGTGGTGTGTTGTGTCTGTGGTGTGTTGAGTCTGTGTTGTGTATGTGGTGTGTTGAGTCTGTGGTGTGTCTGTGGTGTGTCTGTGTTGTGTTGAGTCTGTGTTGTGCCTGTGTTGTGTCTGTGTTGTGCCTGTGTTGTGTCTGTGGTGTGTTGAGTCTGTGTTGTGTCTGTGTTGTGTCTGTGTTGTGCCTGTGTTGTGTCTGTGGTGTGTTGAGTCTGTGTTGTGCCTGTGTTGTGTCTGTGGTGTGTTGAGTCTGTGTTGTGTCTGTGTTATGTATGTGGTGTGTCTGTGTTGTGTCTGTTGTGTGTTGAGTCTGTGTTGTGTCTGTGTTGTGCCTGTGTTGTGTCTGTGTTGTGCCTGTGTTGTGTCTGTGGTGTGTTGAGTCTGTGTTGTGTCTGTGTTGTGCCTGTGTTGTGTATGTGGTGTGTTGAGTCTGTGTTGTGCCTGTGTTGTGTCTGTGGTGTGTTGAGTCTGTGTTGTGTCTGTGTTGTGTATGTGGTGTGTCTGTGTTGTGTCTGTGGTGTGTTGAGTCTGTGTTGTGCCTGTGTTGTGTCTGTGGTGTGTTGAGTCTGTGTTGTGTATGTGGTGTGTCTGTGTTGTGTCTGTGGTGTGTTGAGTCTGTGTTGTGTCTGTGTTGTGTATGTGGTGTGTCTGTGTTGTGTCTGTGGTGTGTTGAGTCTGTGTTGTGTCTGTGGTGTGTTGTGTCTGTGTTGTGTATGTGGTGTGTTGAGTCTGTGTTGTGTCTGTGTTGTGTATGTGGTGTGTTGAGTCAGTGTTGTGTCTGTAGTGTGTTGAGTCTGTGTTGTGTCTGTGTTGTGTCTGTGTTGTGCCTGTGTTGTGTCTGTGGTGTGTTGAGTCTGTGTTGTGCCTGTGTTGTGTCTGTGGTGTGTTGAGTCTGTGTTGTGTCTGTGTTATGTATGTGGTGTGTCTGTGTTGTGTCTGTTGTGTGTTGAGTCTGTGTTGTGTCTGTGTTGTGCCTGTGTTGTGTCTGTGTTGTGCCTGTGTTGTGTCTGTGGTGTGTTGAGTCTGTGTTGTGTCTGTGTTGTGCCTGTGTTGTGTCTGTGGTGTGTTGAGTCTGTGTTGTGCCTGTGTTGTGTCTGTGGTGTGTTGAGTCTGTGTTGTGTCTGTGTTGTGTATGTGGTGTGTCTGTGTTGTGTCTGTGGTGTGTTGAGTCTGTGTTGTGCCTGTGTTGTGTCTGTGGTGTGTTGAGTCTGTGTTGTGTATGTGGTGTGTCTGTGTTGTGTCTGTGGTGTGTTGAGTCTGTGTTGTGTCTGTGTTGTGTATGTGGTGTGTCTGTGTTGTGTCTGTGGTGTGTTGAGTCTGTGTTGTGTCTGTGGTGTGTTGTGTCTGTGTTGTGTATGTGGTGTGTTGAGTCTGTGTTGTGTCTGTGTTGTGTATGTGGTGTGTTGAGTCAGTGTTGTGTCTGTGTTGTGCCTGTGTTGTGTCTGTGTTGTGTCTGTCGTGTGTTGTGTCTGTGTTGTGCCTGTGTTGTGTCTGTGTTGTGCCTGTGTTGTGTCTGTGTTGTGTATGTGGTGTGTTGAGTCTGTGTTGTGTCTGTGTTGTGTATGTGGTGTGTTGAGTCTGTGGTGTGTCTGTGGTGTGTCTGTGGTGTGTTGTGTCTGTGTTGTGCATGTGGTGTGTTGAGTCTGTGTTGTGTCTGTGTTGTGTATGTGGTGTGTTGAGTCTGTGTTGTGTATGTGTTGAGTCTGTGGTGTGTCTGTGGTGTGTTGAGTCTGTGTTGTGCCTGTGTTGAGTCTGTGGTGTGTTGAGTCTGTGTTGTGTCTGTGGTGTGTTGTGTCTGTGTTGTGTCTGTGGTGTGTTGAGTCTGTGTTGTGTATGTGGTGTGTTGAGTCTGTGTTGTGTCTGTGTTGTGCCTGTGTTGTGTTGAGTCTGTGTTGTGTCTGTGTTGTGTATGTGGTGTGTTGAGTCTGTGTTGTGCCTGTGTTGTGTCTGTGGTGTGTTGAGTCTGTGTTGTGTCTGTGGTGTGTTGTGTCTGTGTTGTGTATGTGGTGTGTTGAGTCTGTGTTGTGTCTGTGTTGTGCCTGTGTTGTGTCTGTGGTGTGTTGAGTCTGTGTTGTGTCTGTGGTGTGTTGTGTCTGTGTTGTGTATGTGGTGTGTTGAGTCTGTGTTGTGTCTGTGTTGTGTATGTGGTGTGTTGAGTCTGTGTTGTGCCTGTGTTGTGTCTGTGTTGTGTCTGTGGTGTGTCTGTGGTGTGTTGTGTCTGTGTTGTGCCTGTGTTGTGTCTGTGTTGTGTCTGTGTTGTGTCTGTGGTGTGTTGAGTCTGTGTTGTGTCTGTGTTGTGTATGTGGTGTGTTGAGTCTGTGGTGTGTCTGTGGTGTGTTGTGTCTGTGTTGTGCCTGTGGTGTGTTGTGTCTGTGTTGTGCCTGTGTTGTGTCTGTGTTGTGTTGAGTCTGTGTTGTGCCTGTGTTGTGTTGTTCGTAAGCTGCACTCACCAGCACATTATTGTAATTTCCCGGGGCCGGACTGGGACTCGGGAGAGAGCGAGAGGTTAAGCTCATCCTCGGGAGAGGGGCTGCTGCTGCAGCGCTGATGGTGTTGATTGATATCTGTGGAGTTTGTGTGAGGAGAAAGAAGAGAATTTGGGGAGTTTGACCACATTCTTTTTTGTCTCCTCTTGTTTCTGCCACGCTGGGGTAGCTGCGTTTCATTATTAATCCTGAGAACTTCAACTTCGATCGCTAATGTTTTCGCTCGGTCTAATTCATCTGACTCTGTTGCTGCTGTAACTTTCTCTACCTTCTTCTTCTTCGTTGGCGTTTTCCACACTATAGGCCCATTCCGCCACGGCGCCCCCTACTGTCAGTGACGGGCGCTTTCACAACAGAAACGCTTCCTGAAGCTTTGAAACCTTTACGAATCATTTGTTTCGAACAGTCCCTTTTTCTCTCTCACTCTTTTTGAATATTTGATTTTTTTAATAATTTAATTAATAATAACTTTAAAAATGTAATGATGATATCCCGAACATACAAAACTGTGACCGAAAATTATTACGTCAAATATGATTTACCGGCTTCTGTGTGTATGTTGGGGGTAACGTTATACAGTGACAAGTTAAAATGGGATAAATATTGAGACCACCATCTCACTACATACTGTGTATATATATATATATATAACTGAATTAGTATTAGCAAATCGAAAGAACTTTAACAACAGTAAAGTGATTTTGAGATGAATACTTCAGCAATCGCTGAAACTCCGCGATGGATTTTGGTCGGCCGCGGTGAGGCTTGATGACGTCAGCAGCGCGCCATTACGTTTCAAAGCGTGCATCTCTGCAGAAGTAGGTGTTTGTGTATTTCACTCTTCTGTTTTTTTATTGTCTTCGTGTTTATATGACTCAGAATCATGAGTGAAGGACCTTAGAGCAGCTCTGATGGAATTGTGATCACGTGTTTGCAGCCTGCTGTCGGTTTATCTGTATGTTTGTTTTGTGTTTATCCAAATGTTATAACGTTAGGTGATTTCTGTTTGCTTTCGAAATGCCTTATTGGTATTGTATACATAACCGACTCTTGTTATTGCATATACGTGTCTTAGGATGATGTGAACCCTTCTGTATGTTGTCCCAGGTCCATCATGGAGGCTCTGACCCAGGCTCTCTCCTCCAGCTTCGCTGTATCCAGAGAACCCAACAGCACTTCTGCTCCCCATCCACGCCTGGCCCAGTACAAGAGCAAATACAGTGTTCTGGAGCAGAGTGAGCGGCGCAGGAGGTTCCTGGAGCTCCAGAAAGAGTGAGTTAAAGCTGCACTATGTAACATTTTTTCAGTAAAATATCCCAAAAACACTGGGCCAGTGTTATATATTATGTCGGTACTTACAATATCCCAAATGTTTCCAACTATTTGTTAATCGTGAGAAATTGCTATTTTACCCAAGGAACCGGGACGTGTGACCCCCAATTTCCACCGGCTGCGTTACGGCTGCGGAACGGCTCCGCTGCGTGACAGCTCCGTGTTCCGTCGTCCGTTAATACCCACCAGGTCCGGATTTGTTGCGGAACGGCTGCGGTCATGACTGACAGCTGACGTCACGAGGCCCCATGTAATCTCGCGAATTCTGGTGTGATCGCGCGATATGTAGTTTCTATAAACAGAACTACCAAACCAGGAACAGTTTTCCATCCTTTTTAATGTTGTCCTTATAAAAAGGATGTGAGGGGTCATAGATGATGGGTTGATTCTGTACCTCAATAATCAGCATTTCTTCATCCATCGTGTCAACGGGGTTAAAACAAGCCTGTCTCCGCCCATTATGACGTTTTCAAGGTGTAGTGTAGGGAAATATGAGCACGGTGTATTTTATTTTGAAAATTAAACGGGTCTTTTATTTTGTTTCTGGCTGTTCTGTTTTGTCACTCGACTTCCTGTCCTGCGTACTCTGCCCTGTAGTGCTGCGGAGCGCTCCGGCATCCGGCAAAAATAGAAGCTCTGCGTATTTGATGCGGAGGGCTGCGGATCGCCGGAGTCGGAACGCAGCTGTAACGCATTCAGTGGAAATACACTCTTTGACTTTAATGGAAACCTATTGACTCCGCCGCCGTGACGGAGCCGTAACGCAGCCGGTGGAAATTGGGGGTCAGGGAGTCGCCTGTTGATGGCGTCATATCTGCGTTACCCTCGGTTTTATTTTGCAGAAACGCTTTACTCTCACTGCAGTGTGAACAAGTGTCAGAGCAGCCGCCGAGCGAACGCACAGAGTAACGTCACAACATCATTCTCAACACACTCAGATTAGGGCTGAACGATTTTGGAAAAAAATCTAATTGCGATTTTTTTTTATTTTTTTTTTATTATTTTTTTATTTTTTTTTATAACCAATATTGCGATAGCGATTTAATATGCGATTATTTTTTAAACTCTTTATCTTCTGTATTATTCAACAATACATCATTTTATAGTTATGGTGGAAATCTTTAATTGGTACCTCACGATCCGATTCCGATTCTGGGAGTCACGATCCGATTCCAAAACAATTCTTGAACTTTTTCCTTATTAATTAATCTTATTAATTTATTAAAAACTTAAAATGTTTTTTATTATGATATATGTAATAAGATTTTTAAAATAACTAGGACATTATAACATTTTAATTAAAACAATTGCATGTTAATAATTTTAAATATATAAACTAATATAGCTGCAAAACATAAGCTAGTAAATCATAAAGAGGAACAAAAAACATATTACAAGCAATGAACAAAGAGTGCTTTCAGTATTTAAGAGTGTCTGAACTGTGAGTGATTTTTCTCTTTAAAAGCTTTACTGTTGTTTGATTATTAATCATGACATCATCATAGACAGCGGGAGACCTGCATTCACACTAATGCACAGATCTCTTTTGAAATATAAGATGTTTTTGCCCTGTCTGATTAATTCATTAAGACATTACTGACGGTTTTTACATTAATTTTGCGTCATAAAAGCATTTTGAGACTCACACAGACGCGTGCTCGCGAGCACTCTTCACAAAGCGCCGCGTGAGCATTTGAAATGGAAAACGTACTCGGTTACTTAACGTAACCTCGGTTCCCTGAGATAAGGGAAGGAGTACTGCGTCTTTAAGACGCTATGGGTAGGTTCTCCTACTCTCGAATATACTGAAGTAATTGTAAAATCACGCAGTGCTACTGCCCAGTCAAAACAGTGTCGAGACGTCTCGCACGCTATTGGCTGGCCAGTGGGAACTGCATGAACCAATGGCAGAACAGCGTAATCTGAGCGAACCAATGGGCACAAAGCCCGCGAAGCTGAGCGCAAGAGCCCGCGAAAGGGGCATATAAAATACGCTGTAACTGTCAAAAACGTCAGGTTAAATCGACTGAAGCGACGATCACCCGAGTCAGCGCCATAGCACGGCCGTCTACGCAGTACTCCTTCCCTTATCTCAGGGAACCGAGGTTACGTTAAGTAACCGAGTACGTTCCCTTTCGAACGGTCAGTTCGTACTGCGTCTTTAAGACGCTATGGGAGCCTATTTAATCCCGCCGTGCTATGATAAGCGCAGTGACATGTACTCCCTCAAGTTTGAACACTTATTAGAAAGGGCTCAAGACTAGAGTTACTGACACATCATTTATATTAATAATATATATGTACACACGTCTTATACTACTGGGCTCATAGAGGCCGGTAACTATAAGGAATGTGTAAGCATTGAAGCATATGAAGGCCCCAATGCCAACTTATGACGGGGACGGGCTTACAAGGCCGTCTGATATTCGTTAGGCCGTCTTAGTATTTTTATACAGCGAAGACTTGTGCCTGCAGTGCAGGGACATCCAGACTGAAGAATCTGGTTAAAGTAGATGGTGAGGACCAACCTGCCGATCTACAAATGTCA
Source organism: Gobio gobio (assembly GCF_949357685.1). Lineage (NCBI taxonomy): Eukaryota > Metazoa > Chordata > Actinopteri > Cypriniformes > Gobionidae > Gobio > Gobio gobio. The sequence goes on along the minus strand of NC_137121.1, from coordinate 9,741,322 downwards.
CCCATAGAAAAAAAAAAAAAAAACTCCACTAGACCACGCCCAAGAGGAGGCCATGCCTCTGGTGGAGTGAGCTTTGACACCTATGGGGCATTGGAGGCCCATAGTGTCATATGCTAACGCTATCGCGTCCACTAGCCATCTGGCTAGGTTTTGTTTGGTGACCGGAAGTCCCTTAGTTCGGTCACCAAAACTTACAAAGAGCTGCTCCGACTGTCTAAAGTGGGAGGACCGCTCAATATATGCTCTAAGCGCCCTAACAGGGCCGAGCAGGTGTAACTGTCTCTCATCCTCCGAAGTGGGGAGGGCAGAGAGAGTGATTACCTGTGCTTTGAACGGTGTTGAAAGCACTTTAGGTACATAACCATGCCCTGGTTTGAGGATGACTTTGGAATCGCCTGGGCCAATTCTAAACATGACGCGTTCACAGATAACGCTTGAATGTCACTGACACGCTTAACAGATGCCAGTGCTAGTAGCAGGGCAGTTTTCAGCGAAAGTGGCTTTAATTCAGCCGTCTGCAGCGGCTCGAAGGGAGGTTTTTTTTTTTTTTTTTTTTTTTTAGTGCTCTTAGGACCAATGAAGGTCCCAGGATGGCACCGTAGGAGGGAGAAGGGGGTTAAGCCTCCTGGCTCCTTTTAAGAATTTTATGACCATGGCGTGTCTGCGTACTGATTGGCCAGCTATAGGCGTATGAGATGCGGCGATAGCTGCCGTGTAGACTTTGAGTGTGGATGGAGTGTGTCCTGCATCCAACATCTCTTATAGAAAAACAAGAATTTGTGATATCTCGCATGACACTGGGTTATAGTTCCTGACTGAACACCAGTCAGAGAACACTGACCATTTAAGGGCATAGAGACGTCTAGTAGACGGAGCTCTAGCTTCACTGATGGTGCTCAAGACACTCACTGGGAGGTTCTTGAGCCCCCCTTGAGTTGCCAAACATGTAACGCCCACAATTTTGGGGTGGGGGTGCCGGATTGTCCCGTTCGCCTCAGAAAGGAGATCTTTCCTTAGGGGAACTGGCCATGGGGCTGCTGATAGTAACTGAATCAACTCGGGAAACCTGATGTGGGTTCGCCAGAGTGGAGCCACTAGCAGGACTGTGTGCTCGCATTCCCTGATCCTTTTTTAAAATCTGGGGAATGAGCGGTACTGGTGGAAAAGCATAAAGTATGCAGCTGGGCCATATGTGGGCCAGCGCATCCTTGTTCTTTGAAAAATAGATTGGGCAATGACAGTTGTCTTCGGAGGCGAAGAGGTCGACCTCTGCCCTCCCAAAAACACTCCATATCATTTGAACCATTTAGGAATGGATGGCCCATTCCCCCGGGGACACGAGGCCCCTGGAGAGCATGTCTGCTCCCTGGTTCAGTCTGCCTGGCACATGCACTGCTTTTAGTGAATGTAATTTGCCTTTTGCCCATAGGAGGAGATGTCTGACCTGTTGGTTGAGCCATCTCGACCTGAGCCCGCCTTGGCGGTTTATGTAGGAGATCACAGTCGTGTTGTCCGTGCGGACTAGAACATGGGGACCTGAGAGACGTGGTAAAAAAAAAGTCTTGAGGGCTAGCACTACTGCCAGCATTTCTAGGCAGTTTATGTGCAACCGTGACTCCGTGCTCGACCATGAGCCGAAGGCCGGTTCGCCCTCGTACAGAGCGCCCCAAACTGAGTTGGAGGTGTCCGTGGTGACCACCATCCGTCTGGAAACTGTTTCCAAGTGACCACGGGGCCAGGGATTTGACACAGCCGCGGCCCACTTTGATCCAAAGCTGGCCTGAATGCCACGCTTGGGAAGGAACCCGTGATTTCAGCCAGTACTGCAGGGGGCGCATGTGCTTCATACCCAGCGGAAGTACTGGAGAAGCTTTTGCCATTAGGCCTAGCATTCTCTGAAATTTTTTAGGGGTGTGTAGGTTCCCATTTTGAATGAACATGCAAGCTGCTGTGTAGTCAGAGCGCGTTCGTCCAATAGCCACGCCCTCATTTGGGCTGAGTCTAAAATCGTTCCCAGGAAGGAGGTTCTCTGCCTGGGAAGCAATAAGCTCTTGGCTGTATTTATTCTGAGACCCAGGCATTCTAGATGGCTGAGTAGCATAGATTTGTGAGATTTTATTTCTTCCTCTGACTGGGCCAGTATGAGCCAGTCGTCGAGGTAGTTCAGAATGCGCATTCCCGCTTGTCTTAAGGGGGAGAGAGCTGCATCCATGCACTTCGTGAAAGGACAGGCCAAATGGCAGGACTGTGTACTGATAAGCCTTCCCGTCGAACGCAAATCTCAAAAACGGTCTGTGAAGTGGGATAATTTGGATATGAGAGTAAGCATCTTTCTGATCCAATGAGAAAAACCAGTCCATCGGGCAGATTTGCGCGATGATCTGTTTTAATGTCGGCATTCTGAAAGGCCTTTTGATAGAGCCTTGTTCAGGTGTCTGAGATCTAAGATGGGCCTGAGGCCGCCATCTTCTTTTTTTTTTTTTTTTTTTTTTTTTTTAACTCGCCTTTATGGCGGTAGAATGCAGGGGAGCACGCATTAAAGCGGACTCGTAGTTTACATTCATTGCATGAAAAACATTCAGAACAGTATTTTTCTCCCTGACCGGAACAAAAACGGGCCGAGGGGAGAGATGTGACACTGTGCGGACAGCACTTATGTGTAGCGGCACACACCTGTAGTGGGCCTACATATAGAGCGCTCTCGGCGTGAGCAGTAATCTGTGAGAACAGTGCTTATGTGCAAGGTGCATGTATTTTAGTAAAGTCATTGTTAAAACACAGCGTTGATGTGCAGGCGAGCGTGTTTGACAACAGGCTAGTTGACTGCAATATTTACATCTCCAGTCGCCTGAACCGAGGGGATTGAGAGAATGTAAAGTAAGTCTGTAGTGGTAATCCGGCCACAGCAGGACTTTTGAGTGGTTCTATAGCGCTGAATTAACAGTGCTTATATGCAGGGGTACACCCTATGTAGGGGACACACTGCCTGCAGTCATAACAGAGGAAAGAACTCTTAATTGTTTATTAGGATCACCAATAATACAGCGTTCGGTGTACAGGCGTGCATGTTTTATAACAGGCTTGTTTACTGAGAGAAGTGGTTGAAGGCTTGGCCGCCATTCACTAAATTGAGACTCAATGAGAAACCTGTGAGAGCTGGGCTCGAACCGGCAACCCTTTGTGCGAAGTACACCGTAACAGCAGAGGGCGCGGCTATGACGTAAGTCGCGCTCTTGACGGTGTTTTCAGTGTGTGTGGCGTGCGTGTTTCATAACAGGCTCGTTTACTACACTGTTGAACCTTTCCAGTCGCCTGAATAGGGGACTGAGAGAAGTGGTTGAAGGCTTGGCCGCCATTCACTAAATTGAGACTCACTGAGAAACCTGTGAGAGCTGGGCTCGAACCGGCAACCCTGTGTGAAGTACACCGTAACAGTAGAGGGCGTGGCTAACGTAAGTCGCGCTCTTGACGGTGTTTTCAGTGTGTGTGGCGTGCGTGTTTCATAACAGGCTCGTTTACTACACTGTTGAACCTCTCCAGTCGCCTGAATAGGGGACTGAGAGAAGTGATAGAGTGAAAAAGACGCAGGGCTTGGCCGCCATTATGCGCTAGACAGCGAGGCAGCAATGACGTAAGTCGCGCTCTAGATAGTGAGCGCGCTGGGAGAGAGAGAGGGGCGCACGCGCTGCCGCTGAGGAAGCGCGAGCTGCAGTGACAACAGCCTGTAGCGTAAGGCGCGCTCTCAATATCTCCAGCAGTCTGAGAGAAAGTAATGCGGGAAGCTCCGGCATTAGTTTGCTCGTCCACTCTGGCTTTCTCTGTCCGCGCGCTTCTTAGCGCGGCCCGAGTGAGAGAAGAGGAAGAGCGAGACATTGGTAATAGTGCGGATTCGTCTTCCTCATTGCCGCCGAATGAGACCAAGCCCTCGGCGTCGAGCGGAGGGAGCAGGTCCGATCGAGGGAACGTCACAGGGGAAACGTCTCTCTGAGGTGAAGACGAGTCACGCGGGCACTGGGCCGACGTGAACTCGCTAGCCTCGGTATACTCAGCCCTCTGGCTCCGCCGTTCTTTCCCGCCGAGGCTCGGGCGGAAAGGGGAACGGGAGAGCGCGAGGGCCGGGGTCGCGCTCTGAAAAGAGCGCTATCCGCGAACGGAGGGAGGAATGGGCATACCCTCGCAGTGAGAGGGCAGCCGGACCCGGTGAGAGCAGCGTCCGCGTGGGCCTTGCCCAGACAGATCACGCACCCTTCGTGGTTATCCTCCTAGTGCAGGTAAGTACTGCACACAAGTGATATGTTTTTCTCAGTATTGTACAAAAAGGATACACCGTAGTGTTTCACCAAAGAGCGCAGGGGAAAGGCGTGACAGCTCGCGGGATCGCTGGCGATTTGAGCGCGCTGAAATACAGCAGTCCGCTGACTCTCGCAGGACGTCCGGGCTGGTTAGTTCGCTATTCCGCTGCAGGCTCGTCAATTCACGGTGAAGATGGTGTAGTTCGAGTTTATCAGCGAGGACCGTAGATCGTCGCTGAAGGAGATTAATCTGACGTTTTTGACAGTTACAGCGTATTTTATATGCCCCTTTCGCGGGCTCTTGCGCTCAGCTTCGCGGGCTTTGTGCCCATTGGTTCGCTCAGATTACGCTGTTCTGCCATTGGTTCATGCAGTTCCCACTGGCCAGCCAATAGCGTGCGAGACGTCTCGACACTGTTTTGACTGGGCAGTAGCACTGCGTGATTTTACAATTACTTCAGTATATTCGAGAGTAGGAGAACCTACCCATAGCGTCTTAAAGACGCAGTACGAACTGACCGTTCGAAAGGGAACCTTCTGTCAGTGAGTTACTTATTTTTTAATATACAAGCACACTGCATTCCTAACGACATGAATGAAGCCTTCGTTGAGCGTTTGTAAGGAAAATACCGGCGGGCGAGAACACACTCTGTAAGCGTGACATCAAAGCTAAGTTTCTCACAGCGCAAATCCTGTGCAAAGATCATGCGATTCTGCGAATGTCATTGCGATTCGCGCCATCAACCGTTCCGGACTAGGGTTGTGCCGATGGACGATATCATCGTCCATCGTGATGCCACGCCCCCCATTGCGAGTCTTGTTGTGAGTGCAACGCACACTAAATCCTCTTCTATAGTTAAACTAAAAACTTAGCAGGGATTGCTCTGTAAATTAAATTGAGAATATAACGAATGCATACATTCTATTTTAAATACTGTAGTCTATGCCAGATATAGCCTACATTTTGAAATAATAAACGAGGCTCAAACATCCATTTCATAAGCATGCGTGTTTATTTCAGCACTTCCGTCAGTGAAACAACACACCACAGCCTGTAAAACATTTAAACAATTATCAGTAAATAATGGTAACCTAAAGAATATAAGAAAATTAAATATTAGTTAAAAAAAATGTAATTTCCCCTCAAGGATGCGTCATATGCCGCTCTGCGCGAGATGAAACACGAGCTGGATAGACACCTTCTCAAATATCTTCATCTTCATGTGTGTTGCAAAGCAACACTTGTTGTAAAGGTTCTGAAGAGCAAATGTTATCTTCCACAGGGTCAAGACATTTAAGCTATGTTTGATTATTCATTGCCAGAGAAAACGAAAGTAAAATGGCCTGTGTATGAAATGCGCTATTCAAATAAACTTGACGCGCCTTACCAAGTCTAAAAACAAGCACAAACTGTGTTAAATTAAAATTAAATAAAAAGGTAGCCTATTCGTCCTACAGTGTTTTTCTACTTTCCCACAGTAAAGGAGTTGAATGGGTATAATAGACTTAATTATAAAAAAAACGAAAGGAAGAAACGTTTATAATTCCCTGCGAAAATGGGTGCGACGCGAGTGAAGATTTGAGAAAAGAAACGAGATGTATGTCCATGTGGGATAAAATGGACTAACGTTAGGCCTATTGTTAAAATTCACGGAAATCGCGAAACAGCATAAAGCTGACAAATCTTAAATTGGGCTCTGCCTACCGCTCTCATTCGGCATGAATCCATATATAGCCTATATATTAAAATAAAAAGAGAACAACTCTTCTTAAGTGGAAGGAAGCTACTTTTTTCCCTCACGTGCAACCTAGCGCGGATGAGTCATTATTTGGGTTAGTTAAATAACGAAATTATATAGTTTTTAAGTAGAAAATAGTATTTATGTAAAGAGATAGTAAAATACAGATATAGTAAATTATATATTTGTATTAATAAAAAAAAAAGACAATATCATCGTCCATCACAATGTATTACTGTAAACATCGTCAACTGCCAATTTAGGAGACATCGCCCAACCCTATTCCGGACGTTATGAAATATTATTTTATGGTTCGTGTGTGATTGTGTGTGTGTGTATGTGTGAGAGAGAGAGAGAAAGAGAGAGATAATGGAAGCAATCAGAATACGGGTGTTTCTAAAACACACGCAGCGCCACCACGCACCTGCAGTTAAAATCTAAGCTCAGAATCGATCCAGAATCATTGGAGAAGAATCTTTTCTCCCACCTCTATTGTAGCCTATAGTATGAACAACACAATATTAGATAGATCAAACACAAACAGTTTTTAGGCCAGGCATGTGTAACGTGCCAAGTTGCTTCTTCTGCAGACTTTACTCTCGCGTGTCACGTGACCAGACTGTAATCGCAGCCTTTGCAGTTAGGAAATTGTGTTTTATCATATCGCGATATTCTCGCAAATGTAATTAATCGTTCAGCCCTAACTCAGATGTGTCTAATATCATAAACAGAACTGTTACCTCATGACCGGAAAAGTGGAAGTGGCGCCGGCGACTGTGCCATAATAAAAGTCCCGCTGCTCGCGAGGCATGTGTTGCGTTCATCTTATTAACAAACACTCCAGCAGTTCCTCAGCTCCACAACACTCGCTCCTGCTCTGCTTCAGACTACAGTAACGTTAATAATCTCATCCATAAACATGATTTCTGCCCGAGTCCTATCTCGATTCTTTTCCACCGGCTGTGAGGTGAAAACCACTTGTCCCAAGATTCTGCGCTCAAACTTGGTGTCATCAAACTACGCCTTTGTTTTGAACAGGCGACCTCTAGCGGACGGAAAAGTTACATAGTGCACCTTTAAAGTCACCATGAAATCAAAACAGACCATTCTTAAAAGGATAGTTCACCCAAAAAAGAGATTTCTGTCATTAATTACTCACCTTCATGTCGTTCCAAACTGCGGTGAGAATACTTTTTGTGCTCAAAAAACCAACAAAATAGGGACTTTATTCTAGATTTTCTTCTCGTCTGTGTCAGTGTCCTATGCTTCTGATGTAGTAAATACAGTGCAGCGCTTCTGAGTTACGTCAGAGCTACGCCTGAACGCCGGCTTAACATTGGGAGCTGACCAACAGAAATTGCATAGGAGACTGACACAGACGTAAAGATATTGTTGAATAAAGTTATTTTTGTTTGTTTTTTGCACACATTTAGTATTCTCGTCGCTTCATAAAATTAAGGTTTAACCACTGGAGTCACATGGACTATTTAAACGATGTCTTTACTGCCTTTCTGGGCCTTGAAAGTGTTAATAGTGTTGTCTAATGGGGGGTTATAAAGGATTCTCGGATTTCATCAAAAATATCTTAAAGGGTTAGTTCACCCAAAAATGAAAATTCTGTCATTAATTACGTACCCTCATGTCGTTCGACACCCGTCAGACCTCCGTTCATCTTCGGAACACAAATGAAGATATTTTAGTTGAAATCTGATGGCTCTGAAAGGGATTTCAAAACACGGCCTCATGAAGCTTCGAAGCGTTATGAATCAGTGAGCCGAATGATGATTCAGATCGCGTGTCAAACTGCTGAAATTTGGCGATTCAAACCGCTGATTCGACTCGCTGATTCATAACGCTTCGAAGCTTCATGAGGCCGTGTTTTGAAATCGTCATCACTATATAAGTCGTTATTTAGGGTTTTTTGCGCACAAAAACTATTGTCGCCGATTCATAACGTTATTTTAGAACCACTGTAGTGAGATGGACTTTGTAACGACGTCTTTAGTACCTTTTTAAGGGTCTTGAGAGTGAACCGTGCCATTGTGCCAATGGAGGCCTTTCAGAGCCATCAGATTTCAACTAAAATATCTTCATTTCTGTTCCGAAGATGAACGGAGGTCTGACGGGTGTCGAACGACATGAGGGTAAGTAATTAATGACAGAATTTTCATTTTTGGGTGAGCAAACCCTTTAATTTGTGTTCTGAAGATGAACGAAGGTCTTACGGCGGCGGGTTTGGAACGACATGACGGTGAGAATTAATGACAGAATTTTCATTTTTGGGTGAACTTTCCCTTTAAGCAACCACCCGAGCACCTGTTTAGCAAACCACCTGCAGTGCCGTAGCAACCCCTGATTTTTATTTTGATGCAGTGTGACATTAATAAAAAACATGTTTGCAGGAAGAGGCTGAACTACGTGAATCACGCCCGTCGTCTGGCAGATGGAGACTGGACAGGAGTCGATAGTGAGGATGAGGAGGACAAAGAGAAGAAGAGTCCGCAACAGCTGGAGAACAGCGCAGATGAAGAGGGGATGGAGATCGAGCATAGGAAAAAGTTACCGAAGCATTACGCCAACCAGGTGCTCAAAAAATTGCTAACAGATATAGTCATTTACATAGACCAGTTTTAAAGGTATAGTAGCAGAAACATCTGGTTCATTTAGAAGGATTGAAAAGAGTGGAAAATGCCCACATAAAGCTAAAGTACACTCCTGGGCAAAACAAAGGGCCAAGCCTTATGTTTTAATTGTCTAAACCACAAATTATTGGTCAGGAAATGAGCAAAACTGAAGCAAATACATTACTTAAAAAGCCATTGCTGTCTCAGAAAAAAAAACATCAAAGTCCCTGTAAAGTCAAAACTAAACATGTGTTCTGAGTTTCTCACACCACAGATAAATGTGTTATTAACCACCCAGCCAAATTTGAATCATTAAAAAATCTGCCAAGTACATGAAATAGCTTATCAAATACTTGAAAAAATGAGCAGCATTCTCTGCTCTCAAACGCTGGGGGTGTGTCCGCTGTCAGCGCCGAAACCACGCCCACTCGCGGGACAGCTGCCGTAGCACACAAGACAACACTCACTGATCACGACCGTCTATGATCACGACGGACCAGATGTCGGCGGGATGGGAGGACTAAGGCCGGGACGGGTGATAGTCAGTTCTGCAGCGGATTATCAGTGAATCCCAGTTGTCTCCGCTGAAAGTTTGTAAAACGATCCGGTGTATTGTCACTGCAGACTCAGAGGCAGGCGCGGTGGTGATCCTCAGCTCTCCATCAAGATGGCTGTTCACAAAATTAATCCACCTCTTCTTGATCATCGTGTTTGTTTTGTAAGCTGTTTTGTAAGTTGTAGACTAAAGTAACTAACAGTACTGACATTAACTCGCGATCGAGCGGGCAAACTGATGCGAATGTGCTCTAGTTATGATCTTGTTAGGGGAGGAGCCAGGCTCGGTGGTTCCAGTGCGTCATCGAGCCACCGTTTTAGCCCCGCCCAGAAAATGCTGAACACAGCAACGGTGAAAAACTGTTTAACGGTCTAACTTCTGAATTTAGTACTACATAATTCACAGTCTTTGTAATTTGTTTCAGCAACACATTTCTAACATTTATAATGTGTTTAGAAACAAATCTCAGAATTGCCTTTACAGGGACTTTAAAGACAGAATGGAGTTTTTGGCAGAATATGGATTGCTGAATCACAATGAAACACAGTGATGCTCCAGAGCGAAATCTGCTGAGAAATATAATAATAAATGCATCTCTAGCCCAGTGAAACATAGAGGAAGTGTCGTTGTGTGCAGAGCCTTTTCAGCTGCTGGTATCGATGAGCTGCTTCACTTTGAGAAGACGTTTAGTGCTTTGGAGTGCAGGAGAATATTGCAGAATGGCTTGCTTCCCACTAATGAAAAGTTATCTAATGAGAAATGATCCGATGTTATTTTTCAACAAGACAACGCTCCTGTAAAGTCCATCAGGCTCATGTTTTGGGCCGGGTCAGAGTCCAGGTTTGAACCCTATTGTGAATATTTGGTCTCACATTAAACTCAAACGAATAGACATTTTTCATCTACTCATGAACTGTTTGAAGCCATTAACACTGAGAGGAACAACACTGACTCTTCTTCCTGTAAAAGCTGTCTGTGAGTTGGGGAAGGCTATTTCGTGCTAAGTTACTTTATCTACAATTTTTGCTAATTTCCTGACCAGTGATTAAAAATGACCACTTAATGTTTTATTTTTCATTTAAAGAAACTAATAATAACTTATAAGTTACAAGTGGATACTTACCTAAGTATATACTACTAGTGTAAGTATTTTATAATAAAAATATTCCTAATATAATAAAAGTACAAAAGTAATCAATTATTATGATTATGCTGTTTGGAAGCTGATATTTAAGTATTTTATCAAAAAATATTCCTGTAACAAAGCTATATATAATTATAGGTAATAAGCTATAAAAAATTATAATACATAAGTGATAAATTATGACATTGCTGTCTGGAAGTATAATTAACAGTCTTTTAATAGAAACCTTGTGTTTTATACTCGTGTGATTTATCTTCAGCTGATGTTGTCAGAGTGGTTGGTGGACATCCCTGCAGATCTGAGCTCTGATTGGCTGATGGTGGTTTGTCCAGTTGGGAAGCGTTCCCTCGTTGTTGCCTCCAAGGTTTGGACCAATCTTTTTCCATCCAGCATGTACGTCATGTGATCAGACATACAGTTTGGGTTTAGGGAGTTAATAGACTAATTTTATTCAGCAGGGATGCATTAAATTGATATTACCAAAGCTTTTTATTTCAAATATATGCTGTCCTGCAATTCGGAAAAAATGTATCGCAGTTTCCACAATAATATTAAGCAACACAACATTGATAATAATCATAAATGTTTCTTGAGCAGCAAATCATCACATTATAATGATTTCTGAAGGATCATGTGACACTGAAGACTGGAGTAAATGATGCTGAAAATTCAGCTTTGATCACAGGAATAAATTACATTTTATAATATGTTAATATATGAAACAGTTCTTTTAAATTGTAATAATATTTCACAATATTGCTGTTTTTACTGTATTTTTGATCAAATAAATGCAGCCTTGTTGAGCAGACTCTTGAATAGTAGTGTATATTATGCAGCCTTTTCTGTTTAATATTCATGTTTACTGATTTATCCTTAGGGATCTACCACATCTTACACCAAAAGCGGCTACTGTGTCAATCGATTCCCTTCTCTTATCCCCGGCGGCAACAGACAAAACTCTGCCCTGGGAAAAGGTCTGGATCTCTGCACCTGTCCTACAGCTTTATCACACTAGAGTGTGCTAGAGGACTGCAGTTCTGAACCATCCCGGAAAATGAAACTGATAATCTGTTTTATATAGATTACACCATCCTGGACTGCATCTACAGTGATGTGGACAGAACATACTACATCCTGGACGTAATGTGCTGGAGGGGACATCCTGTATATGACTGCTCAGTGAGTGGTGACTTCCTCAAATGACATTTGCACAAACTTTAGGGTCATATTCTACACTTTCAGTGCATTTTATATAATTAATTTCATTGAAGTACACTTATGTTTCTTGCAATGTATCACTGTTTCGTGTTTCTTACAACTGTAAGCACAAACTGTAATATCTTTACAGACAGAGTTCCGGTTCTACTGGCTGCAGTCTAAAGTGGAAGAGGCCGAAGGTCTTTCTGAAATTTCCAAGATTAATCCTGTAAGTGAACCAATAACTGCATCTGTGAGCAAGGCTGAACTTTGAGCTGAAGTACTTTATTCATTCATGGTCTGTTCTCTCTCTACAGTTCCGATTTGTGAGTCTGAACAACATCAGCTGCTCGACAGAGTCCATCCAAAAAGCTCTTGCACACGAGTACAACTTTACGGTAAGAACATCCACTATTTGGAGTGTAAATCAGAGTCCTACACTGGTCCTGTTTGATAAACCCGTACCCTTTATTAACAGCACACCCAACCCGATATCCAACAGAAACACTCATTTAATTCCGTACCCGACCCGCTTGACATGAAAACCGTGACCCCACCCGCATTAAATTTCCCACCCGAAGTAGGCAAAAAAACATATATTTTTTTTCCATGTAACGTAAGCAATAAAAATTACACACTATGAGTTCATGCAAGAACAATTAATAGACACGCAGCCCATCATGTTAACAATGAAGAAGAAAGAGAGAGAGAGAGAGAGAGCAACATCTGTCGTGTAAACTATATAAAACTATATATCAACTGAACAATCTACTTTGTACAAATTGAGCATAAATCACATCACTGGGTCATGCAATACGCTTAGAGGTCTAAAAGGCATAGATTAAAAAAACATAGCCAATTGCTTTTACTGTCATAACGAATAATAACCTTAAGCTTATAACTGTATGCTTATACTAAATATTTTAGCGGATATATTTTCACTCTGCATTTAAATGCCGCTCTTCTGAAACTCTGCAGTGTATATGTGACCATTGGTCCTCTTTTTACCAGCATGAAAAATAGGCAAAAAATTGTATTCATATTGTAAATAGATTACATACAGAAAGCAAGCAAAGCGCTCTCCCTTTAATATAATCACTATAGCTGTCAATCAGATGCAGAAGCCTTTAACGGTCTGCAGACAGAGCGTGAACACAATCAGGGCACTGTTTGGAAGCATCTGCTTATCACTGTGTACTGGATTGAGTCTAAATAATCTTGGCTATTGGACCCGCAAGCCCACCCGTGCCTACCGCACATTCGACCTGCATAGCACCGGACACGTAAATATTATTCCACCCGTTGCATAAAATATTAGCAGGTCACCCCGTCGGGTACCCGCCCACATGCAGGATTCTGGTGTAAATTTGCTGATTTTCAACCCGTTTTGTATTGGTAGTATATGTAAATGAACAATGTTTACTCTTTCTCTGTGTTACCTGGAAATTCACGTTTATTCACGACTATACAAGCATCAACAATTTCCACACAATTTATTCAGAGAGAGAAAAAAATTGCCTGGGAGCTTGTGCGCACCCGGCATAAGCGTATCCGTAGCAGACTGGTGGGAGTGGCCTTGGATGGCAAGTGCAACATGGCCAGTGCATTATGGGTGTTGACGTTTTCCTACCCATTTGGCAAAAGGAAAGACAGCAAATGACCCAGTACGCAATTGGGTAGACCTTCAACCAATCAGACCACAAGAGGCGTGATCAACGTGCATAATTCAAATGACTCTGTACGCAATTGGATAGTCCTTCAACTAATCAGACCACAAGAGGCGTGATCAACGGGCATAATTCAAATGACTCTGTACGCAATTGGGTAGTCCTTCAACCAATCAGACCACGAGGCGTGATCAACGGGCATAATTCGAATGACTCTGTACGCAATTGGATAGTCCTTCAACCAATCAGACCACAAGAGGCGTGATCAACGGGCATAATTCAAATGACCCTGTACACAATTGGGTAGACCTTCAACCAATCAGACCACAAGAGGCGTGATCAACGGGCATAATTCAAATGACCCTGTACACAATTGGGTAGACCTTCAACCAATCAGACCACAAGAGGCGTGATCAACGGGCATAATTCAAATGACCCTGTACGCAATTGGGTAGACCTTCAACCAATCAGACCACAAGAGGCGTGATCAACGGGCATAATTCAAATGACTCTGTACGCAATTGGGTAGTCCTTCAACCAATCAGACCACAAGAGGCGTGATCAACGGGCATAATTCAAATGACTCTGTACACAATTGGGTAGTCCTTCAACCAATCAGACCACAAGAGGCGTGATCAACAGGCATAATTCAAATGACTCTGTACTCAATTGGGTAGTCCTTCAACCAATCAGACCACAAGAGGCGTGATCAACGGGCATAATTCAAATGACTCTGTACGCAATTGGATAGTCCTTCAACCAATCAGACCACAAGAGGCGTGATCAACGGGCATAATTCAAATGACTCTGTACGCAATTGGGTATACCTTCAACCAATCAGCCAACAAGAGGCGTGATCAACGGGCATAATTCAAATGACTCTGTACGCAATTGGATAGTCCTTCAACCAATCAGACCACAAGAGGCGTGATCAACGGGCATAATTCAAATGACCCTGTACGCAATTGGGTAGACCTTCAACCAATCAGACCACAAGAGGCGTGATCAACGGGCATAATTCAAATGACTCTGTACGCAATTGGGTAGTCCTTCAACCAATCAGACCACAAGAGGCGTGATCAACGGGCATAATTCAAATGACTCTGTACACAATTGGGTAGTCCTTCAACCAATCAGACCACAAGAGGCGTGATCAACGGGCATAATTCAAATGACTCTGTACTCAATTGGGTAGTCCTTCAACCAATCAGACCACAAGAGGCGTGATCAACGGGCATAATTCAAATGACTCTGTACGCAATTGGATAGTCCTTCAACCAATCAGACCACAAGAGGCGTGATCAACGGGCATAATTCAAATAACCCTGTACGCAATTGGGTAGACCTTCAACCAATCAGACCACAAGAGGCGTGATCAACGGGCATAATTCAAATGACCCTGTACGCAATTGGGTAGACCTTCAACCAATCAGACCACAAGAGGCGTGATCAACGGGCATAATTCAAATGACCCTGTACGCAATTGGGTAGACCTTCAACCAATCAGACCACAAGAGGCGTGATCAACGGGCATAATTCAAATGACTCTGTACGCAATTGGGTAGTCCTTCAACCAATCAGACCACAAGAGGCGTGATCAACGGGCATAATTCAAATGACTCTGTACACAATTGGGTAGTCCTTCAACCAATCAGACCACAAGAGGCGTGATCAACGGGCATAATTCAAATGACTCTGTACACAATTGGGTAGTCCTTCAACCAATCGGACCACAAGAGGCGTGATCAACGGGCAAAGCACCCATCGCTTCTCTATCCGTCATCGTGTTAAACCCGCCAATAGCGCGCCAGGTGGATAAGCCAGTCTGTGATTGGTTCCCGCAAAAGTGTAACAGAAGCAGTAGAAAAGAATGTACAGGTTTCCAGACTGAGTTGCCGGGGACGAAATCAAATTGCCGGCAGATCAGGCTGGGTTTAATCAGTCTATAGTCAAGTACCATGGATATCAAAATTGTTTTCACCTTCTACTGTATAGGAAGCCAACTTTAATTGAAAGCTTATTTTGCCAGCAAAGTACCGCGTTAAACCTTTCCTTGCCAGTGTTTTTGAAAAAAGTTCCCAGCCACCACCAACATTTTTGATAATTTTCAAACAAGTTTCATGGCCCTGGAATATTTTCTTGTATGAAATATGCAATATAAAGAAAGAACAGATCCTCTGCTTTTAAACAATAAAAAAATGCTTCATGCATTCATTTTTATCAACACTTGAATGTGAGTAAGTTCCATTAAAAAAGCAACATTTTGAGCAAAAGGCTGAGAAAATTGCTCTGTTGTCAAAGATTACATCTGGATCAGATTCAGAACGATAATCAAAACACAGATGGAGTCCATCAACACCCCCAAAGCTTCACAGTCCTATAGCTCGTCCTGGGTCGACATTTCATTCAGTAACATTAGGCAGTTTTGATTTATATGCAGTTTAATGTTGATGATCTGGTTATTTTACATATGCTTATGATTGCATATGTTATCACTGTTTTGTGTTTTGATCTGGAGATTCTGAACTCTTTCAGGAGATGCGTAATAGCGCCCCCCCCCCCTACCGCATAACAGCGAAAACACGGAAAGCCGGAAATTTCCGTCAATTGAGGAGAAAGAGTGAACATACCAAATAAGATTGAGATTTACTTGATTATCTGTGTTTGTTTTATTCGAATAGATTAACTCAAAATGTGTTATTCCATTATTCTAGGTGGACGGGCTTCTTTTCTACCACAAGGAGACGCACTACACCCCTGGCAGCACACCGCTGGTTGGCTGGCTCAGGCCCTATATGGTGGCAGATATCTTGGGCATTGAGGTGCCACAGTGTCCCCTCACCAGCAAGCCTGATTATGCCAGCCATCAGCTTCAGCAGATCCTGGAGCACAAGAAAACTTCCACAGAAGTTCGGCCGGCCGACCAAAACGGCCGATATGAACTGGAACACCTCTCCACGCCCGAGACACAGCTGGAGAAGAAGGAGAGCATGGAGGTCTGAGAGCCACGGAAAGACTGCAGAAACTGTTTTTGAGAGCACTTGAGGTCAGGCCTGCGCATGACCATGGAGAGGAGCAGTGATGTGAATGAGTTTTAAATTGTTATATTTAAAATTGCAGCTCAGTTCTAAGTAACCCAAATGGGCCTATTTCTGTAACCATAATCGCTAGAATGAAACTCCTCTGCTTTTTTTTGCAGATGTTATTTTAGGAAACCTATGTAGTAAACATCACACTCTGTTCATTTCACCTGCTCTGTTTAGCCATGCATCTTTATTGAATTTTATATATAGAGATTTTTTTAATTCGATCTTTTCTGTAGAAGATCAGATCATTTAAGATTCAGCTGGTGAAGAAGCCTATGAATTATGTTTTTAAATTTGTGTTGACTTCAATAAAGTTTTATTGTCTGTTTTGTGCAACCCTTTGACTAAAATATTTTCGAGTGTCCAAACGTGTTGCTTCTACATTTTTATTTATTTATTTATAGCAAGGGTGCGTTAAATTGATCAAAAGTGACAGTAAAGACAAAGATTTCTATATTAAATGCTGTTCTTTTGAACTTTTTATTAATCAAAGAATCCTGAAAAATCAGTTTCCACAATAAATATGAAGCAGCAATTGTATTCAATATTGATGATGATGATAATAATAAATGTTATAAAAACATCTGCTCAAACTGAACCCTTCCAAGCTCCAAAAGATAACCAAATATGCTTTATTTTATTATTCTGTAATTGTTACCCTAATATCGGGAGAGTTTTATATTATCCCGACATGTAGAGATCCGATCTGGGTCGCTAAAGACACGAATATGTAATAATGATTGATTAAGCATTCATGCATTTAAGGGTTAAATATTGTTTTTATGTATATAAAAAGGGGTTTTTAACTACTAAATGATGTCTTATTTTTTTATTGCCATCACTGTAGTTTAACTCTTCCAATGAAATGCTGGCATCATCAAAATATCTTCTGGGTTGAAAGTCAAACACCTCGTACAAAAATCTGCAGGCGGTTATGGTGAAGGTGCTTTCGTGGCTCTGAAACCACTAGCTCACTTCCCACAGAACAACCAGAGCGTAATCGGAGAGTTTGGTTATTAGTCAGTAGCTGCTTTCCAGGAACTCACAGCACCTGTCAGCCTAGATCAGACTTCCTGGATCAGTCATGTCAACCAATAAAATACATCTGCAGTCTAAGCCTTCTCAAAACATGGACTACACCCCAGTGATGTGTGCCAAAAATGCTGTCTAGTTTTTGAGATGTAGTTTCTTCTTTGAAGCTTTTCAAATCCTGTTTTGCCTTATTGTGCGTGCAGTTTAGTTTGGGGCTATATAATGTGTTACTGTGAGTGTGAATTTCCTCTCTGAAAGTGAAAGCACATTTTTCCAGCATGATGTCGTCATGCCGTCCTGTCAGTCATTCTAGCCCATGGAAACCCGCCCACAGGAAGCTCTTTGTTGTTTTATCGGCTCAGTTTCTTGGAAGTCGTTCTTGCGTCAGCTTTAAACTGAGATTGTCGTGCCCTTGTGCCTTTTAGTAACCCACATTGACATCTGTACAGAATGGAAACATACTAATACCAAACATTTCTCTGATATATTTAGCTGTACATCTAGTTAGTTCGTTATAAAAACATTGGACGCACATGTCCTCATTTACATAACTAAGTAAATGTGTATGTTTCTGTGAATGAATCATTCGCGAACGAATCATTCTTATACTATTTGAATCTGATTCACAAATCACTCGGCTCACTGTGAATCATAAAAACTCAACAATTGATTCGATCAATACAGCTAAAAATACACCATACTGATTTTGTGTTAATTATTTATTTCACTTCACAAATAACACGTAATATGCAGCACGGGAACCCTTGGCAAATACATAAGAATTAATCCGTTTTTGAACAAGCGCAATGGAAAGAGCCGTTCAGACGAACCGACTCGCTCCAATGAATCGGACATTCCAAGATTTTTATGAATGGAAAGGAGGAGCGTCGTACAGCCTGCAGTTCTCCATTATGGCCAGCAGGGGGAGTGTCATCTTTCATCTTTCACTGCTGCTGCTTTTCAGGAGCGTCTGATCTTCATTCGCCTTCTCACATTTTAGCGTCTTAAAGCGCCCGGATGCCGCGGAGCTGATCGTTTTATATTCGTATCTCTCCAAACAAACCGGCCTTCGACGAGTTTCGACGGAGCACCGTAATGAATTTCTCCCTTCGTCACACAGGCGGGCGGACCGAAGCTCCGCTGGAACATATTTAGTGTATGTATGTAAATATATATAGCCTGTATATGTGGATCCAGCCGAACTCGGACCGGATCATGAACGCGCCGCTGTGTCGCGTGCCGTGCTGAAGTGGTGGGCCGCGCGCGCTGTCTCTCGAGCTGAAAACGGCGCGAGTCTCGCGCTGCTGCTGGTGCTGCTGTTGTTAGCCTGAGCAGTGCTAACGGGCCTAAAAAAGCCCAGTCTGATCTCCACAGTCCGATCTAAACAGCTGTCCGAGCTTTGATAAGATCCTCCAGCGGAGAGGGGAGGATGGCCAGCCGTCTGAGCGCCGAGGAGGAGCAGGTACGAAATACCATCACAATCCAGTTAACTCCGATTCTCTGTTCCAGCGGTTCTGTTGCTAAGCAACCCGGAGACACTGTCCAGTGGGGTTTTCAAACTGGGGTCCAGGGACCCCCGGGGAGTGCTAGGGGGTCCGTGGAAAAGTCTAAAAATAAGCAGTGCAAAAAAATTAAACTTTAATAAATAATAATAAATGGGAGAAAAAAACCCGTAAATTAACATATTGAATAAATAAATACATTGATTTTTTTTTAAATTAAATAAACAATACACGGGCTAAACCTTAATATAACGTAATAATGCAACGTAGTAGAAACCAAAAATACTATTTTGCTATTATCTCGTATCATATTATGTTAATTTTCACTTGTTGTCCTCGCTCGCACTAGGATGGTTATAGTTGGGGGCATGGCATGTAAGATTATAAATACCCTGGACTAAAACACTCTTAATGGTTTACCATAATCATAGTTCAGACCTAAGTACCATAAAGATAGCATAGATTTGTGGTGATTACTGTCAATGGGATTCATTTCTGGGTACAATTTTTATGAAGCAGGTCAAATTGACCCTAACGGGATTAACTACAGTTCCCCCAAAAAAATCACACTATAAAAAAAACAACCTTTAACATTAATATTTCTTACACATTACAAGAAAATAAACATGAGAATTAATCCCAAAAATCAAATATTTTTTTCACAAATCATGACTATTATAAACAGCAGTTTAACTATTAAAAAAAAGAAGCATTTTAAATAAAAAAGCTTTTTCTGTTTGCTTTCCTGAATCTCTAGTAGAGCATGGCCCTTCCAGGGTCATGAGTTTGCTTCCCATATTAAGGAACATGCATCAGCTGATAAAAATGAATGCCATACTGCATAAATGTAAATACATCAAAAAAAGTTTTAACTTAGGGTCTGTGCAGCTGCCTTTAACCATTAAATAATTGTTATATTAATTTCCATATGCGCATTCTAAGACACATTAGTGTTGTCACTTTGCAGATATGTTCGTGACCCTAAATGGGGGAAAAACTAAATTCTTAGTAATCAAAAAGCATGTCTAATTAATTGAAATCATGAAACATACAATTTAACAACAATTTATTACAATTTACGTTTAGGGCCCTATGAAATATGTTTGTTCTCTCAAATTACGTTTTCTGTTTTAAGTTTTCTGGATTCATTTTAATGGCTAAATTAAATTGTAATAATCTAAAAGCATATCTAATTATTTAAATTCATAAAAACAACAATTGTTATCAAAATTAAATTTCATGAAATTATGATCCCACCCCCCACAAATTCTGTTGTTTATTTTCTGGTAATCAAAGTAAGACATAAAACATTAATTTGATTTATCTTTTAATTGTATAGAATCAATTTGGAAAACCCAAACTTTTATTTTTTTTGGGTTGCCATGACGACCTGTGAGTTTTAGGGGGCCTATTTTAACGATCTGAGCGCATGGTCCAAAGCGCAGGTGCACTTAGGGCGTGTCCAAATCCACTTTTGCTAGTTTAACGATGGAAAAAACAGTCGGCACCTAATGAGTAAAGGGTGCGTAGCTTGCAATAAACCAATCAGAGTCTCATCTCCCATTCCCTTTAAAAGCTATTTGTACTTGCACCATGGCGGATTCGCTATTTACATGGCGGGAATCAGACACCCTCAACCTAACAGGTCAGGTTAAATACATGTGTCTATTGCCACGATTGGTTAAATAACTAGCCAATTTAATTCATCATTACTGCAAATAGGTAATTCTGATACATGCAATGACTATCCATTATGGCATGTAGGCATTTTTATCTTTGTACACTATAATAATGTCTTGCATTGTAATCCTTTTATTCTTAATATTTGACATGTTTGCGTGCTGCTGCACGTCCCTGTGTGTGTAACAAGCAGAGTGTATGTGCGCTGTGGTCAGATATTACCAACACACCCTTTAAATAACACAAAAAACACTGCTCTTTGACTTTAGACCAGGTTTTTGTTGGTCAATGGCGCAGTCGTTTTCAGTTCCTCAAAATGGCAATGCACCAACAATGCGCCTGAACACACCTGGTTTTCAGACCATGGGTGAACAGATGGGCGAGAGTGCATTTTTTTGCTATTTAAAGGGATCGTTCACCCAAAAATGAAAAATTTGATGTTTATCTGCTTACCCCCAGGGCATCCAAGATGTAGGTGTTGTTTCTTCAGTAGAACACAAATGAAGATTTTCAACTCCAACAGTTGCCGTCTGTCAGTCGTATAATGCTTGTCAATGGGGTCTAATTCTATGAGAGTAAAAAAAACATGTACAGACAACTTCAAATTAAACCCCGCGGCTCGTGACGACACATTGATGTCTTAAGACACGAAACGATCGGTTTGTGTGAGAAACCGAACAGTATTTATTACCTCAAATACAACACTATGTCCACCAGTCTTGAGTGCCATCACTTCCGGTAAGGGAGGTCAATGTACACGATATGGCGTAGAGATACACGTAGGGATGAAACGGTATGGAAATTTAACATCACGATTATAGTGACCCAAATTATCACGGTTATCAATATTATCACGGTTTTGTTCAAGTTTTATATTTGAAAATCAACAAACAAACTAAAGCAGCTCTATGCACTTTTTTAAGCAAGATTCTGTGGGATTTTCTTCCTTATAATGGCCGTCGTCAATAGCAACGCATAAATAATAATAATTTCTCGTAAATATAATCTCTAATATTATCTCTGTAAATATATTCTCAAGCAATATTCTCATCAGTGTTCAGCAATGATGCATTTAAATCAAGCATGTTTTGTGTAAGAGCCCAAACAGTATCCTAGAGAAATAATGCATATCCATATTTCCATATGATTTGACAGTTTATTTTATTAAATATCAAAATGACTGCATCATACCTGACACCTAGATGATCACTTTACAGTCAGTTTTATGACTTTCATTCTCTTCAAATGCTATTAAAGTTTCAAACGTGTATAACGTTACCAATGTTGTGTGTAACTTTAGAGACGGTCCCTAAATTCACCAACTTTATACCAGTCACATCAGATGCGCTGTGGTTCTGCTGTGTTTGTTTAAACTATTTTTGCTGCTGAAATAGAACAAAAACAGTCAACCTCTGTATGATGAGTGAATCTCTTGCGTACATCACACACACATCTCTGCTTTTAGTGTAGATTTCAGCGTGTGAGCGGCGCGCGCTCTGAACAAAATTCCGGATAATCTGAACGCCTCTGATTATGAGACATTGCATTCATAAACTCAATATAAACACGTGTGAGTGGTTATAATGCGCAACGCGATTATAACAGATGGCTTTTGAGAAGACTATAATAAGTTCAACAGCAGAGTGGCTAGTGTGCAGCCGAAATAAAGTTAACTTACACCCGCAAACGGCGGTTGTTAATGTCAAGCCCTGATTATTATCCCTTAAATGTCACCTAGTCTTGTCTGAACTTGTTCGTTCGCTTCACGTTATTATTTCCCAGACGTAGTTTTGGTATTGAGGTCAAAGTCCACTTGCCTTGCGTTCGTAGTTTTGAAGTGTTTCCCTCTATTACAGCGACTTTATTCTGGCATGTTCTGCAGACAGGGTGACCATCTTCGATTAAGTTTCCCTCAGGACTTTTGTAAAAGCCAAAATATGACAACGCCTCAGATTTGGTCCTTTTAGAAGTCTGAAAAATCTCCCGGCGCTGTCACTGCCTTCTGCCATTTCTTCTCATTCAGAAAACAGCAGTGCGCGCAACAGACTGACGCTGACTGGACAAGATTTACCGCGAGTTTTAAAATCGTGATAATCACATGCGGTTTTAATGATAATTAAATTTTATACGATATTACTAACCGTCACTAAATTTTACCGTGGTTTATCGTGAAACCGGTAATCGTTTCATCCCTAGATACACGCGAGAGATCACTTCCACAGCTTGTATCCCACTGAGATGCGCCATATCGTGTACATTTGACCTCACTCACCGGAAGTAATGCGCATTCAAGACTGGTGGACATAGTGTTGTATTTGAGGTAAAAAATGATATAAATATTGTTCGGTTTCTAGGGCTGGGTATCGATTCAGATTCTCGATTCAACTCAATGAATACAGACTTAATACAAATACTATATTTATAAAAAAGAACAGTGAACAAGTTTACAAGTGGGTAATTAAAAAGAAATGAAGAGCCACAAAATTGTATATTAAACTCTCTTTATTTTAGGTACACTATTGAAACAGAACCCATCTCTAAATTTCAAATGCATACAATTATGTTAATACAGTACAATTTTGATGCAACTTTATTCAAAAAAATGTATTTTGTGCAATTTATTTTTTTATGGATATTTTGTAGGGGTGGGAATCTTAAAGCTACACTGTGTAACTTTTTTTAGTTTATTCTTAGCTAAAAACACTTAGTTCTTTCAAAAATATATGTGCTCATTAATGTATATTTACTTCTTTCAAGTAATAAAGTATTCTCGTAAGTTTATAATATGCCATTGAAAATACATACGGGTGAGGGGTTCGAATGCCGGTCTCCATGTTGGTCCTCCATCTTGAAAGTAGAGTACATTAGCCAAAGAGGGACATACCCGTAAATTCAAGCTTCGCCTTTCGCGTTTTAACACTCGATGGCACCGCGTCGAATGTGGACGAGGTCGAACTGGAAGCCATGTTAATCTTGGACTAAATCGGCCACCGTAGGAGTTAAAACGAAATCGGAATTGAGAGGAACAGAAACTGAAATTCACTGGATGGTCATATACTTTTGCACCTCTAGATGGGGGAAAATATCACACAGTGTAGCTTTAAGGCACTTAACGATTCGATCCGATTCTGGGAGTAACGATCCGATTCCCAAAACTATTCTTAACATACATTTTTGGTAACTAATTACCCTGCTGTGCAAATACATGACCTTTACATTTTAACCAAAATTGGAGCTAATATGTGTTTTGTTTTTAGTTAGAATATCTGTTTGACAGTATTGCCATATTAAAAATGATTATGAAGATTTCTTTCAATACTTTTATTTTATTAACTAAGTTGTATTCAAGATTAACAAGCTCTAATGAAACATCCGTTTCCTCAATTTACAACTGTGACAATTTTTCAGTTTCTTTAGATCATTTTAACAAAAAATGTCTTTAACGCAAAAAAAAGTTTACTTTGGTCAGAGCCACAAAAGAATCTTTAAAACATAGGCTAATGCAGAAGAAAAACAACTTTAGCGCGAACGAGACCAGTTGAAACTTTAACCGTCTATATCTCGGAAACGCGCCGGCGAAACCGTCTGTGATTTGGGTCGATCGTAGTGCCGAAAACTCAGAAAAGCCAAGCCAATGTTGATTCTTGTTTTATTACGAGCTCTGTCGCATTCTCTTCTGTTCGCCGTTTGTTTAAAACAGGTGATTCTCCAGAGGTTGGAGATTTAGCGTGATCTATTCTCAATAGTTGTGACGACTAACCTCTGCCACTCCCACACCATACACGCGTCAAAGTAGAAGGAGCAACTTTTCTCTGTTTACAGATATGATGAGACGCACAGACGACTGACATATGTATGCAATTTCCCACGAAAACCATCCCAACAGGTCTAAAATACAAACAATTATGTATAAAAGGCTTACCATAGTGAATCAGGGTAAGACTAAAATATGTTTTGGAAGAAGGATTGATAAAGTATTTACTTATTATTAGGGCTGTCAAAAGATTAATCGCGATTAATCGCATCCAAAATAAAAGTTTGTGTTTACATAATATATGTGTGTGTACTCTGTTAATTATTATTTATATATAAATACACACACAAGCAGTGTTGGGGAAAGTTACTTTGAAAAGTAATGCATTACAATATTGCGTTACTCCCTTAAAAAGTAACTAATTGAGTTACTTAGTTACTTTTTTAGAAAAGTAATGCGTTACGTTACTTTTGCGTTACTTTTGCGTTCATTTTTCTCACCTAGGCTGGGCTTGTTTTTTGGGGGGGTTTTAATAGCAAAAAAAGTTATATTTTTGTGCAAATGTAAAGACCTCTTCATACCAAAATGTAAATAATAACCCTAAAGCATTGTTAATAAGCCTTGTTTTTTACCAATAAAAACAAAAAATCTAGTAATTTTTACTCATGGTTTAACTGAATCATTGAAGGTTAGGAACAAGACATTAGTCAATAAAGGTAGATTAAATGCATAAAAATATATGTTTTATTTAACATTTATATATTTGAGGTTTACATAGTACTCTGATTTTGCATTTGACTGATTTTATTCATTTTGAGGAGGACAGAATCTTTATTGTGCAAGTGAGATAAATAAATGCTCCCATTTAGTCTAGAACTACAATAACACATTTACACACACACACACACACACCGCCTCAGCACTTACTCTCAATTTTTTTTTGACAGGAGAGCTGTCAGTCAAATAAATGTGAAAAAGTAACTTGCGTTACTTTTTTCAAAAAGTAACTCAGATATTTTGTTGTAAATTTGAAAAGTAATGCGTTACTTTACTAGTTACTTGAAAAAGTAATATTATTACGTAACTCAGGTTACTTGTAATGCGTTTCCCCCAACACTGCACACAAGCATGTATATATTTAAGAAAAAGATATTATTTTTATATATAAAACATGTATGTTTATATGTATTATAGATTATATAAATGTATATACAGTATATACATGCAAATATTTCTTAAATAAATACATGAATGTGTGTGTATTTATATATAAATAATAATTAACAGAGTACACACACATATATTATGTAAACACAAACTTTTATTTTGGATGCGATTAATCGCGATTAATCTTTTGACAGCCCTACTTATTATTTAAAAATGTACCTGTTTTTAATAACTTATTTCTATTCACTTGCATTATATGGGGACCAGTGCTTTCAAGCTTCAATTTGGATGTATTTCCAAATAGTCTGAAGTCACATAATATCTGATTTAGAGGGCTAACAGAAACAGACTTAAGTACTGAACTTTTCGGGTACAGACAATCTAACTAATCATCGCTGGATTTCCGGTTCCTTATATTCATTACACCCACATTATTCCTGTTTTTTTATTTGGTGCTTTTGTGATTTACATTTAATGGACTGATTCAATACTGAAGGGCTTTTTGGACTTGGGTTTCCTGGGGTGTTGTTTTGTCATTTAATTCTCTTTTTGTATTATATTTTGAATTAGTGGTTGGCAATTATATTTGGATGGGTCCCTCCCTTGTTTCATTTAGTCTTCAAATTGGGGCAAGTTGTTACAGTTGCAATTCTAGTTGTAAATCTTCCCTTCCAGTAAGCTTTTAGTCATCAGAACGGATCATTGAATGAGTTGAAGTGATTTGTGAAGATTCATTCATGAATCAGACGTCACTACCTCTCTCATGATGGAAGCTGCACTGACTTCTAAACACGCTTTCTTGGGAATATTATTTCAATTCATAATCATAGGTCTTTCCTGTGTCCTCAATATAACTCATATCCCTTTCACTAAGTGAAGGCCAGTTCCTTAATGATGTCATCCTTCCAGGAAGTGACATTATTTGAATGAGAAAACGGCAGCAAAAACCTCAATAAGCATTATTACGTTGATGAATACTTAGTAGCATTAGATGATTTTCTAACTTTAAAAATACTGTCCTGTTTAGTAAAATAACAGAAATTGATTAATGCCAGATTTTAGAAATGGCTAACTTTAGCTCTTTATTTTTTATTATATTGCTCTTTATTTGCAGTTATCTTGTATTTACTTTATTTTCTTAGCTCTTTATTTGCATTTTTAATATGTAAAATGTTTAGTGTCTTCTCTTTTTTTTTGTTGAAATATATTTTAAAATACTTGAATCGAAATATTGAAAAGATATTCTTCAAAAAGGCACTTTTTGTGTTTCTTAAAGTCATGCGTTTGGGCCAGTGTGGTTGAGTAAATAATGTGTGATTTCCATTTTTGAATGATACATTAAATCTAGACATGAAACTCTCAACAACACCTTTAATCTGAAAGGTTTGGGCTACGAAATCCCTGGAATATTTAGTCACATGCACGGCACGCATGTTTCAAATGTGTGTGTGTGTGTGTGCGAATCAGTTTGGTGGGAGAGCATTTTTGTACTAGACTAAAACAGGAAATGATCATTATATAAGTCAGCTTGTTATTTATAGGCCACTTTCAGCAGCAATGAGTGTCGTTTTAAGTCACACGTACTACACAAATGTTTTGCAAATCTTTGACTAGTTTTGTTTGTATTGAAATGCCACATAAAGCCTCGGTAACCTGTTTGGATAAATGGGGAAAGTGTTTGTCGGTTGATTTCTTTAACAAGGCCCCTCTGTCTCCTGCATCCTGCTGTGGAATCTCATTTAAATAAGCCCCCAGTCGTCCGTCCATCCGTCCATTCATTCATCCGTCCGCCGGTCAGCAGTCAGTGTCTTATTGGCCGTCTCAGCCTGTGCAAATGCAGAGGAATCACGGCTGAGTGAGTGAATGACACTCTGGGGTCTCATCTCGGGGAGAGCGCTGGGACGTGGGCTTATCGGGGCTTCTGGAGCCTGCTGGACGAATGTGAGAGAGTAATTAGATGTCGGACTGGCTGCGTCCGGCGCTCCTCGGCCCTGGGGGACCCGAGCTGCTAAAAGCATTTCCACGGGAGAAACTCTGGGAGAAGTAGAGGGAAAGAAGAGAGTTCATGTCGTGTTTTTCTTCCTGTTCAGAGCTGATTGATGCCAAAATAGAGAGGAGTGATGGTGCTGACGTGTTAGGCCTGGAAATAACCCTTATAGAATTTGTAAAAAGTTTCACTTAAAAATCTTAAAAATACATACATTTTTCTAATACTAAATATGTAATAATAATGAAAATTATTATCATAATACAAAATAGTATTTATGGGCTGCATTAGAAAAAAACATCCTTTTGTAAGGTTTTTTATTTTTTATTAAGTTTTTATATATATATATATATATATATATATATATATATATATATATATATATATATATATTGTACCCTGAGAAGACAAATTTTCAGGTTTTTAAAGATTTTAATTAAAATATTTTTAAAAAATAAATAAAATGACAAGTTATTCATATATACATATACATATACAGGGAGTGCAGAATTATTAGGCACGTTGATTTTCTGATCATATTTTTTTTCCAGGCACATTTGACCAATTCCAAACCACAGTAATCCTAATAACTACTATTGGTTTAGTATTTAATAATGTATAAGTGATATATAATTGTTCATGAAGGCTGGAAATGAAAATCACCTTATATTCAGGTGTGCAGAATTATTAGGCATGTTTTCTTTTACAGATAAATTGAGCCAAAAAAGAGATTTAACTCAGACTGAAAAGTCAAAAAGTATTAAATGCCCATGAGAAGGATGCAAACTAATGCAATACTAGACATTGCAGTTAAGGCATGACCATTGGACAGTGAAATGCTCGTTGGGTCAGCAGGATCTGACAAAAACAGGTGGTGAAGAAAAGACACCTATTAAATGCAAAAGAATTAAGAATTAAGGTGAAGAATTAAGGGTGAAACCATCAGGAACCCTTTAGTCTCCAGCGCCACCATTTTCCAGAGCTGCAACCTACCTGGAGTCTCCAGAAGTGCAAGGTGTCAGGATCTCAGAGACTTCAGTTAGGTAAAGAATCCTAAAAAATGACCCCCACTAGATAAGAATCATAAGCTGAAGTGTTGTAAAATACATGAAGAAGGTTTTTTTATAGGCTTTATGGACAGATAGGTTGAGAGTGACTCTTGAATCTGGCAGTACGTTTTGGGAGTTCATTTTTAGTCCATCTCTGCAAAACGGACTTCAGGATGGACTAAAATGAACTCCCAAAACGTACTGCCAGATTCTGGAAGATGAATTCTTCAAACAGTGGTACTAGAGGATGTGGTGCTGGTCCTTCAAGAGTCACTCTCAACCTATCTGTCCATAAAGCCTATAAAAAACCTTCTTCATGTATTTTACAACACTTCAGCTTGTGATTCTTATCTAGTGGGGGTCATTTTTTAGGATTCTTTACCTAACTGAAGTCTCTGAGATCCTGACACCTTGCACTTCTGGAGACTCCAGGTAGGTTGCAGCTCTGGAAAATGGTGGCGCTGGAGACTAAAGGGTTCCTGATGGTTTCACCCTTAATTCTTCACCTTAATTCTTAATTCTTTTGCATTTAATAGGTGTCTTTTCTTCACCACCTGTTTTTGTCAGATCCTGCTGACCCAACGAGCATTTCACTGTCCAATGGTCATGCCTTAACTGCAATGTCTAGTATTGCATTAGTATTGCATCCTTCTCATGGGCATTTAATACTTTTTGACTTTTCAGTCTGAGTTAAATCTCTTTTTTGGCTCAATTTATCTGTAAAAGAAAACATGCCTAATAATTCTGCACACCTGAATATAAGGTGATTTTCATTTCCAGCCTTCATGAACAATTATATATCACTTATACATTATTAAATACTAAATCAATAGTAGTTATTAGGATTACTGTGGTTTGGAATTGGTCAAATGTGCCTGGAAAAAAAATATGATCAGAAAATCAACGTGCCTAATAATTCTGCACTCCCTGTATATGTATATGTATGCATGTGTATGTATATATATATATATATATATATACACTTATTGTAATTCGAAAATAATATGGAAATATTACATAAAAAATATACTAGCATATTTAAAAAAATAAAGCTAGATAAAAATATTTTATTTATATATGAATATTTTTTTGTTATTTGGTTTATTTCTTAAAAATATTAGGTTTATTTAAAAAAAAATCAGAAAATATAATTTTCTCAGGGTACAATATATAAAAAACCTTCCATTAGAAAAAAACATCCTTTTGTAAGGTTTTTTTATATATTGTACTATGAGAAGACACATTTTCAGGTTTTTAAAGATTTTAATGAAAAATGTATGAAAAATAAATAAAATGACAAGTTATATATATATATTATATTGTATATATATATATATACAAATATTTTATATATTGATATTTTTAATGTTATTTGGTTTGTTTCTTAAAAATATTTGATTTATTTAAAAAAAAATCAGAAAATATAATCTTAGGGTAGAATATATAAAAAGCCTTTTACAATTATTATTATTATTAGTAGTAGTAGTTTACAGGGCAATACTAGATTATAGATAAAAAATATTTATAAAAAATTTGTATTTTATGCTAATATATTAGATTATTATATATTAAAAATATTCTATGCATTTTTAAATTTCTTTTAAAACATATTTCTTATTCTTTTTTTCTAATGCTGCCCATAAAACCATAAAAATATGTTTTGTAATACTATATACAGGTATATGTTATAGTTATAATAATAATAATGCAATACATTAGTTTAGTTTGTTAGATTAGTATTGTTGGTTTTTTCAGGGCGGTACTAGATATAACAAAAAACTTTATTTGTAAATATTTATTTCTGATGCAATCACAAATATGCTTGATTAGGGGTGTGTAAACTTTTGAGCAGGATCATTTCTGTATATTGTTAAGGCCTGTGGAATGTATGTGAATATAAATAAATATTTATTTGTTTTATTTTTCTATTTATATTCACTTTTATATTCCACAAGCCAAAATAAATATGCACAAATGATCCCGTTCAAAAGTTTACACGCCCCTATCAAGCATCAGTGACCTTTTGCAGCCGTTTGTGATGGTTGGATGAGTCCCCAGTCCCCACCGTTTAATATGTGTGATGGTCAGGATTCATTTATGGACCACGAGCTAAAACTTTCTGGAGATTAAACTGCAGCCTGTGAATCTGCACAGTTCGTCTCGGGGTGAATTCTGCTAAATTCAGGGCTGTGTTCCTGGATATGCTGCTTATCTGTCCTTTTAAGGATACAGTGTTGTGCAAGTGGGTGGACTGGAACCTCTGGAGAGAGACAGAGCTTACTTTTTTGTTTTATATGTGGCTTTCAGGTCAAATGAACGGGTAAGCTGTATTTGCACTGATTTCTGAAGAATAGTTTCAGACATTTATAGCTGATGGCAATCCAATCAGTCCTGTTGTATTAGTAGTGCACTAGTACCAGCCTAAAGTTTCATTCTTCACTCCATTGGCTTGTCCAGTTATGCAAAAAAACGTTGAACCAATTGGAGTGAAGACACTAGTGCCCATGTGATGTGTCTCCTGTGAGATACTGTAGTCAAGTAGATATAATCTCCCAGAATGCATTGAGAAGTTGCTGTAAGGTCATTTGCATCATTTTTTCTTCTACTGAGAGTCTTGATGCAGTTGAGCTTGATTTAATCTCTGTGTTTGATATCAGATGACCAAAGAAGCCTGATGCAAAGCCCTTTGGTTCTCCCATCTGGATCATCTGTGCTTTCCCGTTCCAAACATCATCCTGCCTCACTCTCTGCTTATGGTCTTGTTTGTATGGGAGTGTTTATAGTTGTCAGGAAATTACTGAGAACATAGTGTTTTGGCTGTAAATCTCTAACGTAATCCTACTCAAAGGTCCCTGATGTGCACATGTCTTTGCATCACAGGCTGTGTGCCCACATTCGGTGGGTGGGGCATTGTGGGAAATAACTGACCAAAATGTACCATAGTAATGGCAGACTCAAACGTAATAATGTCTAAAATGAGACTTTCTCTTTCTTTCTCAGGCCACTAAGCAGTTTTTGGAAGAGATCAACAAATGGACGTCCCAGCATGGTGTGTCACCGTTGTCCTGGGACGTAGCTGTGAAGTTTCTAATGGCCCGCAAGTTTGATGTCCTCCGAGCAATCGAGCTTTTCCACAGCTACAGGGTGAGTGAATGCTAATAATGATCACAATAATATATATTTCAATTATGGTACAACTCTATGACTAGTTTTAGCATTTTATTGAAGATGTCAATGTTAATGTATTTGGTCTTGGCGGACTCGATCTGTTACGCTGCTGCTGCTGCAGAGCAAGTATGGACTTACTACTGCTATTAAATACACTGATACGCTGCTATGAGCATGTAAGATCGGCTGCTGCTGCAGAAATAGACATGCATAAATCCTGTCGCAGATCTAGGCAGGTGGAGCTGGGGGAGGTGGAGGATTTCAGAGGAACTCTGACTAGCCTACAGCAAACACTAAATCAGACTATTTAAATGTTGAGCAAGCAATCTCATTGGCTACAGGATAAGCAGATCATCCATCTATCTATCTATCTATCTATCTATCTATCTATCTATCTATTTACACACACGTGTATATATACTCAAATTCAACTATTAATACATTATTTATTACAATTGACTATAAAATAAAAATGGTAAATCTCTATAAACAAGTTTTTAAATTCTTATTTAATAATAATTTTTATCACAATTGACTGTTAAAAAGTTATGTTAATGTATTAGTCAATTGTGGGAACCCAACTTTAAATATAAACTAGAACAATCAAAGTGCAGATGAATTGGAGATGGCACTCAAATATAAATGTGAAATAATATTAAAGACATTTTATATTACTATAATTTTAATATTAAAGACAAGTAATTAACTCTTTCCCAGCCATTGGCGGAAATGTCTGGCTTTCCTTGTTTTCACTGTTATACGGTAGGAGGGGCTATTACACATCTTCTGAAAGAGTAGTAAATCTCCTGATCAAAACACAGGCGAAGACGACGCAGAAACAAGCGATATCATATGTAATTATATGCATATGTAAAATAACGCAATCATTAACATTAAACAGCATATAAATCAAAATTGCCTAATGTTACTGAATGAAATGTCGGCCCAGGACGAGCTATCGGACTGTGAAGCTTTGGGGGTGTTGATGGACTCCATCTACTCCATCTGGGCTTTGATCATCATTCTAAATCTGATCCAGATGTAGTCTTTGACCAAAAAACGTGATTTTTCGTAGCTTTTTGCTCAAAATATTGCTTTTTTGAATCAACTTGCCCACATTCAAGTGTTAATAAAAAAGGAATCCATTAAGCTTCCTCCTTTTGATATATTGCACTTACATTTACCCTTTTCATGTGCTTGTCCTTCGGATAAGTAGATCGGTCATTCAATTGTCAGAGTAAAAAAGTTGCTTGTCCGGAAAGAAATTGGATTTTTTTTTTTGTGTTGTAAATATAATTTTTTCTGAAGCAATATTCTCTTCAGTTTTTGATATATTTAAATCTGCATATCTGTAATATTTTTACGTTTATAAAGGGCATTTTTCTCCTAATATTATTAAATGTGTGCTTCATCTTTCATTATAAATTCTTAAATTTGATCAATAAATTAAATTAGAAAAATAAGGCACTATAGGGCTGTTACCAGTCAAATGAAATAATTTACACTGAAAAATTGACCGTCTTAATGAGTAAGTCATTGAAACGATTTGTTTGAACGGCTGATTAATTCATAAATGAAGCAGTTGTTTTATGGCTGGGTCATTGAATCTTTGACTCAACAGCACAACCTTATTACCGTCAGTATACATTAGCCTATATATTATCATCCACTATCGATCGCCACTTACACTAAAAGAATGCAGAATCATTCTCGCATTTTTGTGATTCCCTTTTTTGTATTGACCTTTTAATCAGGCTACTTGGCCGGTCTGGTAAGTAAACTTCTCTTTCACTTGCCCATTCAAAAAAATCCACTTGTCCCGTAAAAGCGTTAATGTCGAGCCATGTATTGCATGTTCAGATGGGGGCCAGAATAAAGTTTTGGGAAAATGATCATAAAACACTGGCAGGGAAAGAGTTAATAAAGGGTAATGTATATTCAGTTGATCGTTATCGCAAAATAAACATGTAGGTTAAATCTGAAAAGTAAATATCTCTCTGTTTTTCTCTCCCAGGAGACGCGGCTGAGGGAGGGCATCGTCAAACTGCAGCCGCACGAGGAGCCGTTGCGCTCTGAGCTGTTGAGCGGGAAGTTCACCGTGCTGGTAAGTTCACGTCACATGAGGGCCGTTTCCTCAAAAGGGCTGTTGATGCTCTTTAAATCTTGGAAATGAGGTTACTGGTTCACAAATGAAAAAATACTGTGCCAAGTTTCATTTCCATTCCAATAATTGCAGCTGCAGAGTCACTGATGTGGTTTCACTTCACTTTCAGCCTGGTTATTATAACCAGGTCAACATGGAATCAGTGGAAATCTGCTAAATTCATTCAGTAAGCAAATTTTGCCTAGTGCTGCTCTGCTATTGGTCAGAAGAGTCTGCGTTCCGACACCTGATTGGACGCTTCAGAACCCTTTCGGTTCATCCGATACCTTCATTGATCCTCCACATTCTCTCGTCTCCTCTCCTCACATCCTGCCATCTGTATTTATAACCCAGAGAGATGCACACAAGTCCCGCGGATCTCATGAGTCATCGGTTTATTGAAAATATGTTATTGACATAAATATTTAATAAATGGTAACGCTGTGTGCTGGCACATGCGGAAATGGGTTGGCTGAAAGCAAATAAACCAGATTTAGTGTCTTATTGAATGGCAGAGATGAATATAATATTTCTTTACTGATCAGAAAGGTTGCAGTGAGTCATTGTTCACAGCTCAGTGAGAAACTCTACTCTGCCCCCGTGTGTACACATTTAAAACTGCTTCTCACTTTAACTACTCAAAAGCATCGTGAGCATTGATGTCAATGTTTCTACGAAATGCTTAGGGTGACGATGCTTTCGAGAAACGCAGCCCTGAGGTGCCATGCACTTATTTTGTCCAATGGGACAATAGTGGCTGTCTTGACCCTTTTTTATTTGTTTTATTGTTTTTATATTGTTTGTTTTATTTTATTGATTTATTTTCACATTTTATTATAATTTATTTTAGCATTATTCTTAAATGTGTTTACATTAAAAATGTAAAACTGCCATATTGAAAGCATACTACCATTTTTTTATTTAACATTTTATTATTATTTTATCATTATTGTATTTATCTTAATTTAGAATGTTGGAAAGTTGGACTAAACATTTAAAAGCACAATATTTATTTGAAAGCATACTACCATTTTTTATTATTTTACATTTGACTATTATTTTATTTATTTATTTTTTATTATTATTTTAAGGCAGAATTTGCACAAAGTTGGATTAAAAATGTAAAACTACCATATTGAAAGAATAGTACCATTTTTTATTTTATTTTACATTTTATTATTATGTTATCGTTATTGTATTTATTTTAATTCAGAATGTTGGAAAGTTGGACTGAACATTTAAAAGCACAATATTTATTTGAAAGAGCATACAACTTTGTTTATTCATTCATTCCTTATGTAATTTATTATATAACATTAATTAATTTTTTTATTTTATCATTATTATATTTTTCTTTTTAATTCAGAATTTGCACAAAGTTTGATTTAAAAAAAAAAAAAAAGTTAAACTACCATATTTATTTGAAAGCATACTACCATTTTTATTTTATTTTTTATTTTACATTTAATTATTATTTTATCATTATAGACTCTTTTCACATTTCCGGGTTTCTCAGAGTGGAAGTCGTCATAGTTGGGTTAAATATTATAGCTGTGAATGAGAGAATACATTAATTATTTTGTTTGTGTGCCCATTTGCTCAAATAGTAAAAGAAAAATGCCACAATAGTGATTTCACAACTTTCAAAAAGAGGGAAAAAATAGAGTGAAATTGATAAGAGAAATATTTTACTTGAAATTTATTTCACTCCCATAGACTTTGTATTAGAAACACCCTCATACACTGTAAAAAAATGTTATGTGCTATTTACCTAAAAAAAAATGATGGTAACAATATTACACATAACATTTTTGAGTAGTTTTAAGGCTTGTTTTTAATGGAATCTATCTGAATAAATCATGTAAAGTCTCCTAAATGATTTAGTCTATGAAACAATTAAATTGACTTTAAAAAAGGGTATAAATTAGAGTGAATGGAAATGACCTGTTTATTTGACTTAAGTTATACAGTTAATAGACTGAATGCTGCTAGCACAGCACAAGCAGAAACAAACTTGTTACTGCACTGGCATTAGCAAAGTCATTGCTCATTGACCAATGCAACATGCTTTATAATACTAGTATACATGCAGTTATCCACAACCTAACCGTAAGATCTTATAAGCTCTTCTGCACAATCGTAACGGTCAAAACTTCAACATAAAGAAACTCTTTCAAATGTCAAACATAACTGAACATTAAACATTAACAGTTGTTTCCCTTCACCCAAAACACATAAAATAACACTTAATTTCAATATTAACTCTCCATTTCCAGCCATATGCAAAGCATGCTGGTAACCAACAATGGTGTCTCTAAATAAAACTGCACTAATTCTCTTAAAATAAATAGGTAGCCGTTTTTCCCTTAATTTTATTAGCTTATTCGGTTCCTCAATTCAAGCCTTAAAATTGTTTAAACTTCCATAAAAAATTTTGGAAAATGTATCTCTTGGTTTTATTAGTCAAATGTTCTTAATGTTTTCTATATAACACGGAACCACAATTTTTATTAAGAAAATATACACCATTTATTTTGTGAAAATTACAAGACCCATGATTCATTTTTCACAGTGTAGCAGCGTAACTTGTTTTTTTTGTCATTTGATGCAAAAGTAATAAAATACAAAATATTAGTGTTATAGATGTACAAATATATATATTTTTAAATTAAAATACAAAAAACCTGGCAGGAATTATGATATTGATGACCATTAAAACGGGGCATCACAGTCTGTGAAAAGGGTCTATTGGGTTTTTTAAAAGTATTTAACATTTCATTATTATTATGTTATCATTATTGTATTTATTTTAATTCAGAATGTTGGACCGTTCGACTGAACATATACATACATATATATATATATATTAGGGCTGTCAAAAGATTAATCGCGATTAATCACATCCAAAATAAAAGTTTGTGTTTACATAATATATGTGTGTGTACTCTGTTAATTATTATTTATATATAAATACACACACAAGCATGTATATATTTAAGAAAAAAATATAATTTTTATATATAAAACATTTATATTTATATATATTATAGATTATATAAATGTATATACAGTATATACATGCAAATATTTCTTAAATACTTAAATAAATATTTAAATATTTAAATATTTATATATAAATAATAATTAACAGAGTACACACACATATATTATGTAAACACAAACTTTTATTTTGGATGCGATTAATCGCGATTAATCTTTTGACAGCCCAAATATATATATATATATATATATATATATATATATATATATATATATATATATATATATGTATATATTAGGCTTGCTACGATAGTCGGTGTTGCCGGTGTTACCGGTGTCCAGACTCAACACCGGTTACATCACTTGCCCACCGTGGCACCGCCCACCGTCTTTTTGATTTTTTATAGTAATAAAATAATTTAGTTCAGTTAGAGAACAGACAATACAAATAAAAACTGAACGTATCTGCTTAATAAAGCAGGATCCGACCGTGAGTCTCGGCAGCGGCAGGAGTCATTCATCAGATTTAAGAGTGACGAGCTGACGGAGATGATCGCGGAAGATTTGGTTTCAAAGCGAAACGTAAAAGCGCCTATTTAAGGGAGTTTGTCATTTGTTTTGTTGTTGTGTTTTTCATTAAAAATAATAGGCTAATGAACCCACAATTCAAGCAACCCGCAGCCGAATTGGCGCTAATTCAAAACTGAAAGTAAAATGTGCACGGCCGCACAGAGCGCGCATTGTTTACTTTGGCCTGGCTCCGCAGTGCGAGCCTCCGCGTTCCGCGCATTTATTTTTTGCCGCGCGCACCCTCGCGCTCGTGCGGGCGCGTCGAGTATAAACAAGGGGACGAACTGTTATTCATTCATGGCGTGCATCTCAATCATAGACTGATCAATGCTTGATCAGTGCCCTGACTACTGAACTAGGGAACTGATTGAGACGCACCCATGGCCTCACAGAGCGCGCATTTACAGACGAGCTGTCATTCACGGTGTGCGCGCACTGGCGCGTTTTCAGTTCAGAGCGGTCGTGTGTATGTTACTTTAGATTTAAAAGCCTCCGCCGGTGATAACGGTATTACCGGTGTTGTCACACATCAATTAACCGGTGGGAAAATTTCCTCACCGTCACATTAGATTAGATTAGATTAGATTAGATTAGTCACATCCCTAGTATATATGTATGTATATGTATATATGTTCAGTCGAACGGTCCAACATTCTGAATTAAAATAAATACAATATTAATAACATAATATTCATAAATTAAAATGCAATTAATTGAGGTTGTGACAACAGTTTTGTTCATTTTTCATTGTATATTTCCTCCTTTATTTTAGTATACTGTACAGAAGTTGAGTCGACTCTAAACATGTAAACAGTAAAACATGACTGTTCCTTTTTTAAATTGAGATGTTTTTTTTTCCATTGTATTCTGGGATCAGGGTGTCCGGGACCCAACTGGAGCATCCATCGCCCTGTACACGGCTAAACTGCACCATCCCAGCAAAACAGGAAACCATGTGGTTCTTCAGGCGCTGTTCTACCTACTGGACCGCGCTGTGGAGAGGTAGAGAGTGTGAAAGACTATTAGAGAACAGTTCGGTTGCTCTAAAGATTTCTATTTCAAATAAATGCTGTTCTTTTGAGCTTTCTATTCATCAAAGAATCATGAAAAGTGTGAAACGGTTTCCACAAAAATAGGAAGCAACTGTTTTAAACATTGATAATAATGATAAATGTTTCTTGAGTATCAACTATCATATTAGAATGATTTCTGAAGGATCATGTGACACTGAAGACTGGAGGAATGATGCTGAAAATATAGCTTTGATCACAGAAATAAATTACATTTAAATAGAAAACTGTTGTTTTGAATTGTAATAATATTTCACAATATTGCTTGTGAATGGCAGTGTAGGTAGTTGGATATACACTTTATTAATCTTTGAGTTGACATTTAATGGAACCACAGATTTTAACACCAGAAAATGTATTGTTATTATCATGAGTTGCAAAGTTATAATTCCCTCTTTCTTACCTGTAGTTTTGAGACTCAGAGAAATGGACTGGTCTTCATTTATGACATGGCTGGATCCAACTACACCAACTTTGAACTGGACCTGAGCAAGAAGATCCTCAATTTGCTCAAGGTGAGTTTCTGTGTTTCGTCTATCTGTGGATTTCCTGTTTCTGATGGCTGCCGTCCATTCATGTGCAAAGCTAAGGCATTGGAGTGTGTGGGTTTTTGGGGGTTTAGATGTCAGAATAAATCAGAAAAAAATAGTTCTTCTGCTATTGTTCTCAGGGTGCGTTCCCAGCACGGCTGAAGAAAGTGCTCATTGTTGGAGCTCCTGTGTGGTTCAGGGTCCCGTATAACTTATTGAGTCTGTTACTGAAGGAGAAGCTCAGAGAACGGGTTAGTACACACACACACACACACATATATATATTTACTAACCGTTTATCTCACTATGCTGGTTTATATCCCTGTGACCCCAATGACAGCTTGTTTCCACTAAGTATTAAAAAATAAAGGTAATTGTGACTTTTTATCTCACAATTCAGATTTTTTTTTCCCATGCAATTGCAAGTTTAAATCTCACAATTCTGAGAAAAGGGTAAGATTAACAGGATATGAACTCGCAATTGAGAAAAAGTTAAGGACTTTATTTCTCACAATTCTGAGAAAAAGTCAGAATTGCAAGAATTTCTGATAATCAAAAAAAAGTTAGCTCACAATTCTGAGGGGGGAATTGTGAAATTGTGAAAACTCGCAATTGCGAGAAAAATAGAACTAATCTGAATAGTGAGCCGACTTTTTTTCTGGCAAAAATGTCAAAATTGCTATTTATTGCTCATAATTAAAAAAAAATCCTAAACAAGTTTCTACCTAAACTTGCAATTGCAATTTTTATCTCACAAATAATTGTGAGATAAAAAAAAAGTCACAACTACCTTAAATGTTTACTCCCTGATAGAAACAAACTTCCATAGACCCCAAATGGAAAGCAAATATAAATATTGTTAAATCATATTAAATAATAAATATTATATAAGAAAATAATATTTAAAGGGATAGTTTACCCTAAAATGAAAATTGTCATCATTTACTCTCCCTCAACAAGACCTGTATGAGTTTCTTTCTTCTGCTGAACACAAAAGAAGATATTTTAAAGAATGTCGGTAACCAAACAGTTGATGGTCCCCATTGACTTCCATAGTATTTTTTTCCTACTATGGAAGTCAATGGGGACCATCAGCTGTCTGGTTAACAACATTCTTTAAAATATCATGTGTTCAGCAGAAGTAAGAAGCTCGTACAGGTCTTGTTGAGGGAGAGTAAATGATGACAATTTTCATTTTAGGGTGAACTATTCATTTAGGTATTTCAATATATGTTTATTTCTGTCATGCTATACAAAATATTGAGATTCAACTACGTTTTACATGGCAATAGCTTCTTTAAATCAAAACCAGCGGAGGTTGGCCTGTCAGACTGTCTTGGTCATGCTGGTTAGACCTGGTAAGCCACCCTGGTTAAGCTAATGGGGACTGATTAACCAACTTAATGAGATTAAACAGTTTTTTTCTCTGGTCTTTCTGCTTGCCCCACTTCTTTTGTAGTAGTGCCATTCTGTGGGCTTAATCTAAATCTTTGTATGTTTTTCTAATCCTGAAACAATCTTCACCTGTCTTCAGGTTCAGATGGTGAAGATGGCCGACCTGCGACAGCATCTGCCCAGAGACTGTTTACCTGAGCACCTGGGCGGCTGTTTGCCTCTGGACGTGCACAGCTGGAACATGCAGCTGCTGTCCGAGCAGAACGGACGTGTGGACCCTGTTGATGAGCTGGTGGGGATTCCGCTGGAGAACACGTCCATACACACGCCTGGACCTGAGGCCATGAGTCTGGCCGAGCTCATGGCGCACCTGAACCGGGCCCAGCGCAGCGGGATCTACCTGGAGTACGAGGAGCTTCGCAGAGAGCAGCCGCCCGGAACCTTCACCTGCGCGCTGTAAGTGTGGATGGTGAACATGATTTAATCAAGTAGAACCAATCAGATTTGAGGGATTGGGTTAGAGGTAATGTCAAGAAGGGTTGGGTGTTTCTACATCAGTGTTATTCACCTCTCTATAGGTAGGTTTAGGGGTTAGGGGTAGGTTAGGCTGCATCTGAAATCGCATACTCTCTTAAGTAGGCACTTATTTTGAATAAGTAATTACTTCACGACTGCTTAAAAATATGTTCTATATAGTATGAATGTAATCCGAATGTACTACATTCGCCATGTTGTCATTATCATGTGACCTACTAGTGTCAGTGACGTTGCTTCACTGGCCTTCACAAATCCTCTCCCGTGGCCCCATGGGATAGTAAAGTGTCCATTATATGTAGGGCTAAGTAAAAAAATATTGATTTCTCAATTTTAATCTATTCTCATTTTTACGAACCAATATCGATTCTTAAATCCCAGGAATCGATTAGTCATCCTGTTTTCAGTTCATGAATGAACGGAAAATTGTAGCGCGCCTCCCATCTAATAAATCGCCATAATCTTTGTGCAGTGTTCGTATTGATATGAAACAAAGTCTCAGATTTCAAGTTAAGTCCATTTTGTTACGAAATTCAAAAAAAAATATAACGTCACTGTCTGGCGCAACTCAGCTCAAGAGAAGCGGCACCACGGAGTGCACATGAACTGATCTTCTCTTCCGCCTTAATACCAGTTATAGCGCAAAAAAAAAAAGACATCAATAAAACGGCTTGTAAACAATGTCATATAAAGTCACATTTACCTCAGAAAAAAACATATCCAGTGACCATAAACTTGTAAGTCAGCTAGAAAAATTTACTCTAGAGAGGACCATTTTGATAAATATATGAACCACATTACATAATATTTAATGTTCTTCAATATCCCTAAGGGATAGTTCACCCAAAAATGAAAATTAGCTCATGATTTACTCACCCTCTAGTCGTCCTAGGTGTATATAACATTCTTCTTTCAGACGAATATACTCAGTTATATTAAAAACGTCCAGGCTAATCCAAGCATTATTATAGCAGTAATAGTTGCTCTGTTTTTGAAGTCCATAAAAAATGCATCTGTCTGTCGAATAACATGCTCCACACGGCTCCGGGGTGTTAATAAAGGCCTTCTGAAGCGAATCGATGCGTTTGTGTAAGAAAAATAACCATATTTAAAACTTTATCAAGTAAAGTTCCAGCCGTTCGCCTTCCGTGGAAAAGTGTTGAAAGTGCCATCTGGCAATTCAAGATGCGTACGTGACGTCATGGCGAGCATAGATATACATAATAATGACAAGCGTACCGGGTCGCGTTCGTCTTTCGATCTGCAGAGGCACTTTCAACACTTTTTCCATAAATTGAATACAGAAGGTGGCCGGCCGAAACTTTACTTGATAAAGTTTTAAATATGGATATTTTTCTTATACAAACGCATCGATTCGGTTCAGAAGGCCTTTATTAAC
The DNA here is from genome assembly GCF_949357685.1 of Gobio gobio. Taxonomy (NCBI): domain Eukaryota; kingdom Metazoa; phylum Chordata; class Actinopteri; order Cypriniformes; family Gobionidae; genus Gobio; species Gobio gobio. Next base: position 9,699,037 of record NC_137121.1, on the reverse strand, counting down.
CCGCCAGAGCCGTGTGGAGTATGTTATTTGACGGACAGATGCATTTTTTTATGGACTTCAAAAACAGAGCAACTATTACTGCAATTGTAATGCTTTTTTTTATATAACTCAGATTGTATTAGTCTGAAAGAAGAATGTCATATACACCTAGGATGGCTTGAGGGTGAGTAAATCATGGGCTAATTGTAATTTTTGGGTGAACCATCCCTTTAATGCATGTTTGAATAAATCCGTAAAGTTTTTATGACAGTCACCATTTAAATGTTTATATTTCAAAAAACAAATTGGATTAGAAATATGATTATGTAATATGTAAAGTTAATATATAACTTTATTATAAAAATCATTGAGTGTAATTTACGTGTTTGTATACAAATCAGTTAATTTTTGTCTTCACTATTATAGTAGGCTAATGTAGCACCAACATAGCATTGGTTAAAGGGATAGTTCACCCAAAAAAGAAAATTAGCCCATGATTTACTCACCCTCAAGCCATCCTAGGTGTATATGACATTCTTCTTTCAGACGAATACAATCAGTTATATTAAAAATGTCCTGGCTCTTACAAGCTTTATAATGGCAGTGAATGGCAGCCCAAAATTTGAAGCCCAAAAATGCATCCATCCATTATAAAAGTGCTCCACACGGCTTTGGGGGTTAATAAAGGCCTTCTGAAGCGAATCGATGGGTTTGTGAAAGAAAAATATCCATATTTAACACGTTATAAAGTAAAATATCTAGCTTCCAGCAGACCGCATTCCATATTCAACTTATAAAGAAACTGTAGCCCCTCTCTCAGTTCAAAACACTTGCGCTACGTCCAACGTCATCGTCGCGCCAGTTGCGCTTTTTCCGTAAATTGAAGATTAACATGAGATTGATGGGGGTGTGTTATGCCCCCTTTAACTTAATAATGCAGGGTGTGTCAGAGTAAAACTGAATATTTGGTGGGAAATTAGCCTGACGTTGTCATACTCAATTCTAGTCAGAATATGAGTCTGATACTGCTCCGTTGGGCTGTGATTATGGGCCGTGTTTCAACCGAACCAGAAAAGACCTCAATTGGATAGACCTTCAACCAATCAGAGAAACGGAGCGACGCATAACGTTAGTTGTCAAATGTCAACAGAACTCAACTGCACACGGTGTTGTCAAGTGTGCGGTTTTGCCGCGGTCTGTTTTATGTGCGACCCCAATTATGTGATATTTAGACCCAGGAACCTAGGCAAACCTGCCAAAAAACACACATTTTACCCCCCAAACTAAATTTTTTCCGGAGAACCCCCCGGGAAGCTTTTGGGCTTGTTTTGGGCTAGTTTTTGAGTAGCAATTGGGCGGGTTTTGTTGTGAAAACTTGGCAACCCTGTCTGCACGCACGCTGGAAGAAGATGAGTGTAAACTATGTTTGCCGGTGTTGTAAAAAGGAATTTAAGGATACACAGACCAACAAAATCATAATTTTTTAGAGAACTAGTAAAGGTGAATGCATATACGAACAAGTTCTCCGTTTAGGATAAGAAAGGAATTCAACCCAAGCGCTCTTTGGTGATATGGATGATTATGTTACTGTTGATCATCTGTCCATCGTCGTATAAAGCCCGCCCTGACAATTTGATTGGTCCGAACAGCTTCTGTTCGGGCATAGTCGCTCCACAACTGATCAAGTCCAGACCGAACTTCCCAAACTCAAATCTTGTGGGCGGGGCTAAGTTCGGGTGGTATCTAGGCTAGTGGGAAATGATATGAAGTGTTATTTTAGTAATATTTATATACCATTATAGTTTTTATACATATTTTGAATTAGATTTTATATTTTCAGATTTCACATTAATTTATTTCATTTGTAGCTTAGTGCTCTTGTCGTTTTTATTAGTAAATATTACTAATTAAGTTTAATTTAATAAAGTTATTTTTGTCCAGTTAGTACTTTTAGAAACTTAAGTCTTATTTCCGTTATTTGCCAAGGCAACATTTCTAATGTTTGTTTAGTTTTTCATTTAACATTTCTATTTTATTTTAGTTAACACATTTTTTTAAATAGTTTTAGTTAACGATAGAAACCTTGGGCGGGACTCTCCTCACTTTATTCACCAGGATTTGATTGGATTGTGCAAAGTCGAGGACATATGATTATGTCAGCAGAAAAGAAATGTATAATATTTGAAAACATTTTCAGAATAACATGCACTGATAATGTGTGCACAATAAGACCAAAACAATGCTGATTTCACATTGTTTGTTGAACTTCTGCAGGGCTGCTCACAACCAGGAGCGGAATCGCTATGGCGACGTGCTGTGTCTCGATCAGACTCGCGTGCGACTCAAACCGAGGAGAAATGAGGTTTGTGCTGTTCAGGCCCTCATAAGACTGATCCGCACTAATGTTCAAAAGTTTGTATGTTTTAGAGAGATTCTCGTCTGGTCACCAAGGCTGCATTTATTTGATCAAAATTACAATAAAACAGTAATATTGTGAAATATTATTACAATTTCAAATAGCTATTTTCTATTTGTATATAGTGTAATATGTAATTTTATTTCTGTGATCAAAGCTGTATTTTCAGCATCATTCCTCCAGTCTTCAGTGTCACAGGACCCTTCAGAAATCATTCTCATATGCTGATTTGATGCTCAAGAAACATTTATTATTATCATCAATGTTGAAAACAGCTGTGCTGCTTCATATTTTTGTGGAAACGGAGACATTTTTTCAGTATTCTTTGATGAATGGAAAGTTCAAAAGAACAGCATTTGTTTTAAATAGAAATCTTTTGTAACATTATAAATGTCTTTCCTGTCACAATTGATCAATTTATGCATCCTTGCCGAATAAAAGTATTTGTTCTTTTTTTTATATATATAAAATTAGTGACGCCATTTTCAATGGCGGTGTATATTCTGATTGGACATTGATGTTTTGTTTTCTTTCCACAGAGATCAGACTACATAAATGCCAGTTTCATGGATGGATACAAACAGAAAAATGCATATATTGGGACACAGGGTAAAAAAATAATCACAGTTAAAAACTGTGAAAAAGTTAAAAACTAAAATTAGATTTAGTGTTACGATTTTTAACCTGCACTGGAACTGATGCTTCTGTTGCTTCTGCACAGGTCCACTCGAGAAAACCTACGGAGATTTCTGGAGAATGGTTTGGGAACAAAATGTGCTTGTCATCGTCATGACAACAAGGTAAGACTTCACACAGAGGCTTTGTCCGAAATCACATACTCTCTTAAGTACTTACTTTGCAACCACTAAAAAAAGAAGGATCTATACTGTATGAGTGTGTGTAGTATGAATGTAATCTGGACGAACTACATTCATCATGACAATTCTGTCATCATTTACGAAACCTGTATGACTGACTTTCTTCTGTGGAACATGAAAAAAGATATTGGTGAATATTGGTAACCGTACAGGTTCCCATTGACTTTTTGTCCATTCAATGGAAACCAAAACTGTTTGGGTTCAAACATTCTTCAAAATACAGGTTTAGTAAATGACAAAATTTTCATTTTTGGGTAAACTATTGAATGTCACATGCTGTTTTGCGCCTACTATATAGTAGGGAAGTATATGATTTCAGATGCAGCCAGAGAGTCTTCCGTAGACAGACTTTTTACTATCACTAGAAGTCTAGTCCAAATTGCCACTTATTCAGGCCAAAAAACGCCCACTTAGACAGGAAGAGATTTTCTGACCAGCATTTATCAGCAAAGTGACCAACGTCGTCTTATGTGATGCTTCACATAAATCAGATTTAAACAAGAGCAAAATATACAGGCCCGGATTAACACAGTTTAGTGCCCTAGGGTGACCACATTTGAAGTAAACATTGAGTAATATGGCCTAAAAAATAAATGTATTTATATAAAATAACACTGTATTGTTTTCACTGTATAAATTGATAGAGTAATGCTTATTAAAGATAAAGTTAATCATTCAAGAGCTGTGAGTATTTTCTCTTTGCCTTGTGTTTGATTCATGTTAATGGCTCAATCGTCAGCAGGTTTATTAGACGCTGCCCCTTTAAGACCGAATGCAGATCCAATGATCTCTTATTTTCCCATTTATCCAAACTATTTATTTACGCCCATTCAAGATATAAACTGTGTTTAAGTGCATACTCTCCAAGCCGGTCATTTTGACATGGGCTATTTGTTGTGTATTTGATGGTTGAGACACGTGCACAAGAAGCTTAAAGTATAATGTGCAAGTCAGTCCATTTCACAGCGTGCGCATAAGCTGCCTTGAACTTGGAAACGGCGTCTAAAGAGACAGAGTGCATTTAGGCCACGCCCACACCGGGGGGGGGGGGGGGTAAACAATCCAACACTCTCCATTGACTTTGCAATGCGTGACTCCTTGTCATTTCGGACTTATAACAAAAAACAGAACAATGTCTAAATGCTGATATATGACAAGGTGTACAGCAAACAAGATAAAAAACACAGAAATACGTTTTTATAAGCTGTCGACCCAAAAAAACGAGCTTTTAAAGAGACAAAAGTGGATAAAGGCAATAAGACGTGAAGCTTCAGCAGGAAGAATGGGTGAATTTTGGGATCCTGACACTCAGTATGCCTATGTGTGCAGTAAACATTTTGTCACTGTTGAGTCAAATATCCTAATGTCAGTTTTATACATTATATTTCCTGTAGCTGCTTATGTTCCCCTCTAGTGGGCGTAGTTCTCAGTGTAATATAGCATGTCGTGCACTGTCTCAATGGCCTGTATCCACTTTTTTTTTTCTTCTTAAATGCTCGTTTTTTGGGTCAACAGCTTATAAAAACTTCAGGGTTTTTGGTTCTGTGTTTTCTAGCTTGTTTGCTGTACACTGTCACATATCAGCTTTTAGACATTATGTTTTTTGTTATAAGTCCGAAATGACAAGGAGGCAGCTTCGCGCAATGCAAAGTCAATGGAGACGGTTTGATTGTTTGATTGGCCAGCATGGTTTTCAGATTATTACGCGTGTGGCTCTGTCACACGGATTATTGTGCTTCTAATATCTCTTTTTATTACCAAACACGTCCAGCAATTTAGCTACAGTAGAGACTGCATTTGACAACAATCACAGATTGTGCTTAATATGACGTTAAGTTTGGTTTAGGGAGAAATGACAGCGCACCGCTGTGAAGGGATGGAAGTTGCGCTCGACTGGACACAGTTTATAATAGTTTTATCTCATATCTTCTTTTTATAATCTTTAGGAGCCAAAATAGAAAATAAAATAAGATTAATATCACAGCCCTAAAGTGTAACCAGACTAAATTATTGTTTAGTTCTCTTGTTCATCGTCACCCATTAAACTGGGATTGTCGTGTTGTAGCTCCGCGTGAGAGAGCTAAGCACGCTCTCTCTCTCTCTCTCTCTCTCTCTCTCTCTCTCTCGCTCTCGCTCTCGCTCTCGCTCTCGCTCTCGCTCTCGCTCTCGCTCTCTCTCTCGCTCTCTCTCTCGCTCTCTCTCTCGCTCTCTCTCGCTCTCTCTCACTCTCACTCTCGCTCTCTCTCTCTCTCTCTCTCTCTCTCTCTCTCGCTCTCTCTCACTCTCACTCTCGCTCTCACTCTCACTCTCGCTCTCGCTCTCGCTCTCGCTCTCGCTCTCTCTCTCTCTCTCTCTCTCTCTCTCTCTCTCTCTCTCTCTCTCTCTCTCTCTCTCTCTCTCTCTCTCTCTCTCTCTCTCTCTCACGCTCACGCTCTCTCTCACGCTCTCTGTCTCTATCTCTCCCTCTCTCCCGATTGTAAAAAGCAAAAATGCATCACAGACAAATGGTTTAATATTATCTCATATAGAAACGGCTGGCAAAGATAGAATTTGCAAGATAATATCTATATAGCATTAATAAACAGTAGCTTAGTCTTTTTTCTTAATTTCTCCAGCACCGATGGCGTCAGTTCACCCAATCACCCAATATATATTGTGTCTTTAACTGTTCATTTTGTATTTCTTCCAGCAAAATTATAAATATATATATATATATATATATATATATACACAAAACATGACACATTTTTTAACGGCCTTGTCATTATCTTAATCACTTGGTGCCCCCCTATTGGCTGGTGCCCCAGGGCACTCGCCCAATCCCGTCTATGGATAATCCGGCCCTGAAAATATAATGTACAATTGACCTATCGGTAAGCCCCGCCCCCCTTAGTTACTGTTGCTAACTCGGACAAACAAACGGAGTTGCTATATCTTACAATGTACAGCTGTCAGTGTGAAAACCTTATCCCAAGATGTTTTTGGACACCGATTGTAGCGTATATCCCGTATATAACTTTACTGATGGTTTATCAAGTTTATTGCATCGTTATTGCATCGTTATCGTCACTCAAAAAGAATAATCGTAAGAGCTGAACAAACAAAGCATAAGAAGTGCGCGTTAACGTCTCATTCACAAACTATCTCTCTCCGTTGCATTATCATTAACATACACAGGAAATTACACAAAAACACTCAAACAACTAACAGTAAACAAACATATACACAGACCGTATGCCTTTTCGGGGGTGCAGTTAAAAACTGGTAAACTTTATCTGCAAAACAACTCCAATAAACTGCGTGCGAGCTCTCCCTTTCACTACGTTACCTGTAGACTATAATACCCATCATAATAGGAGTCCTCCTTAGTAGGACAGATAATGTAGACCTTAAACATATCTAAAATTAAATGAATTTACATATAACCAGTTTAATATGGAGAGCCACTGAAATGTAGACCTTCGTGTTTTTGACCTACAGTGTTACATGACGTGAGAACAGTTAGTTATTACGGTTTGTATGTTAGCAGGGACTTTAATCGTAACTTAACAAGAGTATGACAAACAGAAAATCCTCTCAGGATACCTGGAATCAGTATTACAGTACCTCACGACATTTTAGCATTTTTGTAGCATAAACACCATCAAACCGATGAGAGCTTCGGATTTTCCAATGTATCTCTATGGCGCTGACACCTAAGATGTCCGAGTTCCGGTCCCAGCGCAACTGATACTCAACTGCTATTGGCTCATCTGCGTATGAGGGGAGGGGCTTACCGATAGGTCAAGTGAGCTCATGAGTTCACATCTGCTTGCTATTCAGAGATTCAGTGCAAACTTTGGAAAATCCAATGACTAATTTGTACTCATTGTAGCAATCTGGGAACATAAATATAACTTTGTAGCCTGGTGGGCTGATAAAATAATCCCTGGATTTTTGAAATATGTAGAAGTCAACCAATCAGATTTGCTCTCCATCTGAGACGCTGTGATGCTTTCAAAAATGATTCTGTAGAACTGATCTGTTCTGATATCAGATTACAGCTGTGCCATATGGACTTCTGGAGATCTGTGTGTGAATGTGTGTTTGCAGGACGGATGAGGGCGGCCGAAGGAAGTGTGGACAGTACTGGCCCCAGGAGGAGGGCGGTCAGGAGGTGTACGGGCACATCGCTGTGGTCAATCACAGAGTGGACAACCATGCACATTACAACCAAACCACACTTGAGCTGCACAACACAGAGGTAACACATACACCGTACTGTCCATGTTTTAAATCATATATTTTAAGTTTGTTTTTTCAATGATCCACCACTCAGTAATTATGATTTCAAATAAGGGTAACACTTTAGTTTAGGGTCTGTTTCTCACTATTAACTAGTTGCTTATTAGCATGATTATTACTAGGGTATTGGCTGTTTATTAGTACTTATAAAGCACATATTAATGCCTTATTCTGCATGACCATATTCTACATCCCTTAATCCTACCAATACCTAAACTTAAAGGGTTAGTTCACCCAAAAATTAAATTTCTGTCATTAATTACTCACCCTTATGTCGCTCTAAACCCGTAAGACCTTCGTTCATCTTCGGAACACAAAGGAAGATATTTTTGGATGATATCCATGAGCTCTCTGACCTCTCCATAGACGGCAATTTGCAGATGTGAAGAAATTGTTGAATAAAGTCGTTGTTTTTGTTTGTTTTTCGGTTTCGGTTCATCACCGAACAGTGCTTTCGGTTCGGTGCACGCAAATGGTTTCCAAATGCAATCTTTAACAGTTAACAGTCGGCTTGTTTTAAGCGTGGAACACACTTCAATCCGAGTTCCCACACAAACATATTAAGTATTCAGTCCATTTTATCATAAAATTCAAACGATAAATGCCGTTTTTACGCTCTTTAATGTGACTGATCACTGTATAGGCGTGTCAGTTCAAGCAGCCGTGCGGCACGTGTGAACGCGATCGATCTTCTCTTCCTAAAGAATAAACATACATGAATTAATATCAAAGGTATGTTGAGGATACATTACAACTTACTGAAACGTATCATATGTTGTGCAATCGCTCAATCAGTGTTTCAACGGCGGAAAGACTAAAACAGCTTGTAAACAATGTCATAGCATCACATTTACCTCAGAAGTCATTCAGTATCCACAGCTGTTAGTTCACTAGAGAAATCAACTTTCACTAAATATATGCACTATATATATTATATTATATTATATTATATTATATTTATTATATTATATTATATTATATTATATTATATTATATTATATTATATTATATTATATTATATTATATTATATTATATTATATTATATTATATTATATTATATTATATTATATTATATTAATTATATTATATTATATTATATTATATTAATTATATTATATTATATTATATTATATTATATTATATTATATTATATTATATTATTCTACTGAACCTGTTAGTGATATCTGGATTATTTAATGTGTGTTTAAATAAATCTGTCATGAAAATGACAGTCACTTATAAATGATTATATTTCAACAACGAATTGGAGAAAAAATTCTATTATTAGATTTAGAAGTTATAATACAAAACCTGCCTTATGTGAAGTTTACATGTTTGCACACAAGGTGTTATTTGAGTGTTGATTATTATACCTAAAAATAAATAGCAACTGAATTTAAGAAAAACGCTTGGGCTCTGTCCTTTAATATTAATGTGCAAGTGTATAGTTTACAGCAATATAATTTACATCTTCAATAAACCTTTAGTTATAATTGAATTAATTTAAGGACAGACACTTTTTTTTTCAGTAAACCACTGTTTAATAAAAATAAATAAAAAGCAATTTTGTAAAACTGCTGTACCGAACCCATATTGAACCTTAACTTCAAAACCGAGGGATGTATCGAACCGTCAGTTTTGTGTACCGTTACACCCCTAGTCTTTATGTATTTGCTTTGAAATGGTGTAAAATAACTTTTAAGCATAATTTTGGCCAAATACCTATTGTTGCAAAGTATATTCAAAATATAAGAATTAAAATACAGTAAAAATCTAGTTATATAATTTCAAGTGTTGTTTTCCACATAGTTTTTCATTCAATGAAAACAAGGAAAAAAAACATATTTAAATATTTGTATCTGTATGCACCATTATAGCAGTGCATAGTAATAAATGGCAATATAATCATTGAAATAAATAAAATAATTAAGAATGTAAAATAAAAATAATACATTTCATTATATTGTATTATATGAATTATATATTCAAATACATGAAAACATTAAAATAGTGAAATATTACAATTTACAGTAACTGGTTTATATTTAAATGTAATTGATTTGTCACATGATCCTTCAGAAACCATTCTAATATGATGATTTGCTGCTCAAGAAACATTTATTATTATTATCAATGTTGTAAACAGTTGTGCTGCTTCATATTTTTGTGGAAACTGATAATTTTTTCCAGGATTCTTTGAATAGAAATTTCAAAAGAACAGCGTTTATTTGAGATAGAAATCTTTAGTAACATTATAAATGTCTTTACTGTCACTTTACATCAATTTAATTCATGTTTGCTAAATAAACGTATTGATTTCTCTTATTGACCCTAAACTTTTGAACTGTAGTCTAAATATAAACTAATAAATAGGAATCTTAGTGACCAAAACAATTGTTAAAAAGGCAATATTCACTATTCTCTGGCTCTATTTTATTTCACCAGCAAAATCATTGCAAATATATATAATAAATATTCAGTTTATCTGACTTGGGAAGAAAAGTAAAGGGGAACCGTATCTGAACTTATGTTGTTTTTTTCCCCCAGACGTTTGAACAGAGACAGGTGACTCACTTTCAGTTCCTCAGCTGGCCTGATTACGGGGTCCCGTCCTCCGCACTGTCTCTGATTGGCTTCCTAGGTGCTGTGAAGCACCAGCAGCAGTGGGCGGTCCAGGCTTTCGGCTCACAGTGGAGAGGTCATCCGCTCGGCCCGCCGATGGTGGTCCACTGCAGCGCTGGCATCGGCAGGACCGGTCAGTAATGAAACGCATAACAAAAACCAATCTACATATTAATGAGGCACTTAAAGGGACAGGCTGCATCTGAAACCACATACTTCCCTACTATATAGTAGGCGACAAATTAAAGGGTTAGTTCACCCAAAAATGAAAATTCTGTCATTAATTACTCACCCTCATGGAGTTCGAAACCCGTAAGACCTCCGTTCATCTTCAGAACACAAATGAAGATATTTTAGTTGAAATCTGATGGCTCTGAAAGGCCTCCATTGGCACAATGGCACTTTACACTCTCAAGACCCTTAAAAGGTACTAAAGACGTCGTTACAAAGTCCATCTCACTACAGTGGTTCTAAAATAACTTTATGAATCGGCGACAATAGTTTTTGTGCGCAAAAAAACCCTAAATAATGACTTGCATAGTGATGACGATTTCAAAACACGGCCTCATGAAGCTTCGAAGCGTTATGAATCAGTGAGTCGATTCATGATTCGGATCACGTGTCAAACTGCCAAACTGCTGAATCGACTCACTGATTCATAACGCTTCGAAGCTTCATGATGCCGTGTTTTGAAATCGTCATCACTATATAAGTCGTTATTTAGGGGTTTTTTGCGCACAAAAACTATTCTCGTCACTCCATAAAGTTATTTTAGAACCACTGTAGTGAGATGGACTTTGTAACGACGTCTTTAGTACCTTTTAAGGGTCTTGAGAGTGAACCGTGCATTGTGCCAATGGAGGCCTTTCTCAGCCATCAGATTTCAACTAAAATATCTTCATTTGTGTTCCGAAGACGAACGGAGGTATTACGGGTGTCGAACGACATGAGGGTGAGTAATTAATGACTAAAATTTTCATTTTTGGGTGAACTAACCCTTTAAGTACGCAGAAGAGTAGACAAAAAGTACCCGGATGACCTACTACTACCGGCTAGTGTTGTTTTCGTTAACGAAAAGTATGACTAAATATCGTCGTCAACGAACCTTTATAGCGTGACGAAAACGAGACGAGACGCAACGTAAATGCTGGTCATGTGACGATGACGAATAAAAACGAGACTAAATGTGGTTCACAAAATAAAAACTATGCTAAAATGTCTCTTCATTTTCGTTGACGAAAATGAGACGAGACGAAAAGTCGCGTTTTTATTATTATTTTGCAGTATTTTTGTGCGTCTCATTCAGGGGCTGCATCAGGGCGCACTGCTCAGACGCAGCCGACATCACTCTCTTCAAACCCCACTCGCGCTTCGTTTTAGAAGATTTAGCTCCGGTGAGTGAACGAGACCGATGGGCGGGCAGTCGGGGTTCGTAAGCACTATTCGGACGGTAATTATTTGTCCAGCGATCGTAAGGTGTCTTTATCATTTACAGGGGCTAGTCAGTGATTTTATTGTCGTCTTAATCCAGAACATCAGTGTTTTTCTCCCACCACCCGTGTAAAAATCTCCGGCCGAATGACCTAAATTACTGTTTGACAAACACCAAGGTCGTGTGGTGCCTTCTGAATCCACATCTCTGAGTTTTCAATAATATAAAACTTCAGAATTCACGGTTTATATCCTTTTTGGCCACTGCAGAGCACCGTGCGGCTGTGCTTCGCTGTAATTTGGATGCATTTGAAAGATCTAGACTTGTATTACTGAAATGCTGGCAAGTATTTACAAGAGCAAGATATTTCATCACCGCTCAAAAAAAGACAGAAAAGCACGTAAACATTTGAAAAAGGCCGTTATAACGGCAGCAATTATATATGTTAAAATAACCGCAGCATTATGATTACCTCATAAGCGAATAAGAGGCTGTATTCACTTACTTCCGCTCATTTCCATGTGGAATAAAATTACATCCTTTATTTTGAGATAAAATACAAGACAGAAAAACATTTTAACTATAATGTGGGTCTAATTTTAAACAGATTTAAAGAATTAAATAATAATTTGGATATTATTTTCCTATTATTAAATTACATTAAATATGCATTTATTCTTATTAAGACATTTGGAAAAACTTTTATTACGTTGAAGTGGAAATAAAACGGGTGTTGTGGAAAAAGATGGGGAGAAATATGGCCACAAAAATCACAGGAAAAAACACCACGAACCTTAAGAGACATCTCAATGTTTTTATTTATTTTATTTAAATGTATGTGTGTGTACTTCTAACATGTTTAGTTGGTAAAATAAATATGTTGTAACTTCAAATCAGAGCGTCTTCCGTGTCTGGAATGGATGTATTCTTGAGTCTATAAGGTAACAATAATATAATAAGATAACATTGTTTGAAATGGGTTTGGCTAAAAGAAGATTTTGGTTTTGTCTATAATATGTACTTATACTATATTGACTGGGTTAAATAGAATTGCATTACTAAAAAGAGACTAAAATACAATTTTTATTGACTAAAACTTGACTAAAATGTCATCAGTTATCGTCGACTAAAACTAGACGAAAATAGTCATAGATAATTCTGACTAAAATAAGACTAAAATGCTCAGACTTTTAGTCGACTAAAACTTGACTAGACTAAAAATAGTATGACTATGACTAAAACTAATAAAAACTAAAATGACAGCTTGACACAAAGACTAGACTAAAACTAAAATTAAAACAGGCCGCCAAAAACAACACTACTACCGGCGAGATTCTGAAGTGTGCATATGATGTACACTTTACAATCCCATGAGGCCACAGGAGAGGGTTTGAGAATGGCAGTTCAGTTAGGTCACATGATAATGACAACATGGCGTATGTAGTACATCCAGATTACATTTATACTATATAGAACATACTTTTTTAGTGGTCGTGAAGTAATTTCTTATTCAAAATAAGTACCTACTCTAGAGAGTATGCGATTTGGGATGCAGCCATAGTCCACCCAAAAATTGGAATGGTTACCAATATTTCTGTAATAATATTTTATGTTCCACAGAAGAAAGTCATGCAGGTTTAGTAAATGACAGAATTTTCATTTTTGGGTGAACTATCTCTTTAATGGCTTACCAGACTGACCTCTTCTTCCCCGCAGGTACATTTTGTGCGCTGGATATCTGTCTGTCCCAGCTGCAGGATGTCGGGACCCTTCACATTTGCCAGACGGTCCGACGAATGAGATCGCAGCGTGCCTTCAGCATCCAAACACCCGAGCAGTACTATTTCTGCCACACCGCGATCCTAGAGAACGCCCAGCGACAGGGCCAGCTTTCAGCCAATCAGTGAGCAGCAGGGCCCACTCGTAGCCAATCAGAGACCGGAAAGGCCTAATCTTAGCCAATCAGTAAGAGGCAAGGCCTGCTCTCATCCAATCATAAGACAGGGCTCGTTTTTGGTCGATCAGCGACTCTAAGACAGGATAATTCCCAATCAAAATCACTGGGTCTTTGATGAATCTGTCACTATTAAAAGAATGGCAGCATAAACCGTAACCATAAATGACTCTGTTTGAAGGGGGTGTCTAAATGTTCAGTGATCCAGCTGTAGTGTAGTCTAATGTAATGTTGTGCTGCATTTTGTGCAGTTTACTCTGTGAATATCACATGAAGCTTCAAATCAACCGTGCTCAAATGTGATTCAGGACAAACATTGGAACCGAACGTACAATGTCTGGTATTTGGTGTCATTTTGTCACGCTGTAGGTGTTTCTATTCAATGACGCCTCAGACCAACAGTCTGTCATCATGTTTTGAAGGGTTCATTCACCCAAAAATGTAAATTCTGTCTATATACACACCCTCATGTCGTTTCAAACCCATTTTTTTTCTTGCTTTTTCACAAAAGAACAACTTCAGTAGAATGTCCCAGGTGCTCTTCAAGGGATAGTTCGCCCTAAAATGAAATTTAAGTCCTAATTTACTCACCCTGGTGCCCATGCCATATGGCCTTTTTTCTATTTTGGACCACAAAAGGAGAAGTTTTTGAAAATGTCCCGCTCGCACTCGTTCATATAATGGCAGCGAATAGCAACCAGCATCAAGCTTTTTAAAAAAAGATGCAAAAGTATCACAGAAATGTCCCATGTGACACATGTCATATATCCCAAGTGTTCTGTGGGTAAACAATATGAAATATAATGTATTATATATATAAAAAAAAGTCTTCTGTGCACTTTCATGAGACTCTTTTAGTGCTGCAGTTCACTCCAATTTGCCCAGAAAAGGCAAGTTGTGAGAAATCACGATTAATGAATATGCGACATGCCTAGAAATCCCCCCCAAAAAAGTATGCTTGTACTTTCTCCACTGAGTTAAATATCTCCGGACAAGAACTCTGTTTGTCTGATGACAGTTGAAGAACGCGATACCTTCTTGTTAAGACGAACAGAACAGAGAAGTTGTTACATGGATTGTATTTCATGTCGTGTATTAATTAATCTTGATTTTTTTTTTTTTTATTTACAACTTGAGCTTTTTCTGGAAGAGTTGGAGTGAATTGAACCCTAACAGAGTGGTGCACAGAAGATTGACGGCCAAAATCTGGATTTTTGTTATATAATGTGCTGTCAAATCGATTAATCGCATCCAATATAAAAGTTTGTGTTTATATAATATATGTGTGTGTACTAAAATAAGATATAAATATATCTACATTATATACAGGTAAATATTTAGTAAATATATACATGAATTTGTGTGTATTAACATATACATAATACATGTACACACACATATATTATATAAACACAAACTTTTATTTTGGGTGTGATTAATCACGATTAATCGATTTGACAGCACATTATATAATACATTCAATTTCATATCATACACCTCCAAAACACTTGGAAATACGACATGTTGCATGGGATCATTCTGGGATTCTTTTGTGTAGGGATGCACCGATACCATTTTGTAAGTACGAGTACCGATATATTTTTTCCTGGTACTCACCGATACCTATACATTTATAATAATAAAAAAATTATCCTTTCTTTTTTGGTGGTGGGGCAGTTTTCCAAGCACAACACCTTGAGACTAATGAATGTAGTACCGCTTCTTTATTATTACTCGAATGAAAAAAGTATAAAACACAAACTTAAAGCACAAATTTCAGTGTCCAATAACCTTCAAAGGGCATAATTACCATTGTCATACTTTTTTTTTTTTTTTTTTTTAAAGCATGCAGTTCACAATGTGTGGGTTGTTGTCATTCATTTTGAAGTATTTCCACACCCCTGAGGCTGACATTCATGGAAGATTCGGTCACATGAGGTAACTGTCTTTGGTATCGGGGGTATTTTTTATGAGTTCAAGTACATGGGCCCAAAACCGATACTGGTGCATCCCTACTTTTGAGTATTTATAAAAAACATTTTTTTTTAAAAGCTTGATGCTGGCTGCTATTCACTGCCATTATATGTACGAGTGCAACTGGGAAATTTTTGGACCACAGAAGGAGATTTTTTTTTTTTTAATGAATGAAGAGCATACGGCATTACAACAACACCAGTGAGTAAATAATGACTTTAATTTTAGGGTGAACTATCCCTTTAATGAAAGAGAATGGTGGTGGATGCTGTCAAGCTCTAAAATTGACAAAATAACACCATTAAAGCAAGTCATATGGAATAATTTTATGGCTCTTTTATTGCCTTTTTTGGAGCTTGACAACCTTTCTCTCCATTCATGGTGTCGTTATATAGCAGTGTAAATATTCTGCTACTCAAGAAAGGTTTGAAATGACATGACGGTGAGTAAATAAACGAGATAAAAATGAACTATTCATTTAGTTCTCATTTTATGCTCCTATCCGACCCATGGGATACAGTCATTGCACACTATAGATTTGTATGTATTCGCTGGATTTGAATGCAGATTTATTGTCTAAATGTATAGGCAATGTCTGTATTTTGTGCGTCAACTTTCGGAAATGTCTGTGTAGTTTTTGCAGTAGCATCTGAAGAGCGGGAAACCATAGATGATGGTTAAGCACGAGGAAAAGTCTTCTCACATCTACTGGGTGGATCGGTAAACCTCTATAATGCAACAATTAATCAATTGATATAGTCTTTCATTAGTGTGCCGTAAATGTGAGATGGCTAAATCGAGTCATTTACACTTTGTAATAATTCTGTCTGTTAATATTGTACTAATAACCTGTTTAAAATATCTAAAAGCTCCTGTAAAGTGCATTTAGAATCGCTTTTTTTTATTTTGTTGTGGGTTGAAAGTGTCTTTGCTACTGAATTCATATTGAATTTTCTTAGCGAAGCATCTCTACACACCCCAATGATTTCAGGATCTGCAGTCCTGCCTCGATGGGCACAAAATGTGACCAACTGTATTTTTCTATTATACCCACGCTTTGTGTCCTTACTTATTACTCCCAAATATATATGTAAATTATATTTTCTTTTATATCCGATTTTATCTTTTATTTTTTTCTTGTTTCTTATTGTCAATGGAAAAACTAACCTGTAATGTCAAGCTTATGATTATCGATAAGTTTGCAGCGGTTCTGTTAGTAATAAAGTGCTTTGATATGCAATTAAAAAGCCTTATTCCACATGTACGTTTGGATTTGAAATGTGCAAAGACTGTACAGGTTTCAGCTGTCTCTCATTCTCAGAATAGCACTGTCCAAACTGCAATGTCATTTAAGCAAAACCAAATCAAAACCATGTGTTTTAAAGTTTATTAAATGGAAAAACTATATACTGACTGAGTGTTTTGATTTAACCTTTTAATTACTAGATTAAAGGTCCTGTTGTAATTCCTAACCAGGTGTATGTTAAAAAATTAATCTTATTAAAGGGATAGTTCACCCAAAATGAAAATTGTCATTATTTATTTACTCACCCCAAGCCTGTATGAATTTATTTCTTCTGCTGAACACAAAAGAAGATATTTTGATTCTAAACCTGATATTTTGAAGAATATCTAACCAGTTGGTGGACCACATTGACTTCCATAGTATATTTTTTTTCAGTGAGTAACATTTTTGGTGAACTATCCCTTTAATTGAATGTGTTATTCTTTGAGGAAAGAACACAAAGAAATTTGGGTGTATAAAATATATTTGCTACCTATTGTTTTTTTTTTTTTTTCCACCCATAGTATCCGTTTTAACCTCTGTTTAACTGTCTGTCACCCCCCTTTTTGAGAATACACATGAAAGTGTAAAGGGCTGTAATTCAAGAATACTTTGGAATATTGACCTAAATTTGGTCTCATTTTAAAGAAGACACTTGCCAGATTATTGCAAATTCAAAATATGAAAGTATGAAAAATTTATGGAAGTTTAAATTTACTGTAAATAAAAATTACTGTACTAAATATTTTTTATTTTATATAAAATATACATTTTACAAAACTGTTTTAATCTAAAATTGCTATAAAACCAAAGCCACATGGCTAACCAAGTTGTGTTCCAAATTTGAAGTTGATATCAAAAATTGAAGTTCCCATGAGATTTTGTTTAGGCGCTGTACCACAAATAGCCACCGGGTGTCATTGAAATTTCAGTGATTGGTTTTTTGATGCATTTTCCTGTAAATTTCTGTCCAAATGTCACTTCCATCACAAAACGATCACCAAATATGAAACCTTGAGACTCAGATCTTTCCAACGATATGTGTTTTGTCAAGATTAGGAAAGATTTTGATTATAAAGTAGTTAATAAATGTTGTAATATGAAACATGACACCGCCCACTAGGGGAGGAGCCCGCTAGAAGTACCGTTTCCATGGTAACACGACGTCCAATTTTAAAACGGTTTTCACAGGATGAATTTTGAGTTTGTAAGCTTTCGAATGATACCTAATTTATGATAGTTACTCAAATATATGATATGAAAAGAAGGCGATCAGAAAAAGAGTGCCAGGTGTCCCGCCATTATCATAAATATTACTAAAGTACAATATAATTTTGGTGTTGAAGTACAGTTGGGAAACACCGCTGTGAGAGATTTTAATATTTAATAGCACACATATAATGTCCCTACAAACGTTGAGGGGGAAAACTAACAACCGTAGGCTCTTTAAACTGTAAGTAACGGCCTGCACGCGCGTATTTAGCCAATCAGAAACGCTCTCTATTTGTCAATCATTTTTTGCGGGCGGATTTTAAAGTAATAGTTCACCCAAAAATGAAATTTCTGTCATTAATTCCTCATGTCGTTCCAAACCTGTGAGACCTTCGTTCATCTTCGGAACACAAATGAAGATATTTCTGATGAACTCCGAGAGCTGACCCCTCCATAGACCACACTGTCAAGACCTAGAAAGTATTGTTAAAATAAAAACACAAAAAAATGTGGGTGCATAAAATATATTTGCTACCTATTGTTTTGTTTTTTACCCATAGTGTCCGTTTTAAGAGACTTGATCAAATTTGACATTATCATAAATATGAATAAAGTATAATATAATTTTGGTGTTGAAGTACAATTAAAAAAGTTGGGAAACACCGCTGTGAGAGATGTAGCACATATAATGTCCCTAGAAACGTTGAGGGGGAAAACTAACAACCGTAGACTCTTTCAATTTTAAGGCAATAAACCTGCGCTTATTTAGCCAATCAGAAACGCTCTCTATCTGTCAATAATTTTGCGAGGGCGGGGTTTTGACAAGGGGCGTGCTCTAATGTGGGCGGAATTTAAAGGGCTAGTTCACCCAAAAATTGTAATTCTGTCATTAATTTCTCATGTCGTTCCAAACCCGTAAGACCTTCGTTCATCTTCGGAACACAAAAGAAGATATTTTTGATGAAATCCGAAAGCTGATCCCTCCATGGATGGCAATTTAAGAAAGGCAGTAAAAACAAAATAGTCCATGTGAATCCTGTGGTTCAACCTTAATTTAATGAAGCGATGAGAATAATTCAGTGCGCAAAAAAACAAACAAAAATAACGACTTTATTCAACAATTCCTTCACAGTTTACATTGGTCAGCTACTGCGTCAGCATCACATGCGTTGTGGTGCTCACGTGAACAGCATCGGCCAATGGTAAGCCGGCGTTCTGGCGTAGCTCTTACGTAACTCAGAAGCGCTGCACTGTATTTACTACGTCAAGAGCGTAGGACAGGGGTTTTCACACTTTATAATACCAAGGACCCCCAAAAATGAGGGACCCCCTTCCTATGTAAGCAGCTTAAGTTAAGAAAACTGCCTTACAACCCCAGTGAGCGAGATAAAGGGGACTATAGTGAGAAAAACTCACTAGAAAGATACAAAGCAAACAATTCTGGAAAATACGGCAAGAAAGGAGAGAAACCGTTAGAATATTCGGTAGACTTTATCCATTTTTACTTTGACTTTTTATTCTCTGAAATGTTCTGGGGACCCCTTAGAACCTTCTGGAGGACCCCATTTTGAAAACCCCTGGCGTAGACAAGAAGAAATTATTGAATAAAGTCATTATTTTTGTTTGTTTTTGCGCTCAAATAGTATTCTCGCCACTTCATAAAATTAAGGTTGAACTACTGGAGTCACATGGACGATTTGATGTCTTTACTGCCTTTCTGGACCTTGAAAGTGTTCATTAAAGAGCTCTAATTTAATTTAATTAATCAAATAGCGCTCTCGGAGTTCACCAAAAAATATCTTCATTTGTGTTCTGAAGATGAACGAAGGTCTTACAGGTTTGGAACGACATGAAGGTGAGTAATTAATGACAGAATTATACATATAATGTCCCTACAAACGTTGAGGGGGAAAATTTAAATTATAAGGCAATAAACCTGCGCTTATTTAGCCAATCAGAAACGCTCCCTATCTGTCAATCATTTTGCGAGGGCGGGGTTTTGACGAGGGGCGTGTTCTAATGCAGGCGGAATTTAAAGGGCTAGTTCACCCAAAAATTTTAATTCTGTCATTAATTACTCATGTCGTTCCAAACCCGTAAGACCTTCGTTCATCTTCAGAACACAAATGAAGATATTTTTGATTAAATCAGAGAGCTCTCTGACCTCTCCATAGACGGCAATGTAATGAACACTTTCAAGGCCCATAAAGGCAGTAAAGACATCGTTAAAATAGTCCATGTGAATCCAGTGGTTCAACCTTAATTTAATGAAGCAACGAGAATACTTAAGTGCGCAAAAACAAACAAAAATAATGACTTTATTCAACAATTTCTTCTCATCTGTGTCCTACGCAGTCTACGTTGGTCAGCATCACATGCGTTGTCGTGAACAGCATCGGCCAATGGTAAGCCGGCGTTCTGGCGTAGCTCTGACGTAACTCAGAAGCGCTGCACTGTATTTACTACGTCAGAAGCATAGGACACTGACACAGACGAGAATAAATTATTGAATATAGTCACTATTTTTATTTGTTTTTTGCGCACAAAAAGTTTTCTCGTCACTTCATTAAAAAAAAGGTTGAACCTCTGGAGTCAAATGGACCTTTTCTGGACCATGAAAGTTTTAGTTAAAGCTACACTGTGTGATATTTTCCCCCATCTAGTGGTGAAAAGGTATATGACCATCCAGTGAATTTTAGTTTCTGTTCCTCTCAATTCTGATTTCGTTTTAACTCCTACGGTGGCCGATTTAGTCCAAGATTAACATGGCTTCCAGTTCGACCTCGTCCACATTCGACACGGTGCCATCGAGTGTTAAAACGCGAAAGGCGAAGCTTGAATTTACGGGTATGTCCCTCTTTGGCTAATGTACTTTCAAGATGGAGGGGCAACATGGCGACCGGCATTCGAACCCCTTACCCGTATGTATTTTCAATGGCATATTATAAACTTACGAGAATACTTTATTACTTGAAAGAAGTAAATATACATTAATGAGCACATATATTTTTGAAAGAACTAAGTGTTTTTAGCTAAGAATAAACTAAAAAAGTTACACAGTGTAGCTTTAACCTCTTAACTGTCACCCCCCTTTTTGAGAATACACATGAAAATGCACTATCCAAACTTAAAGGGCTGTAATTCAAGAATGCTTTGGAATATAGACCAAAGTTTGGTCTCGTTTTAAAGACGTCGTTCTGCAGATTATTGCTGAAGTGAAAGAAATTCAAAATATGAAAGTATGAAATAGTTATGGAAGTTTAAATTTACTGTAAATGAAAAATACTGTACTAAATATTTTTTATTTCATATAAAATATATATTTTACAAAAAAGCATTTACTCTAAAATTACTATAAAATCAAAGCCATATGTCTAACCAATTTGTGTTCCAAATTTGAAGTTGATATCACAAAAATTGAAGTCCCCATGAGATTTTGTTTAGGGTGCTGTACCAAAAATAGCCACCGGGTGTCATTCAAATTCCATTTATTGTTGTTTTGATGCATTTTCCTGTAAATTTCTGTCCAAATATTACTTCCATCACAAAACAGTCACCAAATATGGACCCTTGAGACTCAGACCTTTCCGACAATATGCGTTTTGTCAAGATTGGAAAAGATTTTGAATATAAAGTAGTTTAAATAATTGTTGTAATATGAAACATGACAGCGCCCACTAGGGGAGGAGCCCACTAGAATAATTTAGAGTAACGTTTCCATGGCAACACAATGTCCGATTTCAAAACGGTTTTCACAGGATGAATTTTGAGTTTGTAAGCTTTCAAATGATACCTAATTTGTGATAATTACTTAAATATATGATATGAAAAAAAGGCGATCAAAAAAAGAGCACCAGGCGTCCCACCTGTGGGACGGTGACAGTTAAAGGGTTAAAGAGCTCTAATTAAATAGCCCTCTCGGATTTCACCAAAAAATATCTTCTTTTGTGTTCTGAAGATGAACGAATGTCTCACGGGTTTGGAACGACATGAGGGCGAGTAACTAATGACAGAAATGTACATTTTTGGGTGAACTATCCCTTTAACAAACCCCATACAGTACCTTCAGAGGCATATAGTCAAATACAAACAATGTCTTTAAGTATTACTATTTTAATATTTACTATAACTTTGGGATATTTAATACCGGATAACATAGTTGTGCGCGTCTAGCCTCTTTCAGAGTAAATATAAATTACAAAAGAAAACCTCTAGTCCAATACTACAGGTGTGTTAAAGCAAAGTACATCTCTGCTCCTATGGATTTGGCGGGTCGTATTCAAATCCAGATGACGCATACTGTCACGTAGACCAATGGGCGGAGAGGGGGGCGTTCCCAACTATTTGTTCCAAACACGAATCCGGAGTGCGAGGCTCTTTTTCGCAGGTATGTAGCAGCTGGGCAAAAGAAAACAAATTTATGTTGTCCTCTTTTGATCGAATATATGTTTCTGTCGGTGTTTGGGTGCTTTCTGCAAGGGGCTGGTCGTTCAAGAGATTTGAGTGTGTTAATCGGGGCTGTTTGTTCGATCATGGCACATTAAGGGGAGAAAAAGGGGCAAAGCTTTGGCCAACTGAAGCCCCAAAGAAACGTGTATGTGTGTGTTATGACACGCAGACCCATCTGTGTGTGTCCGATGCTTTAACGAGGGCTTTTAGCCACTTGTTTTTGATCTGAAAGGAGATCTGTGGCTCTGTTCAGAGGGGGAGGGAAGAGGTGCTCAAACACGGTTAGACATTTTCCCCTTCAGTCTCCCAGTAAACAAAGAATATTAGATCAACTGGCGTGTTTGTGCTGTAATGTGTGGTCGGATCCCTCATTTCTGATGTTCGCATGACCACACAAGAGAGTCCATGTTTATCCGATCAGATTTTTAGTTCCCATTTTGACTTTGGGTCTGATTACTAAAGGACAACATGTCATGAAATAGGCGTGTGTGCTGGGGGTGTCATATTCGTGTGTGCTCTTTCAATCCCGAAATCCTGAGATCACAAAACATGTCGCTAGTAAACGTTTGGTGGTGTTTATTTGCGGATCTTTTGTTCGGTGTCGTGTTAAAGTGCTCGCGAACATGCGGAATATTTGAGCGCTTTGCGTCGAAATCAGTCCCAACTTGTTTATTCTGTCAGTTTGAGCTGTTTTGCTTCGGGTTGTGTTGGGTTTTGTCCGTATTTTGGCGAAACGCTGTGCTCGCATACACGCGCGCGCATCAGCTCTGACTGACTGCGGACGGACGGGGCGAGGAATCCCGGGCACTAGCTTAAGCCCCGCCTCTCGTGGGCGGAGCGTGGCAATATGAGCCTCACGTCATACTCAACGCCCTCGCGGAGCTCCCGACTAATCGGAATCGAGGGTTTCTCTATGTATACGCCCCTGTTGGGTTGCGTCATGCTTTACGCGTTCTCAGAGCGCCTGGCCAATCGGAGAAGAGGAATTCTGTAAGAGGCGTTTGTTTAATGAAATTCCTCGTTCTGATTGGCCGGCTGTACTGAGGGGGCGTAAAAATGACGTAACCCCAGGCAGGAAGTTGCTGAAAGCGTTCACATATAATGCCATGAATTTATTGATAATATCACGAAAAGTAATCGCGCGTTAGAATAAAGCTAAGCCTAGTCTACAGCAGTTTAAAGAGAGAATTATGTGCGGCTTAAAGCCAGTCGCCGCTTTAGGAGGTGTGTGTGTGTGTGTGTGTGTGTGTGTGTGTGTGTGTGTGTGTGTGTGTGTGTGTGTGTGTGTGTGTGTGTGTGTGTGTGTGTGTGTGTGTGTGTGTGTGTGTGTGTGTGTGTGTGTGTGTGAGAGAGAAAGAGAGAGCGAGAGAAACAGTGGCGGGTTTGGGCTCAACCCCCTCGTACAATGTTAATTTCTTGTTTGAGTGGCAGTTGAGAACGTTCAATAAAAATACAACCGAATGTCGTCTCCTGAACAACGAGCCAATCAGAGACCGAGTGGGCGGAGCCTGTGCGCAAATCCCAAGTTAGCCCCTCCCCTCCCTACCGCTTGTTTTCAACAGAATTGTAATCGTTAGTTGGTTTTAAACTGAGTTTTAATGTGTTTTTATCGCTATTTTCACACAGAGTTTTTAGTATGTCGGTGATATTTGAACAGCGTTGTTTGTACTGCAAGCGCAGCTAACAGAAGCGGGTGAGTCTCAGAGCTATAAAATACCAGTTTTATTCAGTATTTCTGAACTTTCCCCCCATCAGTAAGCTGGTTTTCAGTCAGACTGAAACTTCCGACCTTTTGTTTTCATAGTTGCTTTGATAAAAGTTAAATTCCTGGATAAACTTTGTCACTTTTAGTCGCGGGTTAGCAAGTTAGCATTATTGGTATGCATGTGCAGGAGACACACACACACACACACACACCAAGCACATGTATATACACACCCCATATATGCACTTACTGTACTTATACACACACCATATACATTTATATATACACGTATGTATGCGCACACCATGCACGTTTAAATATACAGACATATACATACACATTAATGCTCATTTTAAAGACACCTTTGTGTATACATTTTGTGGACATTAATCATATTCATCCAGACTAGTTGATCTCCTGTTGCTAATGGTTTGGACTACAGCCAAATCATGGTGTTTCATATTGTGTGTTGGTTTCTTTGTCTTGTCTGATTCAGGTCTTAGTGCCCTCTGAGTATGAGTACAGCATGAGGAGGTGTTTAGAGGATCAGGAGCCAGTGTTCATCTCACAACAACGCCGGCTTCCTGGCAGCGCGGAGGGCTTCCAGCACAGGGTTCTTGCCCCAGCGCCTGCCGTATTCGAGGCTGTGGCGGACGGCATGCAGCCTACTCCAGGAATACAGTACCCGGTTCCCCAGACATACCAGGTATGGACACTCGCCATCATGATGCATTATAGACCTTATGTAGCACTGCGCTCGTTGTGTTCGGTCTTTTGGTTTTTATTTCCACAGCATGAAGGTAAGATCTTACGGATTTATGAATGAACCGCTCGTTTTAAAATCTTCCCAGTCTAACCAACATTTGTCCACCTCAAACGTTACAATGCTCATGAAAACGAGTTAACTCTACAATAAGTAAATCCACTTCACCAGCTAATTACTGTTCGACAGCGATGGCATAGAAATGCACAAAAATGCCGCATGAGGTCTATATCTCCTAGGATCGTGTTCCCACTGCATCCAGTTAATTCAGAGTGACTCCAGAATCTGGAGTGTGGCAGAGTAAATAGACCTAGAGTCCAAAATTATATTTTGTTTTAACTTGCTCCGTAACTTTTTTAGTATCTCTGAGATATAGGTTTTTTTATACTTTCCTTATTTTTCTGTTTTCATTTTAGTTAAAGTTTTAGTCATTTTGTTCTATTTTTTATTTTTTTTTCAATATGTCTGTAGTTTTGATTAATTTAATTTGTATTTTTGTATAGTTCAACCTAATGAAAATGAGAAATGTAGCTGAAATAAAAAAGCTACAAGTTTGTAACAAAAATATTTTGGGAATTACACACATTTTTTTTGAAAGAAGTCTCTTCTGCTGCTCAAGCCAAAAATACAGAAAAACTGTAATATTATGAAATATTATTACAATTTAAAATAATGATTTTCTGTTCTAATATACTTTAAAATGTAATTTATTTCTGTGATCAAAGCTGAATTTTCAGCATCATTACTCCAGTCTTCAGTGTCATATGATCCTTCAGAAATCATTCGGATATGATGATTTATTATCAATGTTGGAAACAGTTGTGCTGCTTAATATGTTTTGGAACCTTTGATACTTTTTTCAGGATTCATTGATGAATAAAAGTTTAAAAGAACAGCATTTATTCAAAAAATATATATAATATAAATAGTTACAATCACTTTTGATCAATTTAACACACCCCTGCTGAAGAAAAAAAAAGAAGACAAAAAAGACTGACCCCAAACTTTTGAACTGTACTGTATATTGTTACAAAAGATTTATATTTTAAATAAATTCTGTTCTTTTTATTCATCAAAGAATCCTGAAAAAAAGGTAGACTGGGTAAACCCAGGCCAATCTTTCGGCGATTTGAATTCGCCCTGCAACTCATTTCTACTGCTTCTGTTACACTTTTGTGGGAACCAATCACAGACCGGCTTATCCACCTGGCGCGCTATTGGCGGGTTTAACACGATGACGGATAGAGAAGCGATGGGTCGTTTGCCCGTTGATCACGCCTCTTGTGGTCTGATTGGTTGAAGAACTACCCAATTGCGCACAGAGTCATTTGAATTATGCCCGTTGATCACGCCTCTTGTGCAGTAGAAAATACAGAGCAGACCAATGTTCAATCTTAAATTGAGCTTGGTCTGGTCATAGCCAGACATGAAAAAAGTATCACAGGTTATAAAAACATATTAAGCAGCACAACTGTTTCCAACATTGATAATAAATCATCATATGAGAATGATTTCTGAAGGATCATGTGACACTGAAGACTGGAGGAATAATGCTGAAAATTCAGCTTTGGACACAGAAATAAATTATATTTTAAAGTATATTAAAAAAAAAAACATTTTTAAATTGTAATAATATTTCACAATTTAAATCAAATGAATGCAGGCAGTTGCAGTGTCTCGCTCCACATTGCTGTATAATAAGTGTCACACATAATCTGAAACATTTCACCTTGAGTGAGGACAAAGTAATTATTCTTGCCTTGTTAGGAGGATTTGTTGTGGTTATGAAACATCTTCATTCATTATTAAAAAGATAGTTGCACCATTGCTGTTTTCAGGTGTCCACAGTGGCCCAAAGCTCAACTGGTCATGGTCACACTCCCAGTCCGGCGGTCCACAGCGTGGCTCACCATCATGGTCCAGCAGTGGTCCAGGCCCACGGTCCTGCGCCGGTGCAGGGTCACGCCCACCCGCCCACACCCTCTGCATCCGCCCAGGGGCAGCAGCAGTTTCAGAGACTCAAGGTGGGACGGGATTCTGTGTTTGGCTCGTCTTGGAGCTTAACAAATTCAATCCTGCAATAGCAGCTGTGCGCGCGAGGAGATAAGCCGGATTGTTGTTTTCACTATTGCAGGTGGAGGATGCCCTGTCTTACCTGGACCAGGTGAAGCTCCAGTTTGGCAGTCAGCCACAGGTCTACAACGATTTCTTGGATATCATGAAAGAGTTTAAATCTCAGAGGTGAGTTTATTCACATGTAGGATTATCATGATAAAATTGTATTAGTTGATACTAGTGAACGGATACCAAATTTTTGTTCAACAGATGGTTTAATTTTTTTAAAATGTTTTTAAAATAAGTCTCTTATGCCCACTTAGGCAGCACTTATTTGATCAAAAATATCATAATTAATATATCATTAAAATCAAAACTGGCGAGGCCATATGGGCGGAGAAAAATATAAACCATTATGCATGTAATGTCCTTGCCCTCTTCTCTCAAGTCCTGCCCTACATTATTTCCCACAATGTTCTGTTTTACTGAGAAATATTTCATCATAATTAATAATTGCAAATGCTTTCTCTTTCTCTCTCTCTCTGTTATTCTGCAGTATTGACACCCCGGGTGTCATCAGCAGGGTGTCGCAGCTCTTTAAGGGTCACCCTGATCTCATTATGGGGTTTAACACATTTCTTCCGCCGGGATACAAGATTGAAGTCACGAGATACAAGGACAATGACCTGGTTAATGTGACTGTGCCCGGTGAGAGCCCACACATCATACCTCACGGCATCTCCGTGCAGCCGCACCAGAACCAGATCCAGATCCAGATCCACACAAACCCTCCCAGCCTGGCATCCACACCTCCCGCCCAACCCACGCCGAAAAGCAAGGTATTCACAAGTTGAACGTTTTTATTGATTCTCATTTTGATGAACCGATATTGATTCCTAAATCTCAATAATCTTATAGTCTGTGCTATTTTCAGATGATGCTTTTCCTTCCCTCACACTTTGTAACAAATCCTTCCCTCACGGGTCAAAATGATCCGAAGCCCTATAATCATTTCATTTTGGTAATATTTTTTCTATTTTTATTTTTTATTTACCATTAAATTACTAGATTTGATCAATAAATAATAAATAGATAGTAATTTAAGCACATTCTTTCAACTTCAATTCAAAGTAACTCACAATTTCATGCATGACCCCTTTAATTCAGCTCAAAATATCTTACATTGGGTGTTTTTGCCGACTTTTTGTTGAAAAATATATACATAACATTTCATGACTCTTGCTACTAGATGGCCTTATAGCTCTATATGAAGCAAATGAGCTGTTCCGCTGGGTCCTAAAGTCTTTTCTCTTCAGTATGCACTCAGATACACAAAGTTTTAGCATTTTTAGTTTGAAAATTGAGCATTTTTCCATTCATTGCATTCATTCCTATGGGGGTCAAATTGACCCGGGTTTGTTACTTTTTAAAATTTCAACCACAAAACTCCTCGAATCCTGTCAATTGTTTTTTTTTTTTTGCTTTCATGGTTCAAGTGCGACAAAAGTCCTAGGGTCTTGGATCACTCCGATGAACTCTCAATGTAAATTTTTATTTTATTTTGTATTATTTTATTAAGTGAGTTCCGGGTCAAAATGACGCGAGGGAAGGACGAGGGTTAATGTGTCTGCCATCCAATAATTGCAAATAAGCTTTGTTACTTTTTAAATGAAACAACGTCTCAGCTAGGGGTTGGTGATCTTCCTAAAATTTCATATCACCATCTTATAACAGACAATCGTGATCCTCCCAATTTTGAGATGTACTATTGAAAATATCCAGACTGGAACAAGCATGTGGACTTATCTATTTGCACTATTTAAAACACAGTATTGCATTAAACAATCAGTTGTCAAAATAGTCATTAAACCCTGAGTCAAACTTTAAAACACTGCATTGTCTTCACTGTATGAATGAAATGTACACTGATTCTTATTAAAACCACTGAAGTTATTCAGTCAAGAGTAGTGAGTCATTTAGGCCGCGTTTACACTGCAGGTCTTGATGCACAATTCCGATTTGGTGAATATATCCGATTTATTTTGATGACCCGCTTACATCATCTTTTAAAAGCGACCCGTATCCGATATTTGCAATTACACTATACACTGGCGAAACAGCCCAAGACGTTCTGACTCGTAAAAGGAAGTAAAACGGTTCTTTAAAGGTCAGCAAAACATTGCTCTCGTAAGGCGGAGAAAAAAGAGCAGGGCCCTTGATCGCAGTTCGTGTCCACCTGAGTTGACGTCACTCAGTCCCTTTTTCAATGATGTACGACTCTCATCTACTGGGGAATGTCCGATTTGACCGCTTACATGACAGACACAAATGCACGTATCCGAATCATATCGGATTTATTACCACATATGTATGAGGCCTGAATCTGATCTGAGGATATCGGAATTCATGTGTTTTTTTCCTGCTTACACGTTCGCACATCATATCCGATCTGTGCCACATTAGAGGGAAAAATCGGAATCGGGTCACTTGAACCATGCAGTGTAAATGGGGCCTTTGTCTTTTGTTTAGCATTAAAGTCCCAGTGAACCGGAAGTTGCAACTGATTTTATTTCAGTGCTGTGACCTATTTCCAAGCGAAACAGATTATTGAATAGAGGGCAGGGTTTTACTTCAGCGCTCCTCCTCTCCATCTCTCGCTCATAGCAGACTAACAGTTGGAGGGGAGTGGTTAAGGATATTCAAACCCAAGCCGTCACACAGTCGTCATTGGAAAGGGAACGCCATTCAAGACCGGAAGTTACTTTTCAGATTTTTATTTAAAAAAAATGTATGTGTATTAACTTGCACAGATTAGTTGCTCACCCTAAGACCTGTAATGTGGGCAAACAAAGTAAATAAGATCAAATGCACGGATCTAATATAATGACACGCATTCGATTTCCTCTTATTTTCTTTTTTAAATCGAGATCAGAATAAAATGAAATGGCAAGCTTGCGAATCGAAATCGAATCATGAAATTTGTGTCAATAATCAACACCAGTAGCCACACTGCAAATGTCTTTTCCCAAGGGTAGTGTTTAGTCCTGATCAGGATCAATTATATTTTTTAAATCTCTCTCTCTGTACAGCCGCTGCAATCTCCAGCTCCAGCTCCGACTCCGAGCAGTCATCCCAATCCGTCCATCCATCCGTACGCATCCCCGCGTTCGCCCCCGCTGCAGCCCCCCACTCCCATCAGCGCCGTGCCCACCGCCCCACCACTACAGAACCAGCCTGTGGAGTTCAACCACGCCATTAACTACGTCAACAAGATTAAGAATCGCTTCCAGGGCCAGCCCAACATCTACAAATCCTTCCTCGAGATCCTGCACAAATACCAGGTCAGGCCAGACAAACACTAAACACACTTCCCAGATAAATTATAACTCTCAATCAGTTTACAAATATCTCTTATACTTGTTTTGTTAATCAGAAGGAGCAGCGTAATGCTAAAGAAGCGGGTGGGAGCTACACCCCGGTCCTGACCGAGCAGGAAGTTTACGCTGAGGTGGCCCAACTGTTCAAAAATCAGGAAGATTTGCTCTCAGAGTTCGGCCAGTTCCTGCCAGATGCCAACAGCTCTGTCGTGAGTTTGTTGCGATCTTCCAAAACGAACTCCAACGAAGTTAGTTTTGGCCTGATTTTGTTCGAAATGACGTCACATCTGTTCTTTCCTCGATTTAATTTAAAGTCGGAGCCTTTAAGAAAGCATCTGATCATAGCGATGTGGACATGTTTGCACATGCTCTGCTATTTAACGCCATCATGTCGACAGATGTGGTCAGTAAAATTACACTTAAGATAGTTTGATACAGTATATTTGAGACTATAGACTCAGAGCTATACTCTGAACTGGCTATGTGAGACTATAGTTTGAATGAATCCCTTTTCTCTGCATGACACATTGACATTATAGTACAGAATAGCTCTTTCGAGATTTATCCTGAACATCGTATGATCATTCATTTCATGTGTCATAGAACAGAAGAGAGATTCTCAGGAGTGTGCATAACCGTCACATCCTTTTGATTTTCCTGGCAAAAGCATCCTGAGTCCTTCACATTAACTTTCATAGACAACCTAGGAAGTTGGGGAACGTCTTGTTTCGTTATAAGCTGTTCACAAATTGGCAATAAAAAAGCAATTAATTGATGAAAATTCGTACATATTATAAGCCCCTTTAATGGTCTTTCACACTTTTGCTGTTATTTTAGAATCATTGAGATGCTAGTTTTAAAATTAAAATTAGTTATCTTTATATTGTAATTTTAGTTAAAGTCATTTTTATTATTTAATTTTTAAATATATCTTTATAGATTTAACAATATTAATTTGAGTTTTAGTTATTTTAGCGCAAGTTAAACTAAATTCAAATGGGATATGTTTACTTGGCAAAAATGAAATGTTACATTTTAATATTTTATTATTAATATTTATGGTTTTAGTTAACTATAATAGCTCTGCTGTGAACTTCCTCTAGATGTTGGGGAAGACGGCAGCGGAGAAGGCCGAATCTATGCGCAACGATCCCGGTGGAGCGGTCAAGAAACCGCAGCTCAATAACAAGCAGAGGCCCAATCAGAACGGCTGCCAGAAATGCAAACATCCGACTACAGCCGTCACCCCACCTGTGAAGGTACCACTCCATGAAATTAATTTAATGGTTTTTGGCATGTTGCCCTTTTGCTTACTGATCTGAAACATCATCTTCATCGTTTAGTTTTATTTGATTTCCTTGGGATAGCTTTCTTGATTTCTCTATTTTCCCTCTTTTTTAAAGAAAAAGCTCAAGTTAATGAATATGAAAGATTCATTGGTGACTGAGGCTGGCAAACACAGCGGAGGAACAGAGTCTCTTTTCTTTGACAAAGTGAGTTGCTCTGGTTTAATGTAGTGATGTTGATGTTCTCTCAAAAGTTTACATTTCCAACACTGACTGACATTATTTTTCTGTTTATAGGTGCGGAAAGCTTTGCGAAGTTCTGAAGCCTATGACAACTTCCTCCGGTGCCTAATCATTTTTAATGAGGAAATAATTTCTCGTGCTGAGCTGGTTCAACTTGTAGTTCCATTCCTGGGGTAAGTTCAGTGGAGTTTAATTTTATATATTTTATTTATTTTAATTTAAAGGTACACTATGTTACTTTTGGCTCTCTAGTAGTGTTGTCACGATACTGGAATTTCTAACTTCGATACGATACCTAAAAAAGTATCGATATTCAATACCACGGGGAAACGCTGCATATACTGTCAAATAGATATTTTTAATATAATTAGTTTTTTTGTCCATCTAGTGAAAGTCTAGGCAATTAAAAATTTCTTCTGAAGAGATCACTTGATATGATAAAGCTTTTAAGCTTTTTCTCATATATAAATGTTGATCAATTACCATTACAATTATCTCACAAATATTTGCTAACTAATTGTGTTGCAATAGCATACATACAGCACAAGGAAGCTTGATTTCAAATTGAATTTAAAAAGATGAGTAAATGGTAATGAAATAAGAACAAATAAACAAATTACAAACATTAGCACAAATAAATATAATAGAATAAAGATACAAATGAAATAGGCCGCTTTATTTTTTCAGGTATGTCTACCAGTATTCAGGTAAGAAACTGAATTTAAAAAAACCAACAACAACAACAAAGTAATCAAATTGAAAATAACATATGCTAATCTTCATTGTAAAAAATTAAATACAGATTAATCCATTAAAGTTACACAAGTTAATCAGTCAAGAGCAGTAGGTGATCGTTTGTCTTTTTGTAGCTTGAATAATAAATAACTGCTGTCCCTTTAAGACCCGACACACGCATGGATCCCAAACACTGTTCCTGTGAACTGATTACGACTGTTTACATTAATACTCACCAAGATGGCCATTGAGACATTTGTTGAGTGTATTTGTCCATTAATAAGCTGGAAAAAGGAGCTAATTTTTGCACTTGTATGTCAGAGGTGACTTTATTACGGTAGGCTATGTGTGAGCGCGAAATCTGTGGGAATTAGTAGAATTAACGTTATGTGCAACCCCGAGCGAAATTTAGACCAATACTAACACGCTGTCATGAGGAAAAATCCAGCAGAACGGGCTTTAACCGGACTGAATGAACGTGTCAACTCGCTGTCGGTTGGAGAGGAGAGCGCAGCTGGTATCGATACTGTCGAAAATGAGTATCATATCGTTTCAGATATTTCAGTATCGATACATATCGAAATTTTTGGCAACACTACTCTCTAGTGGTTAAAAAACAAAACTGCATGCATTTTGAGGGAGAACATTGTTTTGGTTGTGCTTCCGCTCTGCATGACTGTGGATGAACGTATTTTTATTTATTACAAAGCTGCACCCAGCAATTATTTTTCAGTATGGCGTCTGTGTGATTCTTGGCAATGATTTGCCCATTTTTTCCCCCAGCAAATTTCCTGAGCTGTTCACTTGGTTTAAGAACTTCCTTGGATATAAGGAGATGTCACACATGGAGACGTACCCAAAAGAAAGAGCCACTGAAGGAATTGCCATGGAAATTGACTACGCTTCATGCAAGCGCCTGGGCTCTAGTTACAGAGCTTTACCCAAGAGCTACCAGCTGCCCAAATGTACCGGGAGAACATCACTCTGTAAAGAGGTAAGAGAGCCAATCACCTTGCAAGTCATCAGATGCCATTTTTATCCCCCACATTAGAGTATTGTTTGACTCAGAACTGCATAATATTACGCGAGTTTTTATGATGACACTGGTTCTTTGTGGATGCATTAGGTGCTGAATGATACCTGGGTTTCCTTCCCTTCCTGGTCCGAGGACTCTACCTTTGTGAGCTCCAAGAAGACTCAGTATGAAGAACACATGTACAGGTGTGAGGACGAGCGATTCGAGGTGAGACTTCCACACACAAGAACATTTTAACCGGTTCTGCTTGCTTTTTTTTTGCCGTAATTCTTGCTAATGATGTTGTTGACTCCGCCCTCTAGTTGGATGTGGTCTTGGAAACCAACCTGGCCACCATTCGTGTTTTGGAGTCGGTTCAGAAGAAGCTTTCTCGGATGTCTGCAGAAGAGCAGGCGAAATTCCGACTAGACAACACTCTGGGTGGCTGCTCTGAGATCATCCACAGGAAAGCCATCCAGAGGATATATGGAGACAAAGCTCTGGACATCATCGATGGACTGAAGAAGAATCCGGCAGTGTCTGTTCCCATTGTGCTCAAGAGGTTAGAGAGAATGAATGCTATAAATGGCTAAAAGGCTACATTACCCATGTTTCAGAGTGTTGTTTGTGCAGAAAATGTTTTTTTTATATTATGTTATACTGGCATGCAGACACTTATACAAACATTAGTGAAAGAATGGGCCGCTCTCAGGAGCTCAGTGAACTCAAGCGTGGTACTGTGATACTCCATTCATGTAATTTCCTCACTACTAAATATTGCACGGTCAACTCTTAGTGATATTTTAAAGTGTAAGCAATTGGGAACAACAGCAACTCAGCCACGAAGTGGTAGGCCACTTAAAATCACAGAGCGGGGTCAGCACATGCTGAGGGTCACAGTGTGCAGAAGTTGCCTACTTTCTGCAGAGTCAATAGCTACAGATCAGATTAGCTCAAGAACAGTGTGTAGAGCTTCATGGAATGGGTTTCCATGGCCGAGCAGCTCATCCAAGCCTTACATCACCAAGTGCAATGCAAAGCGTCAGATGCAGTGGGGTAAAGCACGCCGCTACTGGACTCTAGAGTAGTGGAGACGTGTTCTCTGGAGGGACCAATCACGCTTCTCTGTCTGGCAATCCGATGAACGAGTCTGGGTTTGGCGGTTGCCAGGAGAACGGGACTAGCCTGACTGCATTTTGCCAAGTGTAAAGTTTGGTGGAGCGGGGGTTATGGTGCAGGGTTGTTTTTCAGGGGTTGGGCTTGGCCCCTTAGATCCAGTGAAAGGAACTCTTAATGCTTCAGCATACCAAGACATTTCGGACAATTTCACGCTCCCAACTTTGTGGGAACAGTTTAGGGACGGCCCCTTCCTGTTCCAACATTACTGCGCACCAGGGCACAAAGCAAGGTCCATAAAGACATGGATGAGCGAGTTTGGTGTGGAGGAACTTGACTGGCCTGCACAGAGTCCTGACCTCAACCCGATAGAACACCTTTGGGATGAAATGGGCCCTGTCCCAAATGGCACCCTAAACCCTTGCAGTCCGCACTTTCACGACGTAATGCCGCTTTGATTGCCGGGAAGAAGTCCGCTGTGTAACCCACACCAGTGCGGGCTCGCCAGAAGTGTGCATCGAGGGCGCATATCGACCTCAAAGGGAGCGCTCGCGAGCACCTTTCTGAGACCTAAAATGACAAATGGGACACCCTGCGGTCTCGTGGACTTAACGGACGCGCACACACAGCGGCCAGTGTAAGTCCACAAGACCAAAAGTGCACATGAAGTGTGCCATTTGGGACAGGGCCTTAGAGCGGAGACTGCGAGCCAGGCCTTCTCGTCCAACATCAGTGTCTGACCTCACAAATGCACTTCTAGAAAAATGGTCAAAAATTCCCATAAACACACTTCAACTCATCTGGGAAGGCTTTCCACAAGGTGTAGAAGCTGTTACAGCTGCAAAGGGTGGGCCAACTTCATATTACACCCTACGGATTAAGAATGGGATGTTATTAAAGTTCATGTGCATGTAAAGGCAGGCGTCCCAAAAATGTTGGCAGTATAGAGTGTGTGTGTGTGTACATTATTTATACATTTTTAAGATCCATATTACAAATATAAATTTATTTGCCGTTTCCAATATCTTTTTTTTGTTACATTTGTTAATGTGTTATCCAGTTATTTTAACAAATATTACATGTCCTCTTTTCATTCTGCATCTCAGGCTAAAGCTGAAGGAGGAAGAGTGGCGTGAAGCTCAAAGGGGTTTTAACAAGATCTGGAGAGAGCAGAATGAGAAATATTACCTGAAATCTCTGGACCATCAAGGCATTAACTTTAAGCAGAACGACACTAAGGTGCTGCGCTCTAAAACGCTTCTCAACGAGATCGAGAGTATCTTTGATGAGGTGAGATACTCTTTATCCTCTAGAGGAAATGAAAAGGGTTTGTTTCTCTCAGAGAGACGAGTTTCCAGCACATGATTGATGGTTGTGTGTTTGTTTAGCGGCAGGAACAGGCTTCGGAAGACAACAGCACGTCTGCTAGCGGGCCTCAACTGACACTGACCTACGAGGACCGGCAGATTCTAGAGGACGCGGCTGCGCTCATCATCCACCACGTGAAACGCCAGAGCAGTATCAACAAAGAGGACAAATACAAGATTAAGCAGATCATCTACCACTTCATCCCTGACATGCTGTTCTCCCAGCGAGGGGTGTTGTCGGACGCTGAGGAAGAGGACGACGAGGAAGACATGGACCTCGACGAGGGGGCGTCGAAGAAGCACAACGGGCTGGCAGGAGGAGTTAGTGGCAGCCCGACAAAGACCAAACTGCTGTTTAGCACATCCACGGCTCAGCGGCTTCGCTCCTGCGAGGATGCGTATAATCTGTTCTATGTGAATAACAACTGGTACATCTTGCTCCGGCTGCACCACACCCTGTGCTCGCGTCTGCTGCGGCTCTACGCGCAGGCCGAACGACAGATTGAAGAGGACCTGAGGGAGCGCGAGTGGGAGAGGGAAGTGCTCGGACTCAAACGGGACAAAAACGAAAACACTGCCATTCAGCTGCGTCTGAAGGATCCTAGTGAGTAA
Organism: Gobio gobio; assembly: GCF_949357685.1. Classification (NCBI taxonomy): domain Eukaryota; kingdom Metazoa; phylum Chordata; class Actinopteri; order Cypriniformes; family Gobionidae; genus Gobio; species Gobio gobio. The sequence continues at coordinate 9,662,277 of NC_137121.1, read as the reverse complement.
CAAAACTTTTTTATTGCTAACTTAAACATTTGTTTTCTTCAGGATAACTGATGAATCGTGCACAATAAGACCAGGAACATTTATTTAGAAATTAAGCTGGGTTTTTTTTTTTCATGTTGACTTTGTAACTGGTGAATGTAACACTCTTTCTCTGTCTTTCAGTGGACATAGAAGTGGAGGATTATTACTCTGCGTTTCTGGAGATGGTGCGTAATCTGCTGGATGGGAACATGGAGGCATCTCAATATGAGGATTCCCTCCGAGAGATGTTCACCATTCATGCCTACATCGCTTTCACCTTGGACAAACTCATTCAGAACATTGTCAGACAGGTCAGTCTGCCCAAATCCACTTAAATCCACATAATATAATGATTTAGCATGTTTGCATGACAATATGTTTGTTGTCACGATACTGGAATTTCTGACTTCGATACGATACCTTGAAAAATATCGATATTCGATACCAGGGGAAAACTGCCCTATCATTTTTTTTATAATTTTGGTAATTTTATTGTAATAGTTTACACATTGCACAGGAAGGCTTTATTTGAATTGTTGAACATTTACAACAACAAAAAAGACATAAAATAAGAGCAAATAAACTGATTGCAAAATATAGCAAGAATAAATACAATACAATAAAGAGACACATTAAATAAACATGGCTTTAAGTTTTTCAGGTGGGTCTTACAGGTAAGAAACACTACAGAAATTAAAGTAATCAAATGTAAAATACAGATTGATGCTTACAATTAAAGTTGCAAAAGTTATTGTAAAGAGCAGCGAGTGATTTTCTCTTTGTCTTTTGTTCTTTGATTAATATGACTGACAGCAGCAGGTTTATTAGGCTGCTGTCACTTTAAGAGTGAATGCACGGATCCAAAATACGGATACACATGAACTGCGTCTGAAATCGAATACTTCTCTACTGTATAGTATGCGAAAAACAGTACGCCAACAGAGTAGTATGTCCGAATTCATAGTATTCGGAAAAGTAGACGGATGACCTATTACTTCTGGCGAGATTCTGAAGTGCGCATAAAATGGACACTTTACTATCCTATGAGGCCACAGGAGAGGATTTATGAATGGAGGTGATGGGACCAGACAGCAACTGAGGCTGTGTTGTGAACTTCTGTTGTTTCTTGAAGTTGAGACCAGGAGAACTTGGATAGGTTTTTGAGCAGGATTCTTTATTGAGAAAAACATGCTGTCTTTCCGCTGAGGTTCCAAGTCTGACTAAAGCCAGTTGAACATTGTATTTTATATACATTTCAAGGGGAGGGATTATACAGCAGGGGAGGAGACATAGGAAAATAGAGACACACCCCAAACATTCCTGTCTCATCAGCCGTAATTCAATCAGCATAACAGTGTCATTCAAATGCATAGATGCTAATCAAATCACTCAGGCAGTATTGCTCTAAACTTGTCATGGTAAATAGTCAGGAAGTGCATAAAGACAAAAGACTTAATGTCTCCAACCCATGGGCTGATTAACTTGATCATGTTAGAATGTAGTCAATATTTACCTTAAACTATTCCACAATATATTTCAAACATTAATACATTTGTAATCTTACATGGTAGGTCACATGATCATGACAACATGGCGGGTGTAGTACGTCCGGATTACATTCATTCATACTATATAGGACATACTTTTTTAACGGCCGCAAAGTTCGTTCAAATTCAAATGTAGTACCTACTCATATAGTACATGATTTCGGATGCAGCCATGCATTTTCTTTCTCATCCATTTACGCTCCAAAACTGATTGTGTTTATCCATTCTGTAGAAAAGGAGTATGGGAACCGTTACAGATATTTCAGTATCGATTCATATCTAAATATTGATGTTTTTGACAACACCTAGTCATGCCTAAAGAACACCCCTTGTAGAGATTTATTATTGTTTTATTTTTAACTATGACATTGACAGTTGTGTGTGTGTGTGTATGTGTATATATATCAGAAAGTCGCGTCTCAGACAGCGCGTGAATACTGAATTGAGCTCTCCTTCATGTCTTGAAAGAACAAATTCACACAAAGTATCCTAGTAAACATAGTCGGCTATGTCTTGAGTGAACATAAATAGCTGAGAAAATAAAACACGTGTACAGTATCAGCATATTGGATCCGTGCAGCTCTTAAAGTGACAGCAGCCTAATATTCCTGCTGCTGTCTGTCATTAATGTTGTTTTAACTTTAATACGCATAAATCTGTGTTTAACGTATACAGTGAAGACTATGCAGTGATTATTTTACATTTGTTTACTTTAAATTTCTGTACCTGGAAACTGCCGTTAGACCTACTTGAAGAGCATACCTGTTTTAACTTCGTTCTGCTATTACTGTCTTTTAATTTGTCTTAATGTTTTTAATTTATATTAGTTATGCTATGTTTTTTTTTGTTTCATAAATTAACTTTTTGAACTTTTGATTTCTAAGTCAATGTCTGAATAGATCACACGATTAATGGATTAGAAAAACGGATTCCTCAATGATATTAATCTTGCCTTTCAGAATATATAATGTTCTTTTTCTCTCTGTCTCTTACTGTAGCTACAGCACATAGTGAGCGAGGAGATCTGTATTCAGGTCACAGAACTGTACCTGAGTGAAAGCAGTCACTCAGCCACAGGTGGATCTCTGCTCACGCAGAGCAGCAGGGCACCGGCGGAAGCGTCTTACCAGCGTAAAGCCGAGCAGCTCATGTCCGACGAGAACTGCTTTAAGGTAGTTGTAGTTGCAGCAAAGGCAAAGCCTTACGGATAATATTACAGTATTAAGAGTCTTTATTCTCTCTTTCTCTCACTCTAGTTAATGTTTATGAAGAACCAGGGGAATGTTCAGTTCACTGTGGAGCTGCTGGACACGGAGGAGGAGAACTCGGACGGGCCAATGGAAATCGAGGTGAGCTTCACCTATTGATTTGCGGATCACACATAGAATGGCAGACTTGTGGATGTTTGCATTCATTTCTGCAGGTCTGTCTGTAATGAATTTGATTTATTGTAACATTATATAAACATTTAAATTAAGTAATGATAATAATAAATACAGGAACAAATAATAAATCACTAAAAACAGGAAAAAAATGACAAAATAACTCAAACATTTTCATTACTTAAAATAAAAATAAACATTAACTGAAATAATCAATTATTTTATTTCAGCTAGTTGCTCAAGCAATGTCTCATTTTTATTTTGTGTAACTTGAAGTACTAAAATAACAAAAATTTAAATCAACTATATAGAAACTTAAACTAAAACTAAAATGACAAAACTGAACAAGAAAATTCATACAAGTTTAAATATAAATATATAAATTATAATGAAAAAAAAAATTCAAAAATAAGAACTAATTTAAAGTATATATATATATATATATATATATATTAGGGCTGTCAAAAGATTAATCGCGATTAATCGCATCCAAAATAAAAGTTTGTGTTTACATAATATGTGTGTGTACTCTGTTAATTATTATTTATATATAAATACACACACATTCATGTATATATTTAAGAAATATTTGCATGTATATACTGTATATACATTGATATAATCTATAATATATATAAATGTTTTATATATATAAAAATTAGGGCTGGGCAAATGAACGCGTTAACGCGGGCGATTAATTTTTTCAGCTTAACGCATTAAAAATATTTAACGCAAATAACGCAGCGTCCGTTTTTATATCCATTTTTGCTTAGCGTTACATAATCATCACGCTCTTATTCATGTAAATGCTTCCAAGTGACAAGACACAAGAGAACGCGCTGTGTGTGTGTGTGTGTGTGTGTGTGTGTGTGTGTGTGTGTGTGTGTGTGTGTGTGTGTGTGTGTGTGTGTGTGTGTGTGTGTGTGTGTGTGTGTGTGTGTGTGTGTGTGTGTGTGTGTGTGTGTGTGTGTGTGTGTGTGTGTGTGTGTGTGTGTGTGTGTGTGTGTGTGTGTGTGTGTGTGTGTGTGTGTGTGTGTGTGTGTGTGTGTGTGTGTGTGTGTGTGTGTGTGTGTGTGTGTGTGTGTGTGTGTGTGTGTGTGTGTGTGTCAGTGTCCTGTCTGTGTGGATGCGTCTCATGTCAGCTAATCAAGGGACACACACACACTCGACGCATAGATAGACTCGCGTCAGTTTCCTGCTCACATCGAGTTCTCTTTTGCTCTTGCACAAACAATAACACAGAGGATTTTGAGTATTCTCATATTAGAGTCTTAAATTAGTTAAATATCGTCTTAAATTAACTTAAAGAGTTGTGAGGAAATGAGATGCGCGTGAGATCCGCGGCTGTTCTTAAAGTGACAGAAGCACTGATGATGTCTGTCATTAATGTTCATCAAAGAACAACGGGGACAGAGAAAATTGTAGCTTTAATGATGATTCATCTATATTTAATTTATTATTTATGCAGTTAAGAAAGGTGTTTGATAACTATTACATTTCTGTATATGTATAACAGGAAAGGCCACGGGTAAATATAACATTTATTATTTTGGGTTTATGTAAAGATTGTTTTAAGTTCACTTAAATTAAAAGTTGTTTTTTTTAAGCCTAATAAATGTTGAAATTGGGAGCTTTCAGTTATACTGTAATGTAACGTCATTAATGTTTCATAGACACTTTAGTATCAGTGATACTGGCCTTCATTCATAAAAACATGACAATACAACACATATTTAAAATATGCTGTCTTTAAATTGTTTATACATTAATTTGGAGAGTAACTGAAATTATTACAATATCAAAATATAAAAAACTTAAAATATTAAAAACTTGCGATTAATCGCGATTAATTACAGAAAAAATGCGATTAATTAGTTAATTTTTTTTAATCGATACCCAGCACTAATAAAAATGTTTTTCTTAAATATATACATGCTTGTGTGTGTATTTATATATAAATAATAATTAACAGAGTACACACACATATATTATGTAAACACAAACTTTTATTTTGGATGCGCTTAATCTTTTGACAGCCCTAAAATAAATATATATATATATATATATATGGCTCAAAAGCCATCTGTTTTAATCACGTTGTGCATTATTATAAGCAATCACGCGTGTTTCTATTGTGTTTATGAATGGGATGTCTAATAATCAGAGGCGTTCAGATTAGCCGGTGTTTTGTTCATAGCGCTCTCACTCACTGAAATCTGCACTCTAAGCAGAGATGTGTGTGATGTACGCAAGAGATTCATTCGTCATACAGTGGTTGTCTGTTTTTGTTCTATTTCATCAGCGAAAATAGTTTCAAACAAACACAAAACCATAGCGCATCTGATGTGACTGGTATAAAGTTGGCTTGACGTTCGAGATCCGCAAATTTAGGGACCGTCTCTAAAGTTACATACAACATTGGTATACACGTTTCTAACTTCAATAGCATTTGAAGAGAATGACTTGCAGTCATACAAATGACTGTAAAGTGTTCATCTAGGTGTCAGGTATTTTTGATATTTAATAAAATAAACTGTCTAATCGTATGAAAATATGGATATGCATTTCACTAGGATACTGTTTGGGCTCATATACCAAATATGCTAGATTTAAATGCGTCATAGCTGATAGAACACTGATGAGAATATTTCTTGAGAATATGTTTACAGAGATAATATTTGAGATCATATTTACACCCCAAAAAATCTTATTTTTTTCAGACAAGCAACTGTTAGTGTTTCTCTGTCTAGATTAAGCAGCTTTACATACAACCTTATCAGAGCTACATAGGCCTATTTGATGACCTGTCATGGTATACATTTCACGTAGACTTGATTTGGGTGTGTACAGTGGTCATTTACATATAGACAACAACAAAATTGTGTCCAGTGAAAATTATGAGAGGGTAGTAACTTTGGAAAACCACTAGCCACAGTGGCTGGTGAGCAAAAAAGTTAATGTCAAGCCCTGTATATGCGTGTGTATGTACAGTATATAAATAAAAATCACACTGTTCAGTGCTTGTTATTCTAAAAAAAAAACTCTTCAAAATGTAACATGTTCCCTGTTGTCATTCTCACGTGTGCAGCGCTGGTCGGATTACGTTATGCGGTATCTGTCGGCTGATTTCACGTCTCCAGACCTGAGGGATCATCTGTCTCAGAAGCCTGTGTTTCTGCCAAGGTGTGTTTGTGATGCCTGAACCTCTCAACCAATGGTTAAATCTCAGCATTCAGACTTTTCATGCAGCAGAGAAGTTCACAGAGGTAAATACTCATTCATTATTATTATTGGTCTGTCGTCACCATCCTCCTCTGTTTCTGTAGAAACCTGCGGCGGATCCGTAAGTGTCAGCATACCCACGAGTCTCAGGAGAAGGAGGTGAAGGACGGAGGCAGAAAAGAGAGCGCGGACAGCATGAAGATGGAGTGCATGTTCAAACTCAACTCCTATAAAATGGTGTATGTCTTCAAATCAGAAGATTACATGTACAGACGCACGGCGCTGCAGAGAGCTCACCAGGTAAAGTCGCACACACACACCAAGAGCAACACGACAAAATTATAGAGCTAAATAGGCCTATTTAATGACCTGTCATGTACAGTTTTCATTTACATATAGCCAACAACATATCTCCCAACAACAACATTTTGGTAGGCGGGCTTGAGGCGGTGCTTCTGCGTCCTATTACGTCAATGGTCGACATATTCTGAGATCTCTCGTTTTCTGGGCCTGGTGTCTATAAAAGCTTTTTTTTGACTAAAAAGGACGTTTTCAGCTCTGAAACTTACAGGATATTCTTGTATCACGATTAACTTTTATATACCAAAGGCTCACAGGAAAGTTGATTTCTCAATTCATCACCCCTTTAACCCTCTGGGGTTCTTCATTTATGGTTCACACTCAGGACCTTCGGGTCAAAAATGACCCGGAGGGCGGGATTAATATAAAAAGATTTGAGTAAAATCAATGAAAAATATTGTTGTTAAATAATATTTTTTCTTTTATAATTAATGTTTATGCAATAATTATGACCCATTTTTTCCCATTGAATATAATAAATATATATATAATTTTTTTTTTTTTTTATTAAAGTCAAGTCAACTTTATTTATATAGCGCTTTTAACAATGTAGATTGTTTCAAAGCAGCTTTACAGTGTTAAACAGGAAAATAATGCAGCATAATTTTATTCAGCTGTATAGCCATTCTGGAAAAAACGCTGATGTCATCAGTTCATTTTAATTATCATACAGTGACAGTGTGGGCTTTAGATCAATAATTTGATCAGTAATTTAGTTTAAATGGTTAATTTAGTTTATTAATTAGATTTATTTCGATGTTTAGTTGAAAAATTTAGTGTCCCCAACTGAGCACGCCAATGTCCAACGACATGAGGGTGAGTAATTAATGACAGAATTTTCATTTTTGGGTGAACTAACCCTTTAATGTGTCGGGCTGGTCCAGGCTCGGACACAGCGTGCATGGGGTCGGGCATTATTTTTTTGGGCCCAATCTAAGCTCTAATTTATATATATTATTATATAATACTTATATTTTATTATATATATAATAATATAATTAAATCCATTCTCAAATTGCAATTATATGCTATATAAATGTATCGTTGTTTTTGGTAAGCAGCACAATTCTTAGTTTGAAGTCTTTATTTGGAACCCAATGTCCCAAAATTTAAAAAGAATTGTGGCATTTAAAAAATATTGTGGCCTTTCTCTCTCTCTCTCTCTCTCTCTCTCTCTCTCTCTCTCTCTCTCTCTCTCTCTCTCTCTCTCTCTCTCTCTCTCTCTCTCTCTCTCTCTCTCTCTCTCTCTCTCTCTCTCTCTCTCTCTCTCTCTCTCTCTCTCTCTCTCTCTCTCTCTCTCTCTCTCAGTCTCACGAGCGTGTGAGCACACGTCTGCACCAGCGGTTTCACGCCTGGACTCAGCGCTGGGTGAAGGAGCATGTGACCAGAGACATGGCTGCTGAAACCAGCAAGTGGCTCATGGGAGAAGGGCGGGAGGGACTGGTGCCCTGCTCCACCTCCTGTGACCCCGAGATCCTTCACTTCCAGCGCATCAATAAGTACAGAGTCAAGTACGGCACTGCTCACAAGAGCCAGTGACATCAGCGGACAGGGGGCGGAGCTCAGCTATGACCTGACCGCTCAACTGCGACCGCAGTGAGATTTTTAACAGTGTTTTTTTTTTTTTATAAGCTGTTCCTGCAGAAACGCAGGTCTCCCAGTGCCAAAAAAAAAGACCTGTCAGTCAAACCCAGCCCGGACCAATCAGCACAGCTCTTACAGTAGACCCGCCCTCCGATTTAACATACAGTAAATATCGGATTTCATGCATCTCTTGAACGCCAGTCGAGTGTGTTCCCTGGTTTTTGATAGTTAAAACTTCACAGGCAGCAGATCCGAGTAAATCTGTGGCGGAAAAGACATCAGACTTTTTACGAAAACACAAAGAAAGCGTTTCGGCATAAGTGCACTTAACTTTAGCGTAACTTCCAGAGATTTATTCTGCCACATCATTTAAGAGAACAAAGATCTGCGGTGCGAATCTTGCATTGTAATATTAGAATAAACCAATGTAGTTTTTACTTAAAAAAAGGCAAAAAAATCTATAAATGCGACAGCAATAAAAAAACGAAGGCCTGCGTGAAGGTATGTTACGAATCAGAAAACACACTTATTTCTGCACCGTACACCAGCTGACAGCAAACATGACCTGTGAACCACACACACACACACAAACACACACAGTTCAACAGTTTTGTAAATACAGTGTAAATATCGCCAGACCTTTTTATGCCAGAAGTGTGTTGTGTTTAGTGCTTTAGTGTGGCGTTTGGGGAGAAAGAAGCGGGAACCACATGGAAAACGATGACAAATGCAAGACAGTTCATTGCAGTTTTTACCAAAGGGAGTTGATTATTAAGGTCGGGTTTGTTTTCTTTCTCCTTTTGTGCGTTTCCTTTTCTATTCTATTTTGTCTTTCTTTTTCTTCTTTTTTTATTAGTAAAAATGTTCATTTGCAAAGTAGAAATGAATCCAGGTTCTTGTTTTTGAAATGGATGTTTTTATATAAGAAAAAAAAAGCATTTTAATTTTTGAAGTTTGAATATGGATCTTGTTTCTGTACACTTTTATCACTGACCGTTTTGGATAAACCTTCAGCTGTGTCCTCTGGCACACACGCGCCGCAGACACAACTCTTATGAATGTAAAGGTCTTCTTTATCGTTGTCAGAGATTTCAGTCTTCACTCTGGATAGATTTCTGCTGGACAAATCTAAATATAAATATATATACACATTTTAAAAATGAGTCACAAAGCATGTCTTTTCTGTGGATCATTATAGACCCTTTATTTGCATAATATTTAAATTAATAAAAATTACATTTGTAGCATAAACGTCTGGCTTGTTCCTTTTCTTCTAACATGCGTCATGTATTTGCTGATATGCTTCATGTTTTGTTGGTATTCAGGCTGTAGTTGTCTTCTGTGGCCTCCAGGGGGCGATAGGCCCATTAGATTTAATGGGCTGGGGTTTCAGAATTTTTATATATAAGGTTTATAAATTTTACACACTGATAAACACACACTGATGAAAAGCTGATAATTAAATCATCAAAATATAAAATTTAAATAAATTATACATATGTGTATATATATATATTATAATTTATGTTAATTTTATATTTGTATTATTTAATTATCAGCTTTTCATTAAACTCACAAACTCCAGTAATGCACATCATGTTGTTGATAAAAAATAATGGAAATCTTTTCTTTCTCCATATGTATTTATTTTTGTTTCAATATGGTAGAAGATTATCCTATTCAGTTCAATGTGATTAACGAGTATGGTCAAAAGTAATCCGATTATATTACTTTAAATGCGCAATGTAATGGTTTACGTTACTAACTACAGTTTTTGTCATGTAATTTGGTATCAGTAACTGACTACAATTTGTAAGTAAAGTACTTTAATGCACAATATTTTAGTGAGATGATGAAATAAAAATGAAACGCAATTGCTATTTTCAATCTAGTTTTGCGTTTTAAAAAAAAGTGTCATTGTACTGTACATGTGACTGATATTGAGATTCATCCACTCAATGAAAAGTCGAAATTATGGCAGTTATTAGATGAAAAGGCAAGAAATTGGTTTTAAATCATCATAATTGACATATTAAACTGAAATTATGCCCTAATTATTCGATAAAAGGTGAAATGGACATACGTCATTATGACATACTATATCATATTTATAGATTAAATCAAAATTGAGATTAAATCCACAATATGTAATTTTTCTCCGCTAGAGGTCGCTTATTCAAAACAAAGGCATATCCTTGATTTCGCGGAGCTTTAATGCCTGTTTAATATAACCTGCCTGTGCTAAATAACAAAGATACGTTTTCTGCCAATGATTGTATCACAGATGCTCACCTGTCTAATAAAACACATATTTTTAAAGCGTCTTTGGTGTTTCCATGGTTTCTACAAAATAAAACCAGAAATCGAGGGTGATGTCATTGAAAGGCGACATGGACACGGTCCGTGTCCTGGTTCAAATTGCTTATTTCTCTTTTATTGGAGACATTTGGGATAATTTAAGTACACACGTCAACCAAATATACAACTATTCTTGTGGTTTTTGGATATTTGAATCCCAAAATCTTACATATTGTGCCTTTAAAAATAGATAATTTCACCTTTTTTGATCTAATGTCATAATTGCGATGTCCATCCATCCATCCATCTTCTTCCGCTTATCCGGGGCCGGGTCGCGGGGGCAGCAGTCTAAGCAGAGATGCCCAGACTTCCCTCTCCCTAGACACTTCCTCTAGCTCTTCCGGGGGGACACAGAGGCGTTCCAAGGCCAGCCGGGAGACATAGTCCCTCCAGCGTGTCCTTGGTCTTCCCCGGGGCCTCCTCCCGGTTGGACATGCCCGAAACACCTTCCCGGGAAGGCGTTCAGGAGGCATCCGGAACAGATGCCCGAGCCACCTCAGCTGTCCCCTCTCGATGTGGAGGAGCAGCGGCTCTACTCCGAGTTCCTCCCGAGTGACTGAGCTTCTCACCCTATCTCTAAGGGAGCGCCCAGCCACCCTGCGGAGAAAGCTCATTTCGGCCGCCTGTATCCGGGATCTTGTCCTTTCGGTCATGACCCAAAGCTCATGACCATAGGTGAGAGTAGGAACGTAGATTGACCGGTAAATCGAGAGCTTCGCCTTACGGCTTAGCTCTTTCTTCACCACGACAGACCGGTACATCGACCGCATTACTGCAGAAGCTGCACCGATCCGTCTGTCAATCTCCCGTTCCATCCTCCCCTCACTCGTGAACAAGACCCCTAGATACTTAAACTCCTCCACTTGGGGCAGGAACTCTCCACCAACCTGGAGTGGGCAAGCCACCCTTTTCCGACTGAGGACCATGGCCTCGGATTTGGAGGTGCTGATCCCCATCCCAGCCGCTTCACACTCGGCTGCAAACCGCCCCAATGCATGCTGAAGGTCCTGGTTAGAAGGGGCCAACACGACAACGTCATCCGCAAAGAGCAGAGACGAAACCGTGTGGTCCCCAAACCTGACACCCTCCGGCCCTTGGCTGCGCCTAGAAATTCTGTCCATAAAAATTATGAACAGAACCGGCGACAAAGGGCAGCCCTGCCGGAGTCCAACATGCACCGGGAACAAGTCTGACTTACTGCCGGCAATGCGGACCAAACTCCTGCTTCGGTCATACAGGGACCGGACAGCCCTCAGTAAAGGACCCCGGACCCCATATTCCCCCAGCACCCTCCACAGGACGCCGCGAGGGACACAGTCGAATGCCTTCTCCAAATCCACAAAACAAATGTGGACTGGTTGGGCAAACTCCCATGAACCCTCCAGCACCCTGTAGAGGGTATAGAGCTGGTCCAGTGTTCCGCGACCAGGACGAAAACCACACTGTTCCTCCTGAATCCGAGGTTCCACTATCGGCCGGATTCTCCTCTCCAGTTCTATTGCGATGTACTTTTTGTTTTGTTAAATGTGGCTAATAACTAGTTGTCCGTTAGCATACATTCATCTACTATCAGCATATCAATAAGATTATAGTTTTTAAATTACAGTTGGTATATTTACATAACGAATTTCTGCTAAGTAAAATTGGTAAATTAGGCTACTGGACAGCAAAATAATCGTCTTTTGAAAAGAAACGTCAAATAATTCATCAGATCCGACTGCTTTCTCAGCGGACCCCCGTCTGACTGGAATGATCCGTGTGTGTTAGTGACTCGACAGAATTGTTTTGGACGGGTGAAGGATTGTCTCTTTTTCTTCGGCCCAGTCAGGGTGACCCAGATTGTTGTGTGTGTCCCTGACGGGCGCTCGAGCTGACAGGTGCGGCGAGTCTCCTGCAGAGAGGTAACGAGAGAAAGACAGTCTGTTCTGTCAGGGGGAGAAAGACAGACTGATACGGAGGGAACCTTCATTAGTGTGATATGCCGTCTTATAAGCTCATAAAACTGTCAAACTCCAGTCATGCAGAGCCAAACGTATAGTCATAAAGTCTGCTGTGCTTTGCTTCAGATGATTATGGCGGGAAAGGAAGTCGGCAAGTTCGCTGTGTGACTGGACTGTTAAAGGCACAGTTCACCCAAAAATGTAAGTTCTGTCATCATTTACTCACCCCCATGTTGTTCCAAACCTCTATAACTTTCTTCGGTGTGGCATAAAATAAGATGTTTGTGAAGAATATGAAGTGTTTTTGAAAGTCAGTGGGGTCCAAAACAACATTGAACCTCATTCGCTTTCATTGTATGGAGAAATAAAATGTATTTTGTGTTTTGTTGTCAAAGACTTATATTGTTTGAGTTTGTTTGCATCCAGGGTTATAGATTGGTGCGGGTCTATGACATCACTTTGTAGGCCAAAAGGCGAAGGCGAGTTAGCATTTTAGCACTTCCGGTTCCATCGTACCAAAGTCAATGGGGTTTATTTTGGTTAAATGACTGAAATAAGGTCTGTTGTGAACACAAGTTCACGGTTTATTCTATGACATAAAATACATCAGTATTGCCCCACTCGTGAAGCTGTTACGCGTCTTGAAAACGGTGGTTGCTAACAAGTGGCTAAATGGACTAACGTTACAGAGGCTGTCGAGAATAAACGTCATCACGCCAAACATAAACTCTCTCAGTCCGCTTTTACAGCCTCATTATGCTCATAATATGCTCTTATAAACTAATCTAACTCAAACTTTCTGGGAAAATGTGGAAACTGAAAGGTTGAGGGAAGCTTATAGTGATGGTGACGTTGAAGTCGAGCGACCATGGTGTGCCGGCTAGTTCATTTATAGCCTACCTTTAGCTTTTTACTTCTGGCGACTACATTTAGACTTCAAAATTAATAAAAGTTGTGTTCATCTGTGATAATTATCTTGATGGACAAAACGCACAAGTATTATAAACTTTTGCTGATCACAGAGCTTGTTTTTAGCGATAATCCAAAATCCTATTGGGTTTTTCTCGAGGGAACCGGTGTGATGCTGACGCTGCATCCCGGACAGATGGGAATTCGGATCTCATTCTTGGAAATATCATCTGGAATGCCACTCAGTGGGACATTCGACTTGTGAACTTGGGGTACATCGATCAACCCCGACGCGCCATTTGACGTCACTTCTAAGATGTCGGCATGTCCTGCTTCTAATGAGCATAAACATCAAAACAAACTTTAAGCTTGGACATTAAAGGGTTAGTTCACCCAAAAGTGAAAATAATGTCATTTTTTTCCTCACCCTCATGCCGCTCCACACCCGTAAGACCTCCGTTCATCGTCAGAACACAAATTAAGATATTTGTGTTGAAATCTGAAGCCTCAGTGAGGCCTGCATAGGGGGCAATGTAATTTCCTCTCTAAAGATCCATTAATGGACTAAAAACATATTTAAATCAGTCCATGTGAGTACAGTGGATCAATATTAATATTATAAAGCGACGAGAATATTATTGGTGCGGCAAAAAAAAAAAAAAACGACTTATATAGTGATAACTGATTTCAAAACACTGCTTCATGAAGCTTTGGAGCGGAAATGAATCAGCGAGTCGAATCCTGATTTGGATCGAGTGTCAAACCGCCAAACTGCTGAAATCACGTGACTTTGGCGCTCCGAACCACGGAATCTACTCGCTGATTTGATACGCTCCGGACCACTGAATCGACTCGCTGATTCATTACGCTCCGAACCACGGAATCGACTCCCTGATTTGATACGCTCCGAACCACTGAATCGACTCGCTGATTAATTTCCGCTCCGAACCACTGAATCGACTCGGTGATTCATAACGCTCCGAACCACGGAATCGACTTGCCGATTCGATACGCTCCGAACCACTGAATCAACTCGCTGATTCATTTCCGCTCTGAACCACGGAATCGACTCGCTGATTCGATACGCTCTGAACCACTGAATCGACTCGCTGATTCATTTCCGCTACGAACCACTGAATCGACTCACTGATTCATAACGCTCCGAACCACGGAATCGACTCGCTGATTCATTACGCTCCGAACCACGGAATCGACTCGCTGATTCGTTTCCGCTCCGAACCACTGAATCGACTTGCTGATTCGTTTCCGCTCCGAACCACTGAATCGACTAGCTGATTAGTTTCCACTCCGAACCGCTGATTCGACACACTCCGAAGCTTCATGAAGCAGTGTTTTGAAATCAGTTATCACTATATAAGTCGTTACTTAGTTTTTTTGGCGCACCAATAATATTATCGCCACTTTATAATATTAATATTGATCCACTGTACTCACATGGACTGATTTAAATATGTTTTTTGTACATTAATGGATCTTGAGAGTGTTCCCTATGGAGGCCTCACTGAGCCTTCAGGTTTCAACAAAAATATCTTCATTTGTGTTCTGAAGATGAACGGAGGTCTTACGGGTGTGGAACTGCATGAGGGTGAGGAATAAATGACATCATTTTCACTTTTGGGTGAACTAACTCTTTAAGTTTATGGAATGATACCTTCGTTTCTGCTTTTCTTCAGCTGTTTTCAAAGCCATATTATGTTAGTTTTACTCTGTAAAACTTAAATAAGATAAGCCTCCTTGTGTCATGGCGACATCACACCGTCGACATGTGAACGTGACGTGTGATTGACTGGAGCACACTGAGGTCTGAAGTGGGACATTTCATTTGGGATATTCCCACCTCGTCTGGAACGCCGGTTGGCCTACAAAGTGACGTCACCTGCACCACTCTATAATCCTTAACAAAGAATAAAGCGATTAAAAGCATTTTTGTTAATTGAAATAAAGCTAAATAAAATATAAATATTAGATTAAAAAGTGTATTGCTTTGGAATTTAAATTAAATGGTTCAGTTGAAGAATTAAAATGATTAAAATTAAACAAATAGGCTAATTTTAAAAATAACAAAAGTAATTTAAACGATAAACTCACATAGCAACTTAAAAATTATACACAAATACAAAAACTAAAAAATAATAAAATATAACAATAGTATATAAATAATACAAAAATAACACTGGATGCATCTAAAATAAAATTCCTTTAATGTTTGCGTTCATGCATTATCACACCATCTATTGCAACTTCAGCATTGCAATTTATTTATTCATTTATTTTTTTTAAAGAAAAAAAGCCTTCATGAACTCCTCATCTTCCATACGACAAGGAATTATGGGTTATTTTAGGCCAAAAAATACAAGTTTTCTAGATGGCATGTTAGGATTTGGGATGTTCATACACCTTTTTTATTCATATTTTCACTTCCACATGGTGTAGTTACAACATCTTCCAGCGGAGACTAACAGAGCTAGCCAGCCGAAGCCCGTAATCCCAATCATGCGTGCAATTTAGGATGGATAATATGCAAATCTGGAAGCGGAAAAATCCATCCTGCGTAGCCGGAGCATCAAACGCTGAATGAACGCGTAAAATCTTCTCATTAACTCCCTTAGATTCACTTCAAACAACAGCTGAGCTCTAATTGTTTCTGTTCACAGCGGCTCTGGCCTGGTTTTGGCCCCTGCGGGCCCCTCGGAAGATCTGGAGGGCTGCAGGGAACCCCTATCCGAGCTCATAGAGCACTCAGTGTTTCTCAAAGCCCCCGTCTGCTGACCGTTCCCAACAATGAGCTCTTTCAGCGCAGAGAGAAGCGTCGGAACCAGACCCCTCGTCAAATTAACATAACAGCGCACACTCGCGCGGTGGCCCCGGCTTTCCGAGTGTGTTTATTGTGGGGCGAACCTTTTCTTCTGTGGTGTAGCGGGTCAGAAATCAGGGCGCTGTGGGGAGGACCTGGCAACTGCCGGTTTGCTCGGTTCTGTGAAAGCGTGTTGAAAAGAGCAGCTTTGAGCTCCTGGCAGCCCAGTGGCAGAAAGACTAATCGCTGCGCGGCGTTTGATGTTTTGTTGTTGGCGTCTTGGGGTTTGTATGTCGGTGACAGTGATTCAGAACTTCGAGCTAAGCCTGACAATAGAGTCACGACTTCCTGAGATGTTTATATTAAATGCGGGAGTTGAGCTGAACGTTGAGGCTGAGCAGGTGTGTTGACAGAATAACAGTAAAAAAACACAGTAAATGAAACCGATGTTCGTTTGAAACTCTTTTCAATGGTTTGGCTTTGACTTCCACATGAGCAGCGTCACAGACGGGACACACACACTCTATCAGCAGCGCCGTCTGAAAGCCTGAGTCTGGTTTCGCATTGTTGTCCCAGTTTGTGACGAGCGAGACATTATTCCTGTGATGCAGAGAGGAAGACGGGAAGAGTGTGTGTCCTGTGTTTCTCATCGCAGTGATGCATTGCCTCATCCATCAGCTGTGCTCTGACTGCAGCCACGGGCCAAAGCAGCTCCATCTCTCCCACACACTCGCCCTCAACATCCAGCCTCCATCTATCTATCTTTCTTTCTGTCCGTCCGTCCGTCCATCCACCCATCCATATTTCTGTCTCTGTCCATCCATCCACCCATCCATCTTTCTGTCTCCGTCCATCCATCCATGTCTGTCTCAATCCATCCGTCCATCTTTCTGTCTGTCTGTCTGTCTCCATCCATCCATCCACCCACCCATCTTTCTGTCTCTGTCCATCCACCCATCCATCTATCTGTCTGTCTCCGTCCATCCATCCATCCACCCATCCATCTTTCTGTCTCCGTCCATCCATCCATGTCTGTCTCAATCATCCATCCATCTATCTGTCTGTCTGTCTCCGTCCATCCACCCATCTTTCTGTCTCTGTCCATCCATCCATCCATCTGTCTGTCTGTCCATCCACCCGTCCATATTTCTGTCTCCGTCCATCCATCCATCCATGTCTGTCTCAATCCATCCATTTATCTGTCTGTCTGTCTCCATCCGTCTGTCCATCCATCATCTATCTGTCTGTCTCCGTCCATCCATCCATCTTTCTGTCTCTGTCATCCATCCATCCACCTATCCATATTTCTGTTTCCGTCCATCCATCCACCCATCCATCTTTCTGTCTCCGTCCATCCATCCATGTCTGTCTCAATCCATTCATCCATCCATCCATCCATCCATCTATCGGTCTCCGTCCGTCTGTCCATCCATCTGTCTGTCTTATCCATCCATTCATCCATATTTCTGTCTCCGTCCATCCATCCACCCATCCATATTTCTCTCCGTCCATCCATCCATCCATGTCTGTCTCAATCCATCCAGCCATCCATCTATCTGTCTGTCTCCGTCCGTCTGTCCATCCATCCATCTGTCTGTCTCTGTCCATCCATCCACCCACCCACCCATCTATCTGTCTGTCTCCATCCACCCATCTATCTGTCTGTCTTCACCCATCCATCTATCTGTCGGTCTCCATCTGTCCATCCATCTATCTGTCTCAGACTATCCATCCACCTATCTATCCACCTATCCACCTATCTATCTATCTATCTATCTATCTATCTATCTATCTATCTATCTATCTATCTATCTATCTATCTATCTCCGTCTGTTTATCCATCTGTCTCTATCTATCTATCTATCTATCTATTTATCTCCGTCTGTTTATCCATCTGTCTATCTGTCCGTCCTTCCATCCATCTATCTCTGTCCATCTGTCTATCCATCCATCTATCTGCCCGTCTATCTGTCTATCCATCTATCTATCTGCCCGTCCTTCTATCCATCTATCTCTGTCCATCTATCTATCTATCTATCTATCTGTCTGTCTGTCTGTCTGTCTGTCTGTCTGTCCGTCCGTCCGTCCATCTGTCTCCATCTGTATGTCCAACCATCCATCTATCTGTCTATCCATCCATCCATCCATCTATCTGTCTGTCTCCATCCGTCCTTCCATCCATCTGTCTGTCTCCGTCTGTCCATCCATCTATCTATCTGTCTCAGTCTATCTATCTATCTATCTATCTATCTATCTATCTATCTATCTATCTATCTATCTATCTATCTATCTATCTATCTATCTATCTATCTATCTATCTATCTATCTATCTATCTATCTATCTATCTATCTATCTATCTATCTATCTATCTCTGTCTTTTTATCCATTCATCTATCTATCAAGCTATCTATCTGTCCGTCCATCCATCCGTCTGTCCATCTATCTCCGTCCATCCGTCTATCTATCTATCTCATTTCCTGTTTGCAGTGTAGAAAGCTTCATAGGTCATCCCGTCCTCTAGAGCTTTAAACTCTATTAACTGTAATGGGATCCTTCACATTTGTTTGAATTGTCTTCGAGGGCTAGACAGCTTCGCTGATCATAACGTGCGCATTCTAATTCTGTCGTGCCGCATGGCCCGCTCTCAGTGTTTGGCATCTCGCTGTCTGGATTCAGGGTTTAAAACCGCCTCTTTGTCTGTGCATTTCCGTTCTGTTTTGGGAAATTCATATAAAAGCTTTCCCTGAGCATGACACCCGCTAAATCTGATCGCACAGTTCAGCATCACGTCCCTTCAAGGGTGGAACCGTCTGCTGCTTATCTGCATCTGCCACCCGCCGGAGTCTGACCGCGGGCCAGAATCTGTGTCTAATGAGCGGAGGAACTGTCTCTCTGCTCAACCGCTCTCAGCGGAGAATTACCTTCTCATTAACAACCGTTTTCACTGTATAGGGTTCTGGAGTTGATCTCAAGGGTCTTGATAGGTTCTTCAGATCAGGGTTTTGGTTTCTAGACACTTTAAAGCACCAGTATATGGTTTTCAAAAGAACTAAAAAACAAAAAGGTTAACACAGAAAGATGTTTGGGTTCCATTTTTATTACTGTTTTTGTTTGCAATACACACATCTGTGCGAGAAATGGACAGAGAGAGAGAAACAGATTGACGATTAAAGTAATGGATTGAGAAATGAAATCCCACAATGCACTGCACGGATGCATGTTCACTGCCTGACATGCGATGAAAGGTTCTGCTGTTCTAGACTGAAGGTTTCTTGGGATGCAGGGGCGGCGTTTTTCACAGTCTCCGCCTCATTCTCGTACGTAAACCCGCGTGCAAACCACGTCGTCGGCCCCAAAGATCTGAGAACGAGAGACAGGATGAAAGAAATGTGTTTGTTTTGCGGAGATGCTCAGTCCTGCAGTTAACCTCCATATGAACTAAAGACAATCAGAGCCGTCCGTAATCCCTAAATGAAGCCCGTTTATCTTATGGAAATGTGTCCTAGATTCGCAGCGGAATGCCAAAGACAATAAGCGCTGCATTCTGGGATTGTTGTTCTGCAGACGCCGAGCTCTGAATTCACTTAGCAAGGCGTGAGAAATGTCAAGCGGCCCGACTGTCAGATTTAAAACGAGCGGTTCTGATTTGGGTCAGACCTGCATTTGTTTTGGACAGTCCTTCACATTCCTGTGTTCGGCCTGAATAAGCGCCTGACACTCGCTCTCAGGGGTCAGCCGTCAGGAGCGCCCGTCCTGGAGCGGATTCACCACGCTCTTGTTTTATTGTTGAATTTGGATCAGTGCCCACGTTTTGGGTGTTTCTTCAACTGTCAGCACTCTCGGCCCTGTGGACTTTTAGAAAATACACTTTTCTCACACACTCGCAAGTTTATTGAGCTCGTCTTCCAATAATGTCCAAGAGTGGACAGGCATCACAGGAGAGACGTATCTTTTCTGGATGTCATGAACATTTTCACCCCGGCCGTCACACATAATGTATCATGTTTGAAAGCATTATGTGGTGGAAAATACATTTGAAACATTTTTGGTATAAAACAGACCCTTTTGTCTTGCTAAGGCTTGTTTCATAGAAAGCATTTTATGTGCTAAAATACTATGATAAATACATAATTTTTCAACAACAAAAAAAAATATTTTACACTTTCTGATTGGTCGTAGGTTTAAACACACACTACTATTTAATATTAAATATTGTTTTATTTTTGTGTTGTAAGTCTCTTATGCAAGGCTGCATTTATTTGATCAAACATACAGTGGAAACAGTAATATTATTACAATTTAAAATAATTGTGTTCTATTTGAATATATTTTAAGATGTAATTTATTCTGTGATCATTCCTCCAGTCTTCAGCGTCACATGATCCTTCAGAAATCATTGAAACATCATAATAACATTTATGATTATTATCAATGTTGAAAACAGTTGTGCTGATTAATATTTTTGTGGAAACCATGATACATTTTTTTCAGGATTTTTTTTTTTTTTTGTAACATTATTAACACATCTTTACTGTCACTTTTGATCAATTCAATGCATCCTTCCTCAATAAAATTAATTCCTTTAAAAAAAATTCAAACCTTTGAATTGTTGTTTATATGAATTAATATTATGTATGTATAAAACATTTTACTAATTTAAAATACTTTTAGAATGGATTTTCATTTAAGATTAAAAGTCTGGGAAACAATAAAATACTTTTATCTATCTATCTATCTATCTATCTATCTATCTATCTATCTATCTATCTGTCTGTCTGTCTGTCTGTCTGTCTGTCTGTCTGTCTGTCTGTCCATCAATCCATCTGTGTCCGTCCATCTATCTATCTATCTGTCTATCTATCCGTCCGTCCGTCCGTCCATCCATCTTTCTGTCTCTGTCTGTCCGTCCATCCATCTATCTATCTATCTGTGCATCAATCCATCTGTCTCCGTCCGTCTATCTATCTATCTATCTATCTATCTATCTATCTATCTATCTATCTATCTATCTATCTATCTATCTATCTATCTATCTATCTATCTATCTATCTATCTATCTATCTATCTATCTATCTATCTATCTATCTAGCTTTAAACTTTATTAACAATTAAAAATACTTTTAGAATGGATTTTCATTTAAGATGAAAAGTCTGGGAAACAATAAAATACTTTTATAAAAATTTGTTTACACAAATGGTTTTGTGGAATGCATTTGTTGAGCTTAACCATTCAACCCTGCTATAAGTTATTGTCCATCTGTCTCCATCTGTCCATCTATGCATGTGTTTATCTATCCGTCCATCCGTCCGTCCGTCTATCTATCTAATAGGTTTTTTCTAGAAAATAAATAAATTTTTACCAAATTTTGGTAACAGAATAGCAAACTCCATAGAGAATTAATGGAAAATAAAACTGCTCATATAAAATTTAGTTTGACCCAGAGGATGAAAATCCACATTTTCTGACGCACCTTTTTCTGACCATTTATTGAAAAAAATATTGCTTTAGGCCCTATTTTGAACCCTTTGGTGGCCAAAACTGTCTGTAAAGAGGGTGTCTCATGAGATAGAAGTGAGAAAAGCAGCCTGATTGATTTGCTCCATTAAACATCTCACACCACCGTCTCTCTCTCTCTCTCTCTCTCTCTCTCTCTCGCTGTCTTAATGTTAAGCTATATGGAAGCTACATAGGCCGTTTCCTGTCTGAAGTAATAAAATATGAACTCAGTGAGCTCTCGTAAGAACACTGTTCAATCATATTCAGCCATGTGGAGGCTGAAACATCATCCAAGCCCCTTCTGTCTCAACACAATCAGAAACTATCTCTTCCTTTACACTCTTTCGTTATGTCCAAGATAGTAGACAAATCTGTGAGAAATGTGTTTAACAAAGAGTTTCAGTCAGGATTTAGTCCCTTTTCTCTGTAACAAAGCTGATACTTATGGAGAAGTCTGTAGGAGAGCAGCATCTGAGCAACCCAGTGTTTGGTGTTGATGTGGTGTGTGTGTGTGTCTCTCACCAGGATCAGTTCGTCTCCGCGCAGCTCTCTACTCCAGAACGTAACCGGTCCGTCTCGATCCACCAGCGTCTGTTTGCAGTACATTTTATTCTCTGTCTCCCATGCGGCCAAACTCTGCAGACCAAAATTTTGTTGTTATTATCTGTACATTTGATATTAACTCATAATGCATCCAGTGATCTGTTTACCACTGCAATTAAATCATTAAGTCAAGAGTTTGAAACCTGATCGACTCATTCACACTGATGTTGTGAACCGGATCAACCGATTCATTTATTTGACTCAAAAGAATGATTTGTGAACTCAGACATACTTTTTTGTCATTTTGGAGCTTGACAGTCCCCCAGAAATTCTTTTTTTTTTTATAATTTTTTTTTTGTTGAGTAAATTATTCTTTTTATAGGTAAATTAAAATGTAATTACAGTTAGTAGGGACATTTGGTGACGTCCTCGATTAGAAAAACAATTCCTAAATAAACAGACTTTTTAAAGTTTTTAAATATATAATATACACCGATCAGGCATAACATTATGACAGGTGAAGTGAATAACACTGATTATCTCTTCATCACTGCTCCTGTTAGTGGGTGGGATATATTAGGCAGCAAGTGAACATTTTGTCCTCAAAGTTGATGTGTTAGAAGCAGGAAAAATGGGCAAGCGTAAGGATGTGAGCGAGTTTATCAAGGGCCAAATTGTGATGCCTAGAAGACTGGGTCAGAGCATCTCCAAAACTGCAGCTCTTGTGGGGTGTTCCCGGTCTGCAGTGGTCAGTGTCTATCAAAAGTGCTCCAAGGAAGGAACAGTGGTGAACCGGAGACAGGGTCATGGGCGGCCAAGGCTCAATGATGCACGTGGGGAGTGAAGGCTGGCCCGTGTGGTCTGATCAAACAGACGAGCTACTGGAGCTCAAATTGCTCAATAAGTTAATGCTGGTTCTGATAGAAAGGTGTCAGAATACACAGAGCATCACCGTTTGTTGTGTATGGGGCGGCACAGCCGCAGACCAGTCAGGGTGCCCATGCTGACCCCTGTCCACCGCCGAAAGAGCCAACAGTGGCACGTGAGCATCAGAACTGGACCACGGAGCAATGGAAGAAGGTGGCCTGGTCTGATGAATCATGAATAGAATTAACTGGTATGGTGTTGTATGGACTAGTATGGAAGGCCGCAGATAAATGAAAAATGTCAGAGAACTGCAGCAAAACGGCATCAGCAATCAGACTCTGTTCATATCTCCTCTCTCTCTGTCTGTCTCTCTCTCTCTCTCTCTCTGTCTCTCTCTCTGTCTCTCTCTCTCTCTCTCTCTCTCTCTCTGTCTCTCTTGCCTCAGGCACAGTCTTTAAACTAATTTATGCCGCTTGATCTAAAATCCCTTTAAAATGAGACAGTGTACAGCGTCCTGACACACTCATTCATCTCGCAGAGACTAACAAAAACTCTGACAGCAGGGACACACACACACACACATCTTCGGTTACAATCTATAATACACACCATGTATTAACCAGGACGCAGAGTAAATGAAGAAATCCACTCCTTTACCAAAGTAAAAGTTTAATAATGTGGCACTGAAAAACCCATAGTGATTGACCGCTAATCTGAATATTTGGGGCAGCACATCATCGTCAACATTTCCTCGTCTTTATGGCGGCTGTGGTGACTTTGGGATGTGGTGAGGATGAAATTTCAGTGTGGAAAAAGAGACACCCTCTTGCAATTTTATTTGTATTTAGCTCAACTTGAACAGCATTGTATGGAAGCTTGTTTTCTGCGACGGAATAAAACAATTTAAAAGATAATTGCAACTTTTTATCTCACAATTCTGACTTGTTTCTCACAATTGCGAGTTTATATCTCAATCACAATTGCACGTTTTTTGCACGTTGTGCATTTTTTCTCGCAATTGCCAGTTTATATCTTGCAATTCAGATTTTTTTCTCGCAATTACGAGTTAATAATTCTCAATTCTGACTTTATTGCGAGAAAAGCAGAATTACGAGAAATAGTCAGAATTGCGAGAAAAAAGTCATAATTGCGATATAAACTCACAATTGCGAGAAAAAAATCATAATTATGAGAAAGTCAATTGCGATATAAACTCACAATTCAGATTTTTTTTCTTGCAATTGCGAGTTTATAACTCTCAATTCTGACTTTATTTCTCACAATTCTATTTTTCTTGTAATTGCGAGTTTACATCTCAATCACAATTGTGAGAAAAGTCAGAATTGTGAGAAAAAAAGTCAGAATTACGAGAAATAGTCAGAATTGCGATATAAACTCACAAGTGCGAGAAAAAAGTCATAATTATGAGAAAGTCAATTGTGATATAAACTCACAATTGCAAGAAAAAAGTCAGAATTGCGAGAAAAAAGTCAAAATTCTGATATAAACTCACAATTGCGAGAAACAAGTCAGAATTATGAGAAAGTCAATTGTGATATAAACTCACAATTGCGAGAAAAAAAGTCAGAATTGCGAGAAAAAAAGTCAGAATTGCGAATATAAACTAAAAATTTTTATTTTTTTCTTGCAATTGCGAGTTTATAACTCTAAATTCTGACTTTATAACTCACAATTCTGACTTTTTCTTGTAATTGCGAGTTTACATCTCAATCACAATTGCGAGAAAAGTCAGAATTGCGGAAAAAAAAGTCAGAATTACGAGAAAGTCAGAATTGCGAAATAAACTCACAATTGCGAGAAAAAAATCATAATTATGAGAAAGTCAATTGCGATATAAACTCACAATTCAGATTTTTTTTTCTTGCAATTGCGAGTTTATAACTCTCAATTCTGACTTTATTTCTCACAATTCTATTTTTCTTGTAATTGCAAGTTTACATCTCAATCACAATTGTGAGAAAAGTCAGAATTGTGAGAAAAAAAGTCAGAATTACGAGAAATAGTCAGAATTGCGATATAAACTCACAAGTGCGAGAAAAAAGTCATAATTATGAGAAAGTAAATTGTGATATAAACTCACAATTGCAAGAAAAAAGTCAGAATTGCGAGAAAAAAGTCAAAATTCTGATATAAACTCACAATTGCGAGAAACAAGTCAGAATTATGAGAAAGTCAATTGTGATATAAACTCACAATTGCGAGAAAAAAAGTCAGAATTGCGAGAAAAAAAGTCAGAATTGCGAATATAAACTAAAATTTTTTATTTTTTTCTTGCAATTGCGAGTTTATAACTCTAAATTCTGACTTTATAACTTACAATTCTGACTTTTTCTTGTAATTGCGATCTCAATCACAATAGCGAGAAAAGTCAGAATTGCGGAAAAAAAAGTCAGAATTACGAGAAAGTCAGAATTGCGAAATAAACTCACAATTGTGAGAAAAAAAGTCATAATTATGAGAAAGTCAATTGTGATATAAACTCACAATTCAGACTTTTTTCTTGCAATTTCGAGTTTATATCTCGCAATTCTGACTTCATTTCTCTGAAAATTGTGAGATAAAATCATGGCTTTAATTTGTTGGAAATGCACATGCTGATCAAATGTAGCCTTTGAATGCACTGTAAGTGGCTTTAGATAAGCATCTGCCAAATGCATGTGGGCAACTAAATCATAAAATCCCTCCCCTGAAATGAATCAGAGCACAAGCACAACACAAACTAAACATCCCTTCGTCCCCCTCTCTCTCTCTCTCTCTCTCTCTCTCTCTCTCTCTCTCTCTCTCTCTCTTTCTTTCTCTCTCTCAGTTTAACGTGCTTTATGGCATGACAAATAACTGTACCTTTGCATAGCCAACGCATCAGCATCATAGACAGGATCTAAACAATAAAGTAACAAAGTAAAAAATTAAGAAAATATGCAAGTTAAAATGAAGGAAAATAACAGTCTTTCTCTCGATCCAAGAGCCAAAAGCTCCAGGAGGTGATTAGCTTGGCCACCCATCTTTTCTCTCCGTCTCCCTCAGTGACGATCATTCAGTCTCAGCCTTCTGCCCTGTGGCAGGTGAGCGGTCTGTCTCTATAGCAACCCTCCTGGCCAAGGGCTGAGTTATTCGAGTAACGGCTCGGCCCCTCACCTCAGCGACAACAAGACTACTGACGTAATGCCTAAATGTCTTATTTTATAAAATGGCGTCAATAGCAATATAATAAAGTTCAATCATTTCAATTCATTATGACAACAAATGATTATTGGCCACTATTTACTCATTGTTTTGCGTAATGTGTGTATTTATGTGGGCAGAAAAAGGTCTTTTATTTTTTATTTGGTTCTTAACTTTATCGAAAATGTAAAATACATTTTGGTTATACTTTTTTTAAGGTGATGTAGTTGCATTGTACTAACACAAGTAAGAACTGAGTAATATTAATAAACTACATGTACTTACTATAGAGTTACGGTTTGGTTAAGTTACTTGTAATTATGCATAATTTACAGTTATTACTATAGTAAGTACATGTAGTCTAGTAATGTGTAAGCACGTCACAAAATAAAGTGTTACCTAAATTTTTAATTTTGAGCTTGAATTTAAATGTATGAAAAATGTATAGAAATGTTTGTTTGTGTGTGAATGGCTAGGGAATGAGACCCACGCTACATCCCAAATCGAATACTTCCCTACTATATAATAGGCGTAAAACAGTACGGCAAAAGATTAGTATGTCCGAATACATAGAAAAACAATAGGTGAAAAATTCCTGGATGACCTACTACTTTCGGCGAGATTCTGAAGTCTGCATATGATGGACACTTTACTGTCCCATGAGGCCACGGGAGAGGATTTATGAATGGAAGTGACGCCAGACGGGATTTAAACTTTGTCGGCTGAAGACCAAGTTGGGTTTGAAGATGTAAAACGCACCAAGCACAATGTTCTCTCTCCATTCCTAATTTCTAACACACACTCATAGTGTTCGGCTGGTCTTGCGGCTGTCAGAGCAGAAACAAAAGCTTCATGTTCATTTGTAAATTGCGCGAGCTTATTTAGTCCATTAGATCTGAAAAAACACAGACATTTACTCGCCCACAGACCCTCCCTCAAATAAATCAGGACAGAAGTGGCTGAAAGTGGACAAAAGAGACGGATTAAAACACCAGGTGTAAACGGGAATGTGTCTCGCTCGTCTACTTGTGAACCGATCGACCAAAATACATCTTAATACCAGGAGTAAACAGGACCTGTCATACTAAATTGAAATTATGACAAAGTCCAAATTATGGGATCAAGTCAACATTGTGACACAAAGTCATAATTATGTTGTCAGTTTTTACTTTTAAATCATAATTTCAATTTAGTATATCATAATTTTGATTAGTATGTCATAATTTTGACTTAGTATATCATAATTGTGACTTAGTATATCATAATTTTGATTAGTATGTCATAATTTTGATTAGTATGTCATAATTTTGACTTAGTATGTCAATTCTGATTTGTATGTCATAATTTAGATTAGTATATCATAATTTTGACTTAGTATGTCATAATTTTGACTTAGTATGTCATAATTTAGATTAGTATATCATAATTTTGATTAGTATATCATAATTTTGATTAGTATGTCATAATTTTGATTAGTATGTCATAATTTTGATTTAGTATGTCATAATTTTGATTTTGATTAGTATGTCATAATTTTGATTTAGTATGTCATAATTTTGATTTAGTATGTCATAATTTTGACTTAGTATATCATAATTTTGATTTAGTATATCATAATTTTGACTTAGTATGTCATAATTTTGACTTAGTATATCATAATTTTGATTAGTATATCATAATTTTGATTAGTATGTCATAATTTTGACTTAGTATGTCATAATTTTGACTTAGTATATCATAATTTTGATTTAGTATATCATAATTTTGATTAGTATATCATAATTTTGATTATGTCATAATTTTGACTTAGTATATCATAATTTTGACTTAGTATGTCATAATTTTGATTAGTATGTCATAATTTTGATTAGTATGTCATCATTTTAACTTAGTATGTCATAATTTTGATTGTCATAATTTTGATTAGTATGTCATAATTTTGATTATTATGTCATAATTTTGACTTAATATATCATAATTTTGACTTAGTATGTCATATGTAGCAGCTACTTACACCGTGGAAATAGCATATTTTCTTAGCGATAATTGCTATTAAGTGCAAACAGCTGTAGATGCTATTTATATTTTATTTTGACAGATACATACTAGTTGCACCTCAGTATTGTTGTACATTAACAGGATACAATAATAACAGTGTAAATTATTATATTTATTAAAAATATTAAATGGATAATGCCTTAATGGGACAATAAAAGCCCTCCGTACACCCCTAACCCTACCCAATAATAAATTCAATTATTATTAAACAATTTGTTAGGCGCTTTATTTCTACTTTTAGAACATTTTCTTAATTTTTACTGAAAGTAAATGCCTTTCCGGTGTGAGAAGGGAGAAGAGCGAGCTTGGCAAAAGGCGGATTTAAACCCAGGTCGATCGCATCAACCTAGATTCTTGAGCCTTACACTCTACTGACTACACCATCGAAGACGTTACAACACATGCGTCTTTTTTTAATCTTGTTTCGCCCAACCCGGCATTATTAGGTTGAGCTAGTGCGAATAGCACTTGCCAACAAGGCACGCTATTTGCACTTGGTGTAAATAGACACTGGCTGAAATGGGCTTCCATAGTACTCCTGTTTTTTTTTATCATGATGGAGACTTTACATTGACTTCTATTGTTCGACACTGAGCTAATTATATTTTCTATAGCCTAGCCCCTTATTTTGTCCTGTTATTACACTCTTAAGATAATAAATATTCCAGAAAGGGTGTTTTCCCAGCAATCCCATAAGGACCATTTTGAGTTTCCCTTTCAGTGAACAGTCACTTAAAAGAACCATTTGAAAGCGATGCAAATAAATAACCTTTATTTTTAAGAGTGTAAGCTATTTTCATATTGGGCTTCATCCACGATGGTCCAGCCCTTCCCAGTTTTTAGGGAACATTTTCAGCTATTTTGCAGCCGAAAGTATAGGTAGGTCAGAAAGACACGCGTGTATAAATACAGAACACACACTTGTAAGATGTCTCTGCTCACATAATGCTTGAGACAGACAGTTACGTGACTCCCAAATAATCCCCCTCCCACTGCTGTCTGTTCCAGAACAAAATGAGGTCAAATCCTTGTCTATTCGGCCGTCTTTTCGCTACATCTCTCTAACAACAAAGCCATTTCCATGACAGAGGATTCTCAAAGTTAAGACTTGCTTGGGGATTAATCACTCTGATTATTCCACATCCTTTGATTCAATATTGTTCTTTATAAGACTGACCAACTTAAAATTGGACCTTGTGATATGCCTACATCGACAGAATTTCTGGGAATTACATTTGACATTTTTACATCCAATTTGCCCTTGTCTAGAATGATTTTTGGGTATACTCTCATGTACAAAAACAGCCCATAGTTGTTGAAACTCGCTCTCTGCTGAGCTTTGCAGTCTGAAACCATCAGGTTTAGATTTCTCACACTTTGATGACGCCATCATTTTGCTCGGCGATGCGACATTGTAAAGGTCAGTGAAATAAAATATAAGGTCTTCATAAGGTTTTTATGGGCGAGCTTCTAGATTTTATTGTGTAGAATGGCTTTTGTTGATCTGTTCGGGTTACAGGGTGGAGTTAAAACAGCACCTCTGCAAAACATCTGAAGACGCGATTAAGACGATATAGAGGCATTAAGATTCATCTGAAGGGAAATTAGAGTAGATGGACAAACTCATGCTGAGGAAATTGATGCTCACATTAGTGGCTAATTTGTCCTGATGGATGCGAGGTGAACTAATGTAAATCTGCATAAACGTGGCTGTGCGTCTGTCATCTGAAATCAGAGTCCGAGATGCCCAGAGGAGTTATCCGAAAAACAGCGGTGTCCGTTACCAGCGTTTAGGAGCTTGCTGAGCTCAACAGTGGTAGATTTTTTTCTCAGAAGTGTTCTTTACCCGTTCATTTTCTCTATAGCCGTTTCAGAAAATTCTTAATTGAAGAATTTGAAAACTCTGAGGTGAATCACAGTGTTGCAACATTGGATTTTAAGCGTATATTTTTTTACGTATTATGTTTTATTCGCACCACAAAACCATAGACTGTAATAAAAATATGGATATATTGTCCGTGACGTCACCTGTAGGTTTCTGAAGAGCATTTTTGAAGCCTAAAGTCGGCCGTTGCCATCTTGTCAGCGCGTCACTAACAGAAAATGGGCAAAGAGGCGGGACGTGGGTGGAGCTGAGGTGACGCAATGACTAACAGAAAGCAGACAAACGGCAATCCACCTGTCACTCAAAGTGGCCACGCCCTTTATTTTGCAGAACTTTAAGGCTTAATATAATTTAAACGGATGTGTTATAAAAAATGTCACCCCCCTCACAGTTGTCATGAAGGGCAAAATTAGCCGTATCAACCAAAACCACAATTTTTACCAGACTGTAAACGTGTTCTTCTGCTGTAAAGTTTGCCATTTTAACATGGGGCTCAATGAGATTCTGCTCCTTCTGGAGCCTGTCTCTAGTGGCCAGTCGATTATTGCAGTTTAAGTCACTTCCGTATGGCTTCAAGAGAAACTGGAGGAGGTTGCCGCTTGCATAAAACACAGCAGTAGCTAGCCAGGTGGATAAGCCGGTTTGTGATTGGTCCCCACAAATTTGTAACAGAAGCAGGATAGAAACATGTACAGGTTTCCAGCCTGAGCTGCAGGGCGAAATCAAATTGTCGGCAGATAAGGCTGGGTTTACCCGGTCTAATTTTAACCATCACTAACTAATGCTATAGCAATTAGCCAATCCAGTGTCAGTAACCATGTAAAACCTAAGAAGCTAAGTTAGAAAAAAATATGGCTTATATATATATATATATATGTATAAAATGTTAAAATATTTATAATAGTTTACAAATACATGTAAACAAGTTTTTAAAAAACTGGTTAAAAACGAAATACAGACTAGAAAACATAATATATGCATAACAGTTATATATACATTTATTTATTAATAAAATAAATGTACATATAAATATATTGTATAGATGGATGGATGGATGGATGGATGGATGGATGGATGGATGGATGGATGGATGGATTGATGGATGGATAGACGAATGGACGGATGGACGAATGGATGGATTGATGGATGGATGGATGGATGGATAGATGGATGGACGAATGGATGGATGGACGAATGGATGGACGGATGGATGGATGGATGGACGAATGGATGGATGGATGGATGGATGGATGGATGGACGGATGGATGGATGGACGAATGGATGGATGGATGGATGGACGGATGGATGGATGGATGGATGGATGGATGGATGGATGGATGGATGGATGGACGGACGGATGGATGGACGAATGGATGGATGGATGGATGGATGGATGGATGGACGAATGGATGGATGGACGAATGGATGGATGGACGAATGGATGGATTGACGAATGGATGGATTGACGAATGGATGGATTGATGGATGGATGGATGGATGGATGGATGGATGGATGGACGAATGGATGGATGGACGAATGGATGGACGGATGGATGGATGGATGGACGAATGGATGGATGGACGAATGGATGGATGGATGGATGGATGGATGGATGGATGGATGGATGGATGGATGGATGGATGGATGGATGGACGGATGGATGGATGGACGAATGGATGGATGGATGGATGGACGGATGGATGGATGGATGGATGGATGGACGGATGGATGGATGGACGAATGGATGGATGGATGGATGGATGGATGGATGGATGGATGGACGAATGGATGGATGGACGAATGGATGGATGGACGAATGGATGGATTGACGAATGGATGGATTGATGGATGGATGGATGGATGGATGGATGGATGGATGGATGGATGGATGGATGGATGGATGGATGGATGGACGAATGGATGGATGGACGAATGGATGGATTGATGGATGGATGGATGGATGGATGGATGGATGGATGGACGGATGGATGGATGGATGGACGGACAGACAAACAGACACAGGATAGTAGGGATACATGATATATCGGCCGATATATGTTAATTTTTGATGTTATCGTTCCAATAAGAAAATTTGGACCGATATATTAAGCCGATAAATAATGTATTATTTTCTTCAGCTGAGACACTTCAGATACTGTTCGCCATAATGGTTCTGATTTGTTTGAAATATGATTGACATCATTATAATTGTGTGCTTGGGACTTGGCTTTTATTGGTGAGACTTGGTTTTTATAATCAGGCTCTCAAAAATTATAAAAAAATGTGGATTTAGATTTATCGCCCAATATATCGGCTTTCAAATATAAAGAATTTGCGGTTATGGTATCGGCCAAAATGTTCATGACGGTGCATCCCTAATATATAGACGGACGGACGGACAGATGTGGCATTTCATTTTTACTTCTCTCTAGTGTTGAGCTTCATCCAGCTGTAATTCTGTCCTATAGTTATGGGATGCCGGTTGTTTATGTGTTCCCGGGGCTCTGGGTGGCTTTAGGGGCTTAACTGGCAGTCGTGAAGCTCAGCGGGTCAGTGTCTCGTTTCTCTATCCGCACACGCCGCTGATGTCAGCCATTGGTGTGTGACTCACCTTGCATTTCCTGCCGTCCACCGTCTCCTCGTCAAACTCCTCTCCGATGCGGAAGTTGATTTCAGTGGTGCGCACAGAGGTGGAGGTCTTGATGTAGAACTGCTCTCCGTCCTGTCGGATCTCCACGTGCGGTTTGGCTGCGGCTGCGCCGGCCACTTTCCGGAGCATGGCGTTCACACCTGGGTTGCATAGAGTAAAATAATAATGCATTTTAAGGTGGTTAAATGACCTAAATTAAATGGCCAACATGCAATTATAAACAATACACAACACAGTTACATATGCATATTACATAAAAAAGTATTTTCCCATCACTGGTTAAGTGCATACTTAAAATATGCAGATTGTAAAGTTGGAAGGAATGAGAAAGCTTCTGTTGTTTTAGCCTCGATTCTAATTGAACATAATTCCAGGCTTGCTGTTCTCTTAAATTATAACGTCCTCAGAAGAGTTTGTTTCAGTTCTCTGCCATGCAAAACTCCACAAAATGCTGGAGGATCCCTCAGGATGAATCTGAGGAATTCTGGGAGTGTTTGAATAGTTTTTCGCTCTGGTTTGGACCGAAGCACGGTAGTTCCAGAAAGACGTGAGCGGGTGAGCGAGTTCAACTTCTTCTCATTCTGGGTGTTCCTCAGCTCGTCCTGGTACCCACCTCAGAGAGATTCAGCCTTGGTGGCTTAAAACCAGCAACATCTGTGAGAATTTACCACATTAACAGCAGTTTGCAACAAAAAAAACACTCTTATGCAGCTTTATGCTAAATCAAATCCATGCACATACTCATAAAATAGTGTGACGGCTCAATAAAGCCAATTTTAAACCTGCAAATTGGTAAGAAGATTATTTTTAATATCTCATAGACTGCATTTGCTCTCCTAGGGAGAAAAAAAAAGACTTTTTGCTTAAGAAAATCATGCATTTGTCTCATAGAGATCCAAGTCTGCAATCAAAAGTCAGAGATCTCAATAAGACCAAAATCTGAGCTGCGGTTTTCATTTTTCTCTATACTTTTACCGTGTGATTTTTTATTATTATTTGTGACAATTTTTTGACACAGTGTTTTTGTTAACTAAAACAAAAACAATTAAAAATATTTTTTTGTTCAATTAAATAAAGCTGAAATAAAGTACAATATAAATATTTTTGTTATATATTATTATAATATAAATATTAATTATAACCTTTTAACAAATGCTAATGTAATTTTGAAATATTGCCTTGGAAACTAACTGAAATTAAATAAGTTGATGTACTAAAAAAATGAACTCAAATTGAAATAAAATAAAGCTAAATATAAATATAAAAAACAATAATAGCATAAAATATACAATAAAAGCACATTCAAAATATTAATAAATATAACAATAATTTTTTTTTTTACTTTTTGCGCATGTGTCTCTCTACAATGTCTCATGTTACCAAATTATGAAATCAAAAGTCAGAAAATCTCAATAAAACCAAATTATCTAAGCTACGTTTTTCATTTTTCTCTATATTTTTACTGTATATGAATGATTTTTTATTTTACTCTTTTTTGATACAGTGCTGTATTGTGAACTAAAACTAAATCTATTAAAAAAATCTATTTTGTTAGATGAAATAGAGCTGAAATTAAATTCAAAATAACTATTTTGTCATATATTAATTTTATTATATAAATATTTATTATAAACTTTTAAAAAATATTAACGCAAATGAGGAAAAAATGCCTTTAGTTGAAATGCTAATTTTTTTTTACTCAAACTGAAATAAAATAAAGCTAAATAGAAATATAAAAAAAACAATAAAAGCATAAAATATACAATAAAAGCTCATTCAAAATATTATAAATATTATACTAATATATATATATTTTTTTTACTTTTTGCGCATTTGTCGCTCTACATTCTCATGTAATCAAATTATGCAATCAAAAGTCAGGAAATCTCAATAAAACCAAATGATCTGAGCTACGTTTTTCATTTTTCTCTATATTTTTACTGTATATGAATTTTTTTTTAATTTGTGACTCTTTTTTGATAAAGCGTTCTATTTCTAACTAAAACTAAATCTATTAAAAATCCATTTTGTTAAATGAAATAGAGCTGAAATTAAATACAATATAAATATTTTGTCATATATTATAAATATTCAACTTTTAAAAACATTTAGAAAAAACGCAAAAAAATTGCCTTTAGTTGAAATACTAAAACAATTTACTCAAACGGAAATAAAATAAAGCTGAATAGAAATATAAAAAAACAATAAAAGCATCAAATAAACAATAAAAGCGCATTCAAAGTATTAATAAATATTATAATAATATATTTTAAAATGGTTTCTGTTTTGAGACCAAGTTGAAACTTCAATGACCACCATTAAATGTCCTGAGCTTTGAAAAAGCCATACAATTGTTCCTGTAGCTCAACCGGTGCAAAATGTTCGCAACGCCACCACAACGGGTTTGATTCCAAGGGAACACACATATCAAACATCCCTTAAAGCCTCTGCCAAATGCATAAATGTCAAGTTTGTGACTGTCACGCCCAGAGTTTTTCTCCAGACTGCCTGATTCCTCTCTGATGTTTCTTTCCAAAGCTTCCTCTCTCACAGTGAAACAAATCCCTGAAGTGAATATCCCAAACACAAAGCCCTCAGTTAACTTTAACAACCATGTGACCCACTTTAACCACGTCGCCCATCGAGATAAATGTGAATAATCAGCCCTCTCGCATTCTAGTGTTTGATAACATCTCCTCGAGAGCCGAATCTAGTCTGAAACATGTCTCCATCCTCTCCGAGATGTCCTAACGGGAACGCCTGGAGGGGAGATGACAAGCCGATATGATGCTCAGCTAAAGAGATGAAATGTAATATTACCAAGAGCTTTCAGAAGTTCATCGAAATTCTCACTGCTCTTCATTTTCCAGGTGCCGGCAAAGTTGGGAGGCATTTTTGAGCTTCAGATTGTCCTGCTCTGTCTTCTCCTCTGGTCCCTCGCTACACTTGTTCTCCTTTTCTACTCTCTTTGTGATCGTCCGTTGCCTTTCTGTCTTATGTTCTCACTCACCCTGTCCCTCCCCTCTCGCCTCAACTGTCTCTCTCTCTCTCTCTGTCTCTCTCTCTGTCTCTCTCTCTCTATCTCCCGCCCACTGGCAGAGCTGCTGTCTCACCGCTCAGACTGCAGCATCAAGCAACCTGTTCCAGCATCAGCCACTAAACCATCCATAATGTTTCCCTCTCATCCCTCAGCAGTAAATCACTCCGTATCGTGGGTGGGTCTCACTGTATTCCCGTCCGAATGTGTCCGGTGATCCGTGACACTCACTCGAGCTGAGATTTCTAACACTTGTGTTTGTGTTGATGCGCGTGCAGGTGACAGGTTTTCCAGGTTTCCAGGCTGGAAGCACTTGGGAACATCACAAGGTTGTCCGACTGCAATGCAACTTCAGATTTGTATCAGTCCGTCTGGAGTTTTATTGAGCCAGTTGATATTATGCCAAAGTTTGACTTCACTGCAAAAAAAATCATATGCTTTGTGAGTATTTTTTTCTTATTAGTGAAAGATTTAAAATTTCCTTGAGAAGCAATACTGAATTTTTTTACATGTATCTTTAATATTAAAGGGATAGTTCACCAAAAATTAAAATTGTGTCATCATTTACTCGCCCTCAAGTTGTTCCAAACCCGTATGAGTTTCTTTCTTCTGCTGAACACAAAATAAGATATTTTAAAGAATGTTTGTAACGAGTAAATGATGACACAATTTTCATTTTTGGGTGAACTATCCCTTTAAGAGGTATTAATGTTATTTACAAAATAAGGGGTATTTTGTCTAACTGCACTGGTGCATTTACTTGATTTGTATAAAAAGTGGAACATCTATCTATCTATCTATCTATCTATCTATCTATCTATCTATCTATCTATCTATCTATCTATCTATCTATCTATCTATCTATCTATCTATCTATCTATCTATCGTAAAAAATATATATATTTTCTTGGATGATGAATGCTGGACTTTATGAATGCTCCGCTTAAACTCCGACCTTTCCTACAATCGACTATCGTCCGCATTCAGATCTGTCAACAATTCAATCAACAACCAATGCACAGAAGAACCAAATTTTTAGAGTCTGGAAAAAAAAGAGTCATTTTTGCAGTGGTACAATCTTTGTTTTGTTTGAGACATTTAGATATTTAGTAGAAAAAAGAAAAAAATTTTTTTTAAATATATATATATATATATATATATATATATATATATATATATATATAGTTACATTAGAAATTATAGTATCTTATGTATCAATTTTACTTGGATGGAAATTCTGATCATAAAAACTTTTTTAAAAATTTGCTAATTTGTTTTCTTTACAAAAAAGTTTGTTAGTAGTGTTCAAATTTGTATGTTTTGTTTGAGATATTTAGTAGCAAATAAATAAATACACACAGACAGACACACACACACACACACACACATATACATAAATATATATATATATATATATATATATATATATATATATATATATATATATATATATATATACATAAATATATATATATATATATATGTATATATATATATATATATATATATGTATATATATATATATATATATATATATATATATATATATATATATATATATATATATATATATATATATATATATATATATATATATATATATATATATATATATATATATATATAAAGGTTATTTACAAAATTATATTGTATTTTGTCTAACTGCACTGGTGCATTTATCCACTTGATTTATACAAAAAAGTGGAACATTCTGCCAGTGCAATGAATTTAAAGTTGGCATGATGTGGAGATTATGTCTATTTTGTAAATGCATCTTATTGATCGTGTTGTGAACGATTCATCCATGCATTTTTCTTTTCTTTTTTTTTGAGCTCGTAAAAAACAAAGCAAAAAATATTATATATATATATATACCGTTAGATATATAATTTTATTTATATTATTTTACATGCATCTTGTTGATCGTTTTTTTATTTATATTATTTATTTATATTATTTATATGCATCTTATTTATCATATTGTGAACGATTCATCCATGCATTTTCATGCATTTTTTCCTTTTTTTTCTTCTTTCTTTTTTTACGCTCGTAAACGACAAAACAAAAAAATATTATATATATATTGTTCACACAGCCTTCACACATCTTTCTCTAATTTCACTATTAGAAACTAATCAAAAAGTAATTTAGGCGGTGTTAAAATCGTTGTTTTGTTCGAGACAAATACATACATATAGACAAACATATACAAATATATCAATTTTTCCCTATTTTAAATGTTTTGTTTTTTATTTGATTCTAGTATTGTGGTATCATCTACACTGGATAAACCTTCCCACACACTCTCAGAAAAGAATTAGCTATAATTGTAAACTTGTAATTGTTTTTTTGGACACAAAATATTATTTGAGCTTAAATTGTTTTATCATATGAGAAGAATAAGAGCATGGCGTGATAGGGAAGACATTAACTAAATGTTTTGTGTTTGAGGTCATCCCTAATATTTTAGAAATTATCCCGGGTTTTGATGCCCTAATGATGCTAAAGCAGAACCTCAACATGTGACTCAAATGTAAAGGATTTATTTTGCGATTAATGACCGGCTAACTTTACATCATCTCGTGTATTACACAGCTACTCAACACGTTTACAAAAGAAAGTCTGAGTTGAAATAATTCTATATTTTAATTGCATATTACCTCAGATCTAGGTCAGGCGATGCTGAATTCCCAATTCAATGGGCATCAGCCAAGACAAATATATATATATATTACAAAAAATCTATTCCAATATACAAAACAATAACTCTTGCTATAGGAAAAACATGAAACGATGCTGCGATTGACCAATCAGAATCGAGTATTACAGAACAGCAAAATTAGAGCAGTTCCCGGACGCCATGCATCTCATTATGAGCTACAGTCCTTCATGATGACAAAATACTTTCTGTACAAGGCCTTAATTAGGTTTGGTCACAAGCTTTGTGCTTTGTCCAGCACGAAGGTCTTTATATTTTCAATTCTACCGTTTCCTGCCCTCAATAGTACTTGAATGAAATCACAGTTCCCACATATAAACACTCCAGTGGCCGTGAAAAGGCTGCCTTACTCATTTCTCCCTCTGGTGAAGTTTATTTCAGTGTATTAAGCCATGAGAAACCAGGAGTCATTTTTCAGATGCAGTCTGAGAAGCTTCGAGAGCTTGCACTGACGCCGCACGCTGGGCTTTTCTTCTTGAAGATGGACGCAAATGAACTCCGCAACCTCTTTAAACGCTAACTGGTTTCCAGAAGGCACATTAAATGCTTTCTTAGTACAATGCATCTCGAGACAAACAGCTTCTTCGTCTTGTTTAATTCTGAGAAACGGAACGAGTTGTTCTGCTGAGAAAATGCACTGGTTAGACAAGAACATGATCAAATCAAGCACTAATTACAGCTAAACATTGATGGTCATTTTAGTTGACTGGATTTACTGAGTTAGAGCAAAAAAAAATGGGGTAAAAGCAATTAAAAGTGGAGCGAAATGAAGGAAGATGCACACATTAACCACCATACAAATGGAAAACAGATGATTGAGTTTGAGGATTTAATGGAGCTCTAAAATAAAACAATGAATTTGATTCTAACTCAAATGTTTCTGGTTGAGGTCAAGTATGCCTAATATTCGTTTTTTAAATGATGCTGGGTTTTGATGACCTCCATTAATCTCATGTATTACTACAGCAACAAAAAACATTTATTTAAATGACTTGCATATTAAAGCCTCCACTAAGACAAATAGTCCATTACAATGTACAATCTACAGTAATATTACTACTGAGTAATATTAATAGTCCTCTGCGGTCATTTTTACTAGGCCTACAAACAACTGAGACACTACATGGCGCCAGTCGCGTTTCTATGAAATAAGAGAGCGTGATATGCGAGACAGGAAAGTAGTGCCAGCTTCATTCAGGACGAGCGAACTGATCTGCCAACCCCATCGCATGAGAAAACAAAACTTTACGAGGTAAAATACCTCGCTTCTATGAAATGAGAGATCGCATGTGATACGAGGGTTACTTTTAAAATGT
Source organism: Gobio gobio (assembly GCF_949357685.1). Lineage (NCBI taxonomy): Eukaryota > Metazoa > Chordata > Actinopteri > Cypriniformes > Gobionidae > Gobio > Gobio gobio. The sequence goes on along the minus strand of NC_137121.1, from coordinate 9,622,381 downwards.
ACTCCGTTACAGTTACAAATTACTTCAAAGTATTCAGTACCGTAATCCAAGCACTGCAATATGAAAGTAATGTAATCTGATTACTTTTGGATTCCTTTAAAGTCACAAATGTAGCTAAATAAAGTCAGGTAAGAAGCAATATCAAAGTACTTTTATTTAACTATGAATTTAAAATAAAAACTATTAAAACTAAGCATTTGTGTCTTGTTTCACCAACTAGAGATTACTATCGAAGCTTGTTTCCACCGAATAAAAAAGGTAATTGCGACTTTTTATCTCACAATTTTTACTTTTAAGTAAAGTTTACATCTCGCAATTCAGACTTTATTGCGAGTTATAAAGTCAAATTCTGCGAGGGGAAAAGACGGACTTTTTTCTCAGAATTTCGTGATATAAAGTCGCAATTGTGTGTTATTTGTATTGTAAGTCAGAATTGGGAGATATAAACTAGTATTTGAGTATAAACCAAAAAAAAAGTATTCAGTACCGTAATCCAAGCACCACAATATGAAAGTAATGTAATCTGATTACTTTTGGATTCCTTTAAAGTCACAAATGTAGCTAAATAAAGTCAGGTAAAAAGCAATATCAAAGTACTTTTATTTAACTATGAATTTAAAATAAAAACGATTAAAACTAAGCATTCGTGTCTTGTTTCACCAAGAGATTGCATAGCCCCGTATATGGCCTATTACAAATGGTTATATTATTTTATTTCTTTACCATGTAAACGGAAAAAAAATACTTATAATTTATGCACAATATTTAAAAAGTCTACACCATCTACGTATTAGTCTATTTTAAAATAAACGCTGATCAAGACCGTGATCTTAAATTTCACTGACCGACCCTGCAGTTGATCTACTGTAGATAATTTCTACATTTTCCGCTAGAAACTTACATACAACTGCAATCATACAAACTATGGAATTTTAAATCACAAACAAACACTAAATGTAGCTAACATTGTTTCCGTGGCAGTCATACCTGAGTCTTTTGAGTCTTCATAGGATCCATAGGATGCATTTGCGCTATACAACTATATTATTTAATTTTTCCTTTTTGAAAACAAAATAACTGTGGAATTTCCAGTCATGAAAACGTTTTTCGCAATTAAAAACATCGTAATTAATAACTTAGCTGCTTCTCAACCTGTGTCTGAGGAGAATGATTGACAGATGTTATTTGCGCATGCGCCAGCAGGTGGCTCACGTGACTCATCATGACTAGCATCACACAACCAGGAGCGCTTAATATAGCGTTATTATGCCAAAATACCAATTTATTTGGATTTAAATTAAACCATTGTAATCCTGAAAGTATTTCCTTTTTTTAACCAAGTGTAACTGTATTTTGATTATTTTGCTTTTTACGTAGCTGTAACGAATTACAGTTAGCATTTTTTTTGTATCCTGATTAGCCTATGTAACGCTGTTACATGTATTCCGTTACTCCCCAACCCTGAGAGATATGAAAATATAGTCACAACTTCAGTCAGGACGAGTGGACTGACATACCAACCTGATCTTATAAAAAAAATAACAATTTAGTAGCTATAAATTTGTACAATGTGATGTACGCAAATGTACGGTTATTATTATCAGCTTTAAGATACACAGCTAAAGCTAATAGTCAGTGGGGTGTAAGCAGATCGTATGACCATGAGAGTTTACTGCATGTACAACATTCCCATGGTCGACCTCAATTGACCAATAAGAATCAAGTATTTTTGGACATTACTATAGTGATTACAGAGGTATACTTAAGTACCTTGGCCTACTATACACCATGGTATATGGATAATCAAACAGTAACATGATATAGTAGCATCTGATACTATCACTACCGTGGTACAGTACTCTTTTGTAAGGGGGGCCGGGGTCTGTAGCTCTTGTCATGCTGGAATGTGACGATATGCAATCATCCTCTCTTTGCTATAGCCATTCAAATCAGTAATAAATCTACACATCATGGGTCGTTTGGAAAGTCGTTTTTTTATTCAAGAGCTGCTGTCTTGTATAAGCAGTTAAGAGCCATAAAATAGACCATATTTCATTCATCTAAAGCATAAAGCACATCCCCCCCCCCCCCCCCCCCTCTCTCTTGCGCAGTCAGATCTAGGTCAGTCGATGCTGAATTCCCTCTGTGAGGCACATTGCACCTCAAAGGGCATCAGCTGAGAAACTCTCACTGCTCCAGACATAAAAGGGCTAAAATCCCACACAGCATATGGACTTCCTTCTGTCTAACTCTCAGACACAGAGGAGAGGTCTTTGATTTGACGTTTCTGTGTTCAAATATTGCAGTGCGGAGGGAGAAGTCTCGTCTGATTTAGTCTGTGTTTAAATGTCTTCTGCTTTTCTTCTGTGACTCATTTTTAGTGCCTCAAGACAGTACCAACAGAAGGAATTGCTTTTGAGTCAACAAATATGCATTTTAAAATATCCTGTTGTCAGAAACCGAATACAAAGCAATAAAAGAGGTCAATCCAATGGAGAGTTTGCCAGTTTTATTTATATATACAGTTATGAGCCATGCAAATAAAATAATTTGTATATGTATTACATATTACTTATTTTTAAACATATTTAAATGTAAATAATAAAGACATTTATTGTCTATTATTATATTGTTTGACATTTTATTAAATCACTGTTACCTGTTATTTGTATTGATGCTTTGATATTATTATATATATTTATTATTTATATATTTAGTATATTTTTAGTATATTTATTAGTTTAACATTTATTTAAGTATTTGTTTGTTTAAATAAATGAATTATTTATTATTATATTATAATTTATTTTGTTTTTAATTTTAAATATTGGTACCTGTTATTTGTACGGATGCTTTGATATTATTGTATATATGTATTATTTATATATTTAGTGTATGTTTAGTATATTTATTATTTTAGCATTTATTTATTTATGTATTTGTTTGTTTAAATAAATAAATTATTTATTATATTATAATTTATTTTGTTTTTATTTTAAATATTGGTACTATTGTTTTATTACTGACATGTGTTATTTGTACGGATGCTTTGATATTATTTATATATTTATTATTTATATATTTAGTATAGATGTAGTATATTTATTAGCATTTATTTATGTATGTGTTTGTTTGTTTGTTTGTTTGTTTATTATTATGCCATAATTTATTTTGTTTTATATTTTAAATATTGGTACTATTGTTTCATTACTGGCATTTGTTATTTGTACGGATGCTTTGATATTATTGTATATATTTAGTATTTATATATTTATTATATTTATTATTTTGTTTATTTATTATAAATAAATAAATAATTTATTATTATATTATAATATATTTAGTATTTTAAATATTGGCACTTTTATTACTGGCATCTGTTATTTGTACTAATACTTTGATAATATTGTATATATTTATTATAGTTAGCATTTATTGATTGATTTGCTTATAAATTACAGATTAATTCGATTTATTGTTGTTTTTATTTTAAATATTAATAATATTATTTTATTACTGGCATCTATTATTTGTGCTGATGCTGTACTGATTAGTTTTTGATAACATTAGCTTCGACAATATTATATATTGTATATACAGTACAGAGAGGGCGGAGTCAGGCGTCTGTTCCCATGGTGCTTTGCGCGCAGGTGTCATGGCGTCTCTCTAGTCAGTGTTAGTGCGGGTGTTTATTATTGTCAAAAAAGCGCTTTAATTCTTCTTCTGATGTATGAAACAAATCTCAAGGGTTATCTGACTTTCTTGCGGACGCATTAAAACCTCTTCGGGACGCGTCGAGGGCTTACAGAAGCAGTTTACTCATCCATAAGCTAAGAGACGCTAGCATCTGTGTATGAAGTGAGTTTGTAAACTCAGAATAACTCATAAAACAGACCAAACACGGGCTTATAAACTCACAGGAGCTCTTTTCCATCACAAACAGGATTTGAAACGAAGACTATGAGCACACAGGTGAGTTAAACTCGGATATTTACACACATCTGCATGTTTTATCCGTTGTATTTATCGTATGATAATCAGGATAATGATTATGTGTGATATAAATATGCGAATTTTTCTGTTTTATAGTACAGTATATTATTCAAGCAGGAGCATGGTGAGTCCACACACACACACACACTTTTATTTGTTCAGAGTTACAACCTAAAAATCTAGTGAGCTGTCTACCTAGGCAGCATATTTGGGCATCATACACACAGCCAATGAGTCTCTGTGTTCTTGCCCTGCAGCTCATGAAGATGCCATCTGGACGGCGGCATGGGGTCGCAGCGAGAAGGACGGGTCAGAAACCATTGTGACCGGCTCTTTGGACGACCTGGTAAAAGTCTGGAAATGGTAAATCAATGAACAAAGTGCAACTGAAGTGTCGACTTTTGTGTTTGTTTTTTGAACATACAGCAATTTTTCTGATGGTTCGCAGGACGGACGAAAAGCTGGAGCTGCAGTGGACGCTGGAGGGTCACCAGCTGGGCGTGGTGTCGGTGGACATCAGTCAGAACGGAGCGATCGCCGCCTCCAGCTCTCTTGATGCTCACATTCGGCTCTGGGACCTGGAGACGGGTAAACAGATCAAGTCCATGGACGCAGGCCCAGGTGAGCTTCTCGACATGTCGACAACACAAACCAAACTCTCCCGGTCTCAGCCACAACTACAGTGTTTGAGGGTCAAAGTAGAAGTTGTTCACAGGCAGCCAGTGAAGACCGTAGACTGGCATTATAAGCCTGAAGTGAGATACTGTGGATACTGACGACTCATTTCAGCAGTTCAGAACTGATTCTTTCTTTTAGGAGACATTATTTTATTTGTCATGCACATTGATCTTTGAAACTTTGCTGACATTTTACATTCACAAACATCTATATTACACACTACCTGGAAGGTAATATAAAAAAAAAAAAAAGCATAATAGGAGTGCTTAAAAAAAATAGACAAACACAACCACATTTATTAAAACTTGAACTAAAATGAAAATATAAAAATAAAATCTAATTTAAAATATTAAACTCCCCCTGTAGTCAATAATTGTATCCCTTAAAACTAATCTATGATCACCTGTGAAAAAATGTCTTCATGTCTTAAAATAGCTTGAATGTAACTCTACACCCTTGCTTCATTTAATATACTTGGATTCATGAATATGCAAATTAGCCCCATCTCCACTCACTCACACGATCTCAGAGATCCACTCGCTCAACTTTTACTCGTTACTGTAGTAAACGCTGCACAATGGTATCGCTCTTTACAACGTCGGACACAAAACGGTAATTAATATGATTAGCCTTTTGCTTGACTACATTATCAAACAGCTAATAATGTGTTGCTAATGTCACACAAACCATGTTCCCGTTCTCAGTCTGCCTTCTAAAAATCAGCCTCCTTAAAACACTTTGAACATGAAAGAACGTCAGTGGAGGAAGGCAAATAGTTCATCATAACATTGTGATATACATAATTCACCTGCTATATTGCTAAATGTACCCGATTTTTCATATCTACAGAAAAATATACCTGGTAACCTGGCATCTCTTGAGACGCCCCTGCATCAGAGAATAGATAATGATATGCTAAACCCCACCCACACATTGACGTGATTGGTTACAAGGTAGTTTGTGACGTCAAACAGCAGCGATTTCAAACCGTGTTTTTGAGACTGTCTTTAGTTGACAGCAGTTTTAAGGAGAAAACACTCAACAATGGCTGATTTATGAATTTGCACATGGTTTGTGTTAAAGCATATTAAAAACACCACATAGACATATAAAGAAAAACATATTTTTCTTTAACAAAAGCTATAATAGCATCTCAATGATAGTGAACTAACACTGATGTGACAAACTCTTTCTTTACCGTCTGCAGTTGACGCCTGGGCGGTCGCCTTTTCTCCTGACTCCAAATACATCGCCACTGGCAGCCATCTTGGGAAGGTCAACATCTTCGGCGTGGAAAGCGGGAAAAAGGAGCACTCACTGGACACCAGAGGGAAATTCATTCTGAGCATCGCCTATGTAAGAATTTTTGAGTGTCTGGAATAATTCTGCATGGGTAACAATAATCTGATAATAATCATTTAAAGTCAGTGGCACTGATGTTTTATTTCTTTGAAGTGTGAAACAAAAAAACTAAATATTCAGTGCAGAGTGGTGTTGAGCCAGAATTATTTGATCAAAAATACAGTAATATTGTGAAATATTATTACAAATTAAAATAACTGTTTTCTATTTAATATATTTTAAAATGTAATTTAATCATGTGATCAAAGCTGAATTTTCAGCATCATTACTCCAGTCTTCATTGTCACATGATCCTTCAGAAATCATTCTGATATGATAATTAGGAAAATGTATTATTATTAACAACGTTGAAAACTATTTTTTTAAGATTCTTTGATGAATAGTAAGTTCAAAAGAACAGCATTTAAGTGAAATAGAAATCTTTTGTAACATTATAAATGTTACTGACATTTTTAATTAATTTAATGCTTCCTTGCCAAATAAAAGTATTAAAAATCGTACAGTCTTCAAACTTTTGAACGGTAGTGTATGCATCACATTTTCATTTTGAAGTGTAATGATAATTTTTCTTCTTCAGAATAATATGCACTGAGCCATCCAATGTATAAAAAGACCATTTATTTTTAGAAAGTTTAATTTCCTGTCTTGTTAAAATGTTACATAACAAAGCTTCCACGGTTATTGCAAATCTGGGAATGTATTAAAGTAATAATTTCTGGACTGGAAAAACAATTTAAGTACATTAAAAATAGTCTAAAGTCCATGTTGAACGTATGGAACAACATGCATGCTTTTGTTAAACAATTGGCTTTATCCAGTTATCACAAACCATGAGAGAAGGAATGAAAAATTAATTCTTCAAAAATTGTGGGAAACATATAAACAAGTATCAGTGTAACAGTTTACTTTGGTGTCCTGTTCAAAAAGGAGCTGTTCCAATTTCATTCACATTACGCATTAAAGAAAATGCTGATTTTCCAAACAATTTACTGTTTTTCCAGGCCATAATCTCTCTCTCTCTCTTTCTCTCTCTCTAGAGTCCAGATGGAAAGCACTTAGCCAGCGGTGCAATAGACGGAATCATTAATATCTTTGATATTGCGACTGGGAAACTCCTGCACACGCTGGAAGGTGAAAATCGTCTCCCACATGATTCAAGCCGTCTTTAGTTTCCTCTATTAAAGCGGAGTGTCCGTTCCGTAGACGTCTGTTAGTCTGCTAGATGCATTTAGGGGGATTATGGGTTACGTGAATGCGGTGGAAAAACCTGTTTGCGTCTCTGGCCGTCCCTCAAGGGCCGTAAACTTCGGCTCCTGTCACTGCGCGACTCCATTTTTCCTCTTTGTCTTCCTGCATCGCTCACTCATCCCTTTCATTTGCTCCAACAAGGGCAGCTGGAAATAATGTTGAAAGGTGGATGTGCTTCAGTTTTTATAGTGTTACAGTAACGGTCAGTTTGGAATAATCGAGAAGTCTTTTCTGCTCACCAAGGCTGCATTTATTTGGTCAAAAATACAGTAGAAAATATGATTATTATTCAAAATTCTAAAGCGTAATTTATTCCTGCGACGTCAAAGCTAAATTCAGCATCATTACTTTACATATTAAACTTGTGACCGATAGTGTGTATTGTACTGTTATTATACTACACAGTTTACATACAGAAGTCTTAAAGGTACAGTAGCCAGAATAAGATGTGCTCTCTTTTTCCAGGTCATGCCATGCCCATCAGGTCTCTGACCTTCTCTCCAGACTCTCAGCTGCTGGTAACCGCATCAGACGATGGCTACATCAAGATTTATGATGTGTACGTTTGGATTCGTGCAGAGTTATACGTGTCTTCCGCCTCCAAGCACATTTGAATCTCACGTCGTTGTTTATGTGTGTCTTACAGGCAGCACGCTAACCTGGCCGGGACACTCAGCGGTCACGGGTCCTGGGTGTTGAACGTGGCCTTTTCAAACGACGACACACACTTTGTGTCCAGGCAAGAGCTGATGCACCTCAAATGAATGGAAACCAGGAATCAAAATGAAGTTTGTGTGTTTCTTAACTCTTATTTGTTGCTTTTTTTTTTAGTTCGTCCGATAAGAGTGTGAAGGTGTGGGACACAGGGAGCAGATCGTGTGTGAACACGTTCTTTGATCATCAGGACCAGGTGAGTGACGTTACGTTCATTTACACTACCGTTCAAACGTTTGGGTTCAGTACGATTATTTTCAGTAAGAAATTAGTACTTTTATTCAGCAAGGATGCATTAACCCTCTGGGGTTCTTTGGGTCAAAAATGACCTGAAGCATTTTATATATATATATATTTTTTAAATCGTAGCTTCATCAGAATGGTCCGAAACTTGGTGACTTTATTGGTACTTGGTATATGAACACCCCTACAAATTGGGTACAGGATTTGAAAAGTCTAAGTGGTCGTAAAAAAAAGTCACACTCATGACCTTCAGATCAAAAATGACCCCCATAGGAAATTAATGGGCAAAAAAAACAGACAACAGACAAAAAAACTCACACACACACACGCACAAAAACACAATTAGCTATTGGAATGGCACGCGTTCATTTGTGTGTGCGTGTTTTTGTGTGTGTGTGTGTGTGTGTGTGTTTTTCTTGATGTTTTAGAGATTCACCCCTTCACTGTTGCGTCCTTTTTTCTGCATCGTGGCTGATTTGTAGATTGTATGCACAAAAAAACTCTGTATTTTCATATTTTTGCCAATTTCCCATTTATTTCCTATGGGGGTCATTTTTGACCCGAAGGTCCTGAGTGTGACTTTTTTTTTACGACCACTTAGACTTTTAAAATCCTGTTCCCAATTTTTTTGGGTGTTCATATACCAAGTACCAATAAAATCACCAAGTTTCGGATCATTCCAATGAAGCTACGAATTTTTTTTTTTTTTTAATATAACGCAAGATCCACTATAGTGGTAAAAATTTGCTATTGCGTGATATAAATGCTCAATGTGTCCACCGGATGGCACCGATCTCATTAAAAAAATTGCTTTCATGAGGCCTAGGCTTGACTCTAAAATGAAATACAGCTTTAATAATTTTTTATATATATATATATATATATATATATATATATATATATATATATACATACATATATATATTTTTTTATTATATTCAATGGGAAAAAACGGGTCATAATTATTGCATAAATATTGATTATAAATCATAAAATTATCTCAAAACACCAAAAAAGAAAAAATATTATTGAACAAAAATATATTTAATTTATTTTACTCAAATCTTTTTTTATCTTAATCCCGCCCTCCGGGTCATTTTTGACCCGAAGGTCCTGAGTGTGACCCATAAATGAAGAACCCCAGAGGGTTAAATGGATCACGTTAAGATGTTACAAAAGACTTTTTCAATGAAATGCCATTCTTTTGAACTTTTTATTCATCGAAGAATCCTTAAAAAATATGGTTTTCCCCAAAATATTAACTGTTTTCAGCACTGATATTAATCCGAAATGTTTCTCGAGCAGCAAATCATCATATTAGATTGATTCAGAAGGATCATGTGACACTGAAGATGATGCTGAAAAATCGTACCAATCCCAAACGTTTGAACGGTAGTGTAGCTGTCTATAATAAAACTGTGACTTCAGATTGGGATATAAAGATGAAGAAACCATCTCAAACTGGACATTTATGAGCAGCAGATCAGTGTGTTTTTGTTTTTGTTCATGTGCATTTATGTTCAAATGTGTGTGTGTGTGTGTGTGTGTGTGTGTGTGTGTGTGTGTGTGTGTGTGTGTGTGTGTGTGTGTGTGTGTGTGTGTGTAGGTTTGGAGTGTGAAATACAACCCCACGGGCTCAAAAATCGTCTCTGCGGGTGATGACAGAGCCATTCACATTTACGACTGTCCGAAGTGAAGCACTGATAGCCACGCCCGCTCAAGACCACAGCATGCATGCAAATGATTTTTTATTTCATGGTTTCATTGCAATGTCAACATCTAGATCTGATGATACAAATAAATGTTTTTTCTTTCTTTTTTAAACTTGTCTGACCTGTTCAGGATTCACAATGATTTTGACAGATGAGATTCCATTACATTTTTAGTTGGAAGCAGATTTAAATTCATTATAGAGCTGCTTAATTTATGACTTTAACATTTTGATTTTAAAATTCTTGATATTTCCAGCTTTTTTTTTTTTTTTACCTGACTTGAGAGCACAAACATGGTTGTTCTGATCACTTAACGCCCTCTACAGGCCAACAAATGTTTCTGCACCACCATTGTAATTATTCAGAGACCTTAGGTTGGACTATTTTTGTACTGTATTGAAGCAGACATGTAAAAATAAGTTCTAATGCATAATCCAGAGCAGAACTTGACTATTGAACGCGTAAGTGTGTTTGTGAGCTACACAAGCAAAAAAGAAAAAAACAACCCAAACGGTTCAGTTCTTGTGCGGTTCATTTAATTCACACCTGATTGTGACACAGATTCAGTTAGAAACAATCTTACAGACAAAACCGACTATAGCAGTTATTTTATACACATGAAGCACATTTATAAAACATTTAAACTGTAAAAGCTTTGGCCCCAAAACACTGTTATTGTTTTTTTTGCGTTTTTTTTTTTTTTAAAGGTTAAAGACATGATAAAAACATAAAATATGCAAAGAAGGCTGAATTTTCATTCAGTAAAACATTATGCTTTCTAACTTTTCTCACAAGGCTTTTCACACACTGTTTAACCCTGGGTTCACAAATTAATTTACATGATGTGTATTATCAATGGATGTTTAACAATTATTCTATAGTGACTGCACACAAGCAGTTTCAAGCCAATAGGATATTTAATATATAATAAGTAAATTTGTATTTGTTATAAACAGCCTTTCCAGGCATGAATTTCACAATTGCCCTATTTATTTTAATATGCACTGATATTTTCATAACCGTGAATATATTACAGCAACACTTCTAGTCGATTCTTGCCTCATTAAATATTCATGAGCTTTGTACAGTCATGGAAACACTGATGGAAACGGTTCAAAATATCAAACCTTGACGGCATGCCAAACGAGCGATAAAATAATAATCTATGTTTCATTTACATTTACTTATCCAAACAATGTTAATAAGCCTGTAAATAAGAACATTTAGGGGACGTTTACACAGAATGCGCTACCTTTGTTTTTCAATGTAAAGATCTAGATTATTAACGTCTTTAACCGTCGCGCTCTCGTCTCGCGTTTGACGCCTTTCTAAAAATAAACTTTTATTAAAACGCGTCTCTAGATTTTGCGCTCCACTGACCTGTGTCTCGTTTTTTAACAGCAAAAACGTGTTCCGTGTGAACCGGCCCAAACTCATGGTTTAAAAATGTCCAGTGTGAAATCTCAAAACCTGAATAGTCAGAAAATTCAAAATGCCCCAGGGTTTCAACTGTGAAAAGCCCATACATGGGCTGCGTCCCAAAACTTATCAGGCAGTGATCTTTGTAGGCAGCGTTCGCACACTAAGGTACTTCACAAAACTAGTTTCGGACAGACTTCGGAGGCAGTGTAATGGTTTAATGATCTACAGCAAAATAGAGCAATCTTTGGTGAGAACTTAACAAATATTGAATTACTATAACAGTAATTTCTTAGTCAAAAAGACACCAGAAGAGGAAAACATTGGTCAAAGATTTACATTTACACACAAACTGACCACCAACCGCAACTTTCAGATGCCATCTTTATTTTTTAGCTCAACTGTCACAGAATGGAAAGCACAGGATTGTGGGATATCAAAGGCAGCGAAGGATACATCTATGCGGCCTTCAAAAATCCATCAGATGAAGGTCTCTCAGGAGACAGGAAGTGAAGCTAACATTGGATTCGGACGTACCTTGATGCCTTGGAACGCATCCTCCAAAGGCACCATTTTAAGCTTTCGGACGCAGCCATGTTCTCATTCTTCCTATCATGTCAAAGGATGTGATGATCTTACTTCCTGTCATATGAAGTGAATGGTACTGCATGAGAGTCACAAGAAAGTGTCAAACTCACCATTTCAAAGTATTTTTTCACTTCAAAACCTCTGAAAACAAACACATACCAGGCGAAAAGGACAAATAAGGAGCTCCATGGCGTCTCGTTACAAAATACTAGTATGGGCCGGAGTTCACGAAAACAGATTAAAAGGGTCACAAAATATACAAAATCCACAAAAAAAGGGAGAAATACATCTTCACATTTGAGCCTCGATTATTGCCTGGTCCTCATAAAACGTGAAAATAAAAGGCATCTTTTTGAAAGGCTGAGGTATAGCGTCAGGTGAGTGTTTTCACCAGTGTCTGCTTTCCACCAGTTCAGGACGCAGACTGAGTCTCTTTAGTGTCTCGTAACCGATGACGATCATGACAGACGTGGGCAAGGAGGAAATGATGCGTGCAGACAGACCCTTCGTGAGACCCCACATGCCCTCTTCAGCCATGAGCTGCTTAAACGTCTCGATCACAGACGAACGACCTTCAACCTGCAAACACACACACACAATGTATTATCTCACAAAGTTCAAATTTATATGAATAATTTACAATAATTACATGATAAATAATTTTATGGAATAATATTTTGGTAGACAGGAACAGTACTTGCTTTTTTTTTTAATAGAAGTGTGATGTACTATATTGTAGCAAAAAAACATCATAATGATTAACTCGCTCGGTTTACAATAGAGCTCATTTACATATAGAAGTCTTAAAGATACAGTAGCAAAATAGTCATTGTGAGGATCAGAAAACAAAATGGCGAAAACTTCTGAAGAAACCTGGGCTAACACTATAAATGGACTTATGATATATATATATATATGGATATGATATACATTTCTTTTGAACTTTCTATTAAAGGTGCACTATGTAACGTTTTTGCAGAAAAATATCCAAAAACCACTAGGCCAGTGTTATATATTTTGTTCAGTTGAGTACTTACAATATCCCAAATGTTTCCAACTAATTGTAAACCATGAGAAATTTGCTATTTTACCCAAGGAACCCGGGACGTGTAAGGGAGTCGCCTGTCAATGGCGTCATATATGTGTTCCCCTCAGTTTCTGGTTTTATTTTGCAGAAACGCTTTACTCTTACTATGGTGTTATAGCAGCCGCTGAGCAAACACACAGAGTAACGTCATAACATCATTCTCAACACACTCAGATGTATTTAATATAGGGGTGTAACAGTACACGTATTCATACCGAACCGTTTCGGTCCAGGGCTTTCGGTGCGGTGCACGCGTGTATCAAATGGTTACGAATGCAATCTTTAACAGTTAACATTCGGCTTGTTTTAAGCGCGGAACACACTTCAATCAGAGTTCCCACTCGAACATAATCAGTATTCAGTCCATTTTATCACGAAATTCAAATGATAAATGCCGTTTTGACGCTCTTTAATGTGACGACTGATCACTGTATAGGCGCATCAGTTCAAGCGGCCGCGGCGCGAGTGAACGCGATCATCTCTGCCAGAAGAATAAACATGAATTAATATCTTAAGGTATGTTGAGGATAACACTTACTGAAACGTATCATATGTCGTGTAATCGCTCAATCAGTGTTTAAATCGCGGAAAGACGTCAAACAGATTGTAAACAATTTCACAGCATCATTTACCTCAGAGTCAGAAGTCCTTCAGTGTCCACAGCTGTTAATTCACTAGAGAAATCAACTCTTTCACTAAATATATGCACTATATATATATATATATATATATATATATATATATATATATATATATATATATATATATATTAATTCTACTTAACCTGTTAGTGATGTCTTGATTATTTAATGCTATGTTTATGAAAATGACAGTCACTAAGATTATATTTCAACAACGAATTGGAGAAAAAACTATTTTATATGAGTTATAAGAGTTAATGCAAAAACTGCCTTATGTGAAGTTTACATGTTTGCACACAATGTGTTATTTGAGTGTTGATTATCCTATATCTAAACATGAATATCAGCTGAATGGCTCATAGTTTGAGCTCTGTTGTTAACCTTTAATATTATAGTAATAATGTGCAAGTAAGGGCTCCCTATATAGTTTACAGCATTATCTTTAAAAAACTTTTAGTTATAATTTAATTCATTAAAGGACAGACACAATTTTAAGAGTTAAACACTGTTTAATTAAAAAAAAATAAAAAGCACTTTTTTAAAACTGCTGTACCGAACCCGTACCGAACCGTGACTTCAAAACCGAGGTACGTACCGAACCGTCAGTTTTGTGTACCGTTACACCCCTAATCTAATATGATCAACAGAGCTGCATTACCTCATACTCACGACCGGGAAACCGGAAGTGGCGTCGGCGACTGTGGCATAATAAAAGTCCCGCTGCTCGCGAGGCGTGTGTTGCGTTCATCTTATTAACAATCGCTCCAGCGGCCTTGCTCAGCTCCACAACACTCGGTCCTGCTCTGCTTCATATTACAGTAACGTTAATAATCTCATCCATGAACATGATTTCTGCCCGAGTCCTGTCCTGACTCTTTTCCACCGGCTGTGAGGTGAAGACCACATGTCCCACGATTCTGCGCTCAAACTTGGCGTCAACAAACTACGCCTTTGTCTTGAATAGGCGACCTCTAGCGAGCGGAAAAGTTACATAGTGCACCTTTAAAGAAATACAAGTCTATAAATGCATCCAAATGACAGCGAAGTGCAACCGTAAGGTGCTCTGCAGTGGTCAAAAAGGAAATAAACAGTGAATTTTGAAGTGATATATTCTTGAAAACTTTTCGGACAGCAATTAAATGACCACACGACCTTGGCGTTTGTCTAAAACAGTCGGTAATCCGTCCGGGGATTTTTACACGGGTGGTGGGAGACGGACGGCAATAAAATCACTGACTATCCCCTGTAAATGATGACAATACCTTCCGACCGCACGAGAAACAATTACCGTCCGAATAGTCTCCTTCACCACTAACGGAGCGAGCTGGAAAATCTAACTTTTCCCGAACCCCCGTGGTCAGGAGGGCCACGACATCATGGCCACCAACAGAACACAGCAAAGATTGTTCTTGCTCCGGCTTTAACTTCTGGATATTCGGCAGCGGTGCCACAACGGAATGAATGGCTTCGCTCGCATCTTTCTCCGCCGCCATTACTGAACCACGACATCAACGTCATCGTTCTCAGCCAGTCCCTCTGTTCGCTGATTGGACCGGGTAAAATTTGATTGGAGAAAACCTAAGAATATCCCGCATTCCCAGACGGAGTACTGAAGGAAAATGAAAATTGAGCGGAAGTATATAGGATGGCGGAGCCAGGCTAACGATATACATCACACACCCTTAAATCAAACTCTTCCAAACTACAGCTGCAACTACAGTGTTTGAGGGTCAAAGTAGATGTTGTTCGCGGTTAGCCAATGAAGACCGTAGGCTGGCATTACGTAGGACATTGTTACGTAGGATTGTAACAGGAAGTGAGACTGGAATTGCTGATGACTCGTTTCGGCAGTCGATTCCATTTTTTAGGAGACAATCCCTTTATTTGCGGTGCACTTTAGTATTTGAAACTTTGCAGACCTTTTATATTCACAAACAGCTATATTACAAACTGCATTCAAGTTAATATGCAAAAAAGCACACTTTAAAGTGTGACTGATTCGGAAGTGTGTGTACCTGTACTCTGGCTCGGACCACGTCCATGGGGTTGGTCAGGGTGGAGGCTGTAGCTGCAGCCATCGGTCCCGCCACGGCCTGCAGGATGAGGTGCGGACAGTCAGCAGGGGCCAGTCTGGAGAGCTGCTCTGGAAACACACACAGCGTGTTTAAATGTTACATTTTAAACCACAAGCTGGAGTAGAAACATTATTATGTCATTACAAAGTTGATAAAAAAAAGAATTTAAATGTTTATATACAACTTTTTAAATTTGATTAAAGGCCCGTTCACACCAAGGACGATAACTATAAAGATGACAACGTTCTCAATATCAAAGAATAGCAGAGAATAAAAAATTCTTCATTCCCTCAAATAGCTTTAATGTAACTGTATATGCAGATTCATGAATATGCAAATTATGCCCGCCTCCACTCACTCACACCAGCTGAAATCCACTCGCTCAACTTTACTCAAGTTACTGTAGTTAACGCTGCACAACGCCGTACACAGGGGTCATGAAATGAGAAATCAACTTTCCCTTGAGCCTTTGATATATAAAAGTTAATTGTGATATAAGAATATCCTGTAAGTTTCGGAGCGGAAAACTTCCTTGTTAGTCAAAGAAAAGCTTTTATTGACACCAGGCACCGTCGATCTCAGAATATGCCAGGCTGTGACGTCTGAGTGTGGTGAAACACCAATATCAACGTCTGCTTCATCACTGCCTGTTTAGCCCCGCCCACCGATTCACACATAACATAGGCCTAGTGTTAAACCAGATCGTCAACTTGCGCTGTTTCTCTTAGTAGGATGAAAATATGTTATTTAACGGTGATTAAATTCTATAAAGAAAGTGATCAAAGAAAGCTCCCTTTGCATTTGTTTGAGCAGATATTATTCTAAATATTATAATGTCATAGATCTAAATATTATAATGTCATAGATCTAAATATTATAATGCCATAGATCTAAATATTATAATGTCATAGATCTAAATATTATAAATGTCATAGATCTAAATATTATAATGCCATAGATCTAAATAAAATGCCATAGAGCTAAATATTATAATGCCATAGATCTAAATATTATAACGCCATAGATCTAAATATTATAATGCCATAGATCTAAATATTATAATGCCATAGATCTAAATATTATAATGCCATAGATCTAAATATTATAATGTCATAGATCTAAATATTATAATGCATAGATCTAAATAAAATGCCATAGAGCTAAATATTATAATGTCATAGATCTAAATATTTTAATGCCATAGAACTAAATAAAATGCCATAGAGCTAAATATTATAATGACATAGATCTTAATATAATGCCATAGATATAAATATAATGCCATTGATCTTAATATAATGCCATAGATCTAAATGTAATGCAACACTTTTCACGAATAGTTAACCATGAGAGCTGTAATAGTAAAAACGCACTAAAAGAGAGAGTAATACTATTTCAAATGGAAAGACGTTAGCCAATCACAAGTCTCCCAGCGGACAAGCCCCTTCAAACATAGCGTTCAGAGCAGAGTCTAAAATCAGGGTAGGAAAGATGCTTTTTATTTATAAATTATGACAATTTTTGATGTAAAAAGCATTCTAACATTATAAGTGCACCCCAGGAAACACCAAAAAACAATGCAGTTGATGACCCCTGTAATATGATTAGCCTTTCGCTTGACTACATTATCAAACAGCTAATAATGTGTTGCTAATGTCACAAACCATGTTCCCGTTCGCCACCTCAGAGTCAGACAGCTGCTTTCTAGCAGCCTCCTTAGAAATGCTTTGAACCTGATAGAACGTCAGTGGCATATAGTTCATCATAATATACACCATTCACCCGCTATATTGCTAAATGTACCCGATTTTATATAAGGAAAAATATACCGGGATAACCTGGCTTCTCTTGAGACTTCAGATAATATATATTGATGTGCTAAAGCCCCGCCCACACATTGTCATGATTGGTTACAAGTTTGTGACGTCAGAAACAGCAGCGATTTCTTTGGTTCACTGCAGTTTTAAGGAGAAAATACTCAGCAATGGTGTTGACATGAATTTGCACATGTCTGAAAGCATTTTAAAAACACCACATAGACATACAAAACTTGATTTTCACTTAAAAAAAAAAAAGTAATTCAACCCCTACCGGAACCTGTTACACTCTATTAACTGAACCTTATGCTTTTGGGTCACTAAATATTTATTTTCTTTACCTCCATAAAAGTGATAAAAGGGCCACCAGACGGCGCTGTTGGGTATGTAGGTGAGCAGTGACGCCACATATCCTCGATAAAAACCCCGAAATCCATCCGTGTGAAAAATCAGAACCACAATGTCTCTGGTCTGACCGAATGTGACTTTGTGTTTGGACGTGGACATGGCCATCTTGGGCTTGAGTTTGAAGCGTGTGAGCTGACACCCCTGACCCTGCACCATGAGCTGCTGGGACACCACGTCGATGGGCACCGTGATGCTTTGGGCCACCAGTGACGCCGCTCCGCCCGCCACCAGAGACTTGATCGTGTTATTGGATGTGTAACAGGACACGTATTTCCTAACCAACTCGTAGGTAGTGATGTAGGCCTGACCTGAGATCAGTGTGAACGAGTTCACCATGAACCCTCGATAGAGGCCGCGCCCTCCCTCAGCCTTCACAATCTTACAGAAGGCGTCGAAGGTGCCGTTGTAGAGCGACTTCCCCTTCTGCACCTGCAGTCTGGTGCGGATCAGGGTGAACGGGTAGACGGTGGCCCGCGTGGTCATGGTCATGAAGACGCCCAGCGAGTAGAACTTCCTCTTGTCCAGATCCTCCCATTCGATGATCTGAAGGTTGCGCTTCTGCTGCATCATTGCGGCCGATGACCTCACGCACAAAAATCACACACACTCGCTTCTCTCCTGCATAACCTGCAATGAAAAAAATCACAACATTTCATACAAGCTGCATGTTTTGATGCATATCCAAAGGTACAGAGTTCAAGGGTCACGTGACTGCTGGGTTATGCCATAATCGTGCTCTGTAGAGATAATTTCTTGACGTGTGTAAACAAAGTGTATGATATAGAACATCTGAGATCTATGCATTTTCACATCCCAGCATCGTCTTTTTTAATGGAATATTGCAGTATTTATTGTAAATATAATAGTTCCCAGAGATTAAAAAAAGTAATTGAAAAAATGTGAAAAAAAGGGGTTGAAGTTTAATAAAAACAAAAGATGAACATTTGCAACTTGTCTATTGAAAATTGTTTAAAGCAATATACTGCTGTCAAAACGTTTAATCGCGAGTAATCACATCCTAAATAAAAGTTTGTGTTTACATAATATAATATTTTTACACAATATTTGTGTTTACATAGTACTGTGTATAATTATTATGCATGTATATATGCATGCGTGTGTGTGTGTATGTGTGTGTGTGTGTGTGTGTGTGTATATATATATATATATATACACACACACACATCCTCCTGGGACCCAGGAATAGACTTTTGTCCACTGTAGTGGACATTATATTTTAGTGGATTTCTCTAACATCATACATGTCACATGTCTCAGTCTGGATGTCCTGTAAAGAGCACATTCGGGGCTTTGCCGAGATACCAAATGTTTGGAGGTTTCACCAGGACAACTTCTTCTTCTTGGTATTTAAAAACGGTTGAAATTAATGTTTATCACTCTTATGGAAAATTATAATATTTTGTAATTATAAGTTAAATCTGATGAATTTTCATTGTTTGTTATAAATCAACATCAATGTTATGGGGTTTCTAAACAAAATATGACTTTCTGTTACAAAACAGGGCATTGATTTCATAAATGTCCCCTGTAGAGGACACCAGGACTTAAATCACATAACAAGTGAATAGGGAAAGAAATTACACATCAATATTCCTATGAAATATTAGATATTAGATTATTATTATGAAAATGTTGCCAATTATTCCTCCCATTATTACACTTCTATTTTCCTTACATGTTGCAACAAGAACACCTTAATATGCAAATTAGATGCAGTGTTTAGATGCATTGTATTGGATGGGAAAATCCAAGTATAAAGTAAAATGGTATATCAGTGCATTCCCTTATATCTTTCATAACATAGATCAAAATCATCTTTAAACAAAGTTTGTTGGTGTAAGCTACAGAGGACATATCATATAACATATGAATAAAATATAATAAAAAAAAAGTGTTTTTCCTTTTGTTTCTTATGCTCTAAACAATGTAATAGCATGAAAAAATACACAAAAAAAAAAAATGTCTTGGTCCCAGGAAGCTATATATATATACACATATACACACACACACACGTATATATTTAAGAAATTGCATATTTATACATGCATACAACTGATACTTATTGCATTTAAAGGTGAATGTCTGAAGAATAAATTATGTTGAAACTAGAAATGTATCACTATCAAAACAATTGCATAGAACATAACATACCTGCCAAAAATAAACTGAAATGGTCAAGCTGAGGTACAAAACTTGCTCTCAAAAGTGTATTTATAAGAATCTATATTTGAATCAATTACAATCACAGGTCATGAAAATGTATTCAGATTTTTAAGCATATTCATGATGTATTTACCTCATAAATCATGGCACACTGCTCTCCCCAACAGGACAATACATATAAAGTTATAGTGCATGTTTTTAAAAGTAAAAAGTATCGGAGCAAGACGATATTGGCCCTGTATTTACTTGGTATTGACATGTAATATTGCAGTTTCGCCGACCCCCTACTTTCTACTGCACATGCGCAGAACACAGGACAATACACCACCTGACACCCCCGGGGGAAAAACATCTCGCCCGTCAGAAATAACTTACATGACACTTCATTTGACCTCCCACTCCCAGACACACAGAAACTCACCCGGTTAGCTCGCCATATTTTCCGTTTCTCCATCCAGCGGCCTCAAGCGGAGCTGCGCGGTCCTGTCATGAGATAAACCAGCTATTAAGCCTCTAAAAACGGCATTTTCTCTGATCGATCCGCGGCCTGCAGGAGGAAAGTCATGCCGATCCAGCCGAACGCTCAGCCACACTTCCGGCGCATGCTCAAACGTCACTGACAGCACGAGCGACCGTTACTGCCTGCTCATTGGTCATCGACACAAGAGGAGTTATATAAATATATGTTATAAATATATACATGCAAATATTTCTTAAATATGTACACACTTGTTATATAAAAAAAAAAATAACAATAATAATAATAATAAAATTAAAAAAAAAAAAAAAAAAAAAAAAAAAATATATATATATATATATATATATATATATATATATATATATATATATATATATATATATATATATATATATATATATATATATATATATATTATTTGTTAAAAAATAAATAACGTGTCTTCAGACATTTACCCTTATTAAATCAATAAATCATAAATTAGTCATTAAACGAACAGATGCTCCGTCAAAGTGAGGAAGGAAAGTGTTTGATGATTGGATGACGATGTGCGAGAAGCTTTCAGCTGATTGGACAATGCTCCAGGGAGGAACTGCTCGCTGGTTGGCTAGCCGTCGTGGCTCGAGCGAGTGGAGTCGTGTTAATATTAGGACTCATCATGGCGCTCGGTTCACCCCAGCACGGTAAGTGCTGTTTTAAATGACAAAAAATAACAGTATTCATCTAATTTACGCTCTGACAGAGAATTATGTAAACGGTCATATGCGAAGTCACAATTGTGTGGCAAAACAGTTCGTAAATATTCACTTTTAAAAGGAGGAAAGAGTCGGTTTTGTCGTTAGCAGCGCGGCTAGCGGCGAGAGAGACAGCTCGCGTGCGATGATGCTGCTCCTCACGCGATCTAAAACTGATGTGTGTCAGAAACTCAGTGAGATGCCCAGCCTGACAGCATCAGTTTAACATCTTAGATGCCCAAAAATGTTGTAATGTTGTGTTGCCAGGCAGCTCAATAGGAACAATGCACTATCCTATTATTCACAATGCTCGATTGTTATAGGTGTTGTTTACAATAACTCGCGTATCACGGTACTCCCACGCTTGTTGGTGTTTCTTTTTTTGCACATGTACTTCCATAGTGTTCTGACTTTGCTGTGCTATTAAATATCATAGTATTTGAATATGGTAATTATTCAGTACCATTATGTGTATTACATATCTGATTTGAAGTAATATTATCATCTAATACAATCCCTCTACCATACTAATGTCACAGTGAACAACTTTTGCAAAGCACAACCTTTCTCTGTATTCATGTTCACAGTTATACAATTACTTGATCTTATAATGAGATTGTTCTTTCAGGTCTAAAAGGTTAATAAACTTGAAAATTGTTGATTCTGGACAAATTATGATTTTTAAAGGTTTATTTCAGCCAAAAGTGAAAATTCAGTCATTCGTTACTTATTACAACCCGTTAGACTTTCGTTCATCTTCAGAACACAAATGCAGATATTTTCGATGAAATCTGAGCGCTTTCTGTCCCTCCATTGACATCCTACCTACGCAAATACCACTTTTAAGGTCCAGAAAGGTAGTAAAGACATCATTAAACTAATCCATGTGACTCCAGTGGTTTAGCCTCAATTTTTATGAAGCGACGCAAGTACTTTGTGTGCACAAAAAACATGATTTATCACTTTATTTACAAAGTATTAATATCCAACGCGTTCACGAGAGCAGTGTTTTGTGTTGACACAAGAGCATGCGTTGGATGTTAATATTTTAAAGTGCCCCTATTATGGTATTTTAAAGGCTCCTCATTTAGTTTTGGAGTCTCCTACAACAGGTTTTCATGCATCAAAGGTCAACAATTTCATTTTGTAATAATATACATTTCAGCTTACTCTGCTCTGATTGGTCAGACGGCCCACTCTTTTACGATTGGTCTACTGCGTACAGCGCATGTGTCGGAAGCTTAACGCTCATTACCAAAACTGAACTTCAGCTCCGAAGGCTTCCTAAAGCTCAGTGATTGCACACACTGTAAAGACAGTAACAATGGTGTGGATTTTACCATATCAATCCGAGCGTGAGTCCGATGATGAAACATTGAAGAAGTTATTCAACCCGAACCTCCATCACAAGGACGGCTCGAGCAGGACGTTTCTCAGTGATGCTACTCAGTTGGAGGAACATTATGAGATGTTGCAGCTGTAATTCATCAGCATTAACAAGTGTGTGTCCATCAACAAACCATGTGTGTATTTCTAATTTATTGCAGTGCACATGTAGGAACTAGGGGTGTAACGATATACCGTTAAACGATATAAAAATGTGACGATATGTATCGTTGATGGAAACGATACGATTCGTGATATATAGTTGTTTTTATTCAAGGCTCAACTTGCTGTAGTAGGCCTATCTATAAGGTATAATTCACCCGAACACAAATGTAGGCTACCACAAATGTAAACTCTGTCATCATGTACTCACCATCATGTCGTTTTTCGTTTAAATGGTAACTAAACCCTAAACCAACTTTTTTTAGTTAATGATCTGTAATACTGGGGCTTTATTAATGCTGTTCATTGATTCGGGTAAATGTTTTGACATTTGTGTATAAAGTGTTTTAATTCTATAAAATATGGTGTAAAACTGCCAAAGTGCTGCCCTCTTACGGTTGAACGGTGGCTACTGCAGTTGAATTTTCCTATTGGACGTTGTGGTACATCGTGACGTAGGATGGTACTTCCAACGGCTCACTATCCGCGCCCCTAGCACGAGCTCACCACGCCCTCAGAAATGTTTCCCCCAATCACATGAGAACGGCTTCAATCCAGTATGAACTGTCATATTACATGAAGTAGAAACATTATGAATGAAACTGACTTCACACTTGCTTTAACATTGTATTAAAGAAAGTGCGGTTAAATAATGCAGTTGTCAGTACACGTCAGGCTAATACAGATAATTTTCATACATGAGACGCGCTTTCAAACCCTGACACGCAAGTGGTTGCCACGGACGCAGATAGATTAGGTCAGTTCTCTTGCGCGGCTGCTTCGCTAGCATCGTCTGCATCGGGAGTTAACGCAGTTTGAGCCAGCGGCTCGCATTTATAAGGCTCCGGGTTTGTCTCTACAGACAATCCACCCTCCTCCACTTCAGGTGAAGGTAGGAGAATGACCGCTCTGTTGCAAAGCTGGCGTCACTCCAGTCATTCTCCATCTTTGCGACTCGCGAGTCTGACAGCTGTCAATCAATCCGTCACTGCGGGTCTCAGGTGCACGCCCTCTGCTCAGCCCCGCCCTCGGTTCGTCCCCTCTGTGTCCGCCGGGCTCTGCGCACTTTTCCAGCATTTTTCAAAATTTGCCAGTGGGTGGAGTTAAGCTCTGAGCAGGGGTTTAGTTACCCTTTAACTTCCAAACACAAATGAAGATATTCTTTATGAAACCGGAGGGATTTCTGTTCCTCCATTTAAAGTCATTCCTCTCAAACTTAAAAGATCCAATAAATGTCATAAAGGCATCGTAAACATAACTAATCGGGTGGTCTAATCCAAATCCAAGTCTTCTGAAGAGACACAAACGATGGTTTATGAGGAACAGATTCACAATGACGAGCATACTGTAGTAAACACGGACGCTCAAATGATTGCGTGGCGCGCAGAAACAATATGAGAGTGTGTAAACGCAGAATTTAAATTCTTGGATGAGCTAAACATTAACATTGATCATCTGAAGTGCACCCGCTGCCGGAACGGCACTCTTCAACGTGAGAGTGCAAACATTATTTAAAGCGACACTCCCCAAAGTCATGACGCGCTGCCAAGATGGCAACGGCCAGCTCGACCCTACTTTGCGCTTCAGAACTGCTCATCAGAATCCTATGGTTGACGTCACGGACACTACGTCCATATTTTTTACAGTCTATGGTTCAGAGTCAATTATTTATTTTGAGTGACAATAACTTTATTTATTGTGCATAACTTTGCTGAACATTTACATTCACAAACAGCTATATTACACACTGCATGAAAAATCATAATGGGGGTACTTTAAATTAGCCTGTTAAATAGCTAAATGTATGAACCCATAGTGTCTTAAAATTAACTTAGTCCTGAAAATCAAGTCACAGGTATATAATTTATGGGAACCAAATGTCTCCCAAACTGTAAAACATACATTGTGTGGAAGTTTTTGGAAACTTATGACACATTGGGCCAAAATCAGCAAATTACCTTTTTTTTTTTTGAGTAACTAAAACATGTCTTCCTTATGCTGACATTATTAAAGGTCCTGTTTTTCCTGTGTTTTTGAAGCTTTGATTTTACAGTGTGCAATATAACATGTGTTCATGTTTCGCGTGTAAAAAAAAAACATAGGCCGTAAAAAAAATGGACGACGCAAATTCATTGACTTCCGCTTACCATAGTTGAAGCTTTCGGAGGCCGCACACGGGGCTGACATCTTGGGACCGAGTCTGCGCAGTAGCGATCTCGGGACCGGAGTTGCGCAGTAGAGAGCAGGAAGTAGAGGCGCGATTATCAAAAGCCCGCCCACACTCTCGCAGATGCAGAACAACTCATTATGATGATGTGAAATAAACAGTTATGGAAATGTAGAAATGAAAGCTAAAGCTCCAACCTCCTCCCAAAAATCCTGAAAAAAGTCTGTTAGTGCCTCAGTGACAACTTCACTCAGAGAAGCCGTCAATCTCAGCTGTCAATCATGACGTCACACCCCCGTTTTTATAGTATCAAATAACTCACTAAAACTAAACTTATTTAAAAAACGAACACTTGAAATGAAATCATCTTGATAAAAACTGCCTAAAATGTCAGAAACCATCTTTAGGAAACAATTATTTGAAGTGTAATTGAATTGTTTAGTGCGTCTCACGTCCATTCAAATACATGGAGAGGTGGAGTTTATGAGCTATACTGGGACCAACCACCGGGGGGGCGATCAAGGCGCAGAGGCTTCAGTTTCTACAGTTTTGAAAAAAACATAGTATTTTTCACACAATGTACTTATCTGTATACCGCTGTTTTCACTGTCCTAAAAACGGCCTGATGATTTCCTTATTCTATGAAGTCCCTCCTTCAGAAATGCGTAACGAGTTCTGATTGTGCCAGCGGTTCCCGTGTTGTGATTCGACAGCAGCTTAGCGCACGTTCCCCGGAAAGGTCACGCCTCTTACCATAACGGGGAGATGCATGCGCTCAATGTTATTGTAAACATGTCTATATTACCGTATCAATTTGAGCCGGAATCAGACCCGGGATGAAAATTACAGCGTCTCGACAACATGGCGACAAACACACTCTAAAAACGCAACACTTCCTCTTCTCCACGAGGGAGCAACAAGACCACGCCCCCTTTTTTACATATTCTTGTGGGCGGAGGTTAGTCAACAAACTGTTCAATTGACATCATTGAAGCAGGAAGTACAGGTATGTAGTCCAAACCGGCCGATCGCTGTAGGCTTTGAAAGGGAACTTCTGTTAAATAAAATACCTCGCTTGGCATTGAACTTTGAGCTTTATAATTTTACAGGTATTATTTATGCTCTAACAGCAACATTACACACTAACTAAAGTTTGAAAAATGGGATCACGAAGAACAGGACCTTTAAAATAACACCTAGCTCCAACAATTAAAAAGAAAATTATTTTTTTTTTTAATGGGAAACTTAAATTTTGGGAGGGAGCCGTCTTCATAAATGTGCTAAGTAGTGTCTTATTTAAGGTCTACACTACAGTGGTTTCATTCAGAGGTATAGGTTGTATAATTATAATGAACTGCGCATTAGGGCTGTGCAATTAATCGAATTTCGATTTCGATTTTGCCTCCCAACGATCACCAAAATAGTACAATCGAGAAAAAACGATTATTTTGCCATGTTTTGCAAGAACACTCTTATTTTGTCTTGCGTTCTGAATGAAGCGCGCACGCGCACATCCGCCCCTCCCGAAGCCACAAATCTCTCTCAGGTCGTGAGTCTCGTGAACATATCATCCGCTGGAATTTAAAAACTCGGCGCGAGTAAAGATGGCAGAAGGAGGGCAGTTACAGCAGCGTTTGGTGAGCAAAAAAGGCAAAACCAACTCCGTTGTCTGGGAACAGTTTGGCTTCGAGGAATCAGACGACGAGCAGAAACATGCTAAGATTTGCTACATGGTAGTGGCTGCAACGCAAGGGAACACCACGAATTTGTTTAACCACTTGAAAATTAAACAGAGTGACCTATGACAATCTAATAAAGAAACAAAAACTGACGAGAGCAGGGGTGCCGTGTAGGGATGGCTCGATACCACAATTTTGTCTTCGGTACGGTACCACAATCTAATACCGAAGTACCGATATTAAATCGATACCATACAGGGTCTGAATTTTGATGCGGGTATTGTGCATAATTTTGCTCACTCTCGCAAGTTTTGGGTTTATGAAGCAGGAAATTACTGCAAATGTTTATTATTAAATTAATCAACAAAGATTGTCACATCAATCAGTCATTTGGAAACTTTTTTGTAAGTAATTTCAGCATTACTGCGCGTCTCCATTGCTTCTGGCTTGAAAAGACATCGCACCTGCACTATAAAAGCAATCTGCACGCTCAGATTCAACACTTTCGCTTCCGTTGCGGGACAACTGACGGAAATCACTGCCCACGTCTTTTTAAACCTCGCCAATTTGAACATGCAAGCGATTTTATAGCATTTCGTAATACATATGGGATGAGAGCTCTTTGAGAGAGAGAGTTTTCTTTGCGCTCATGCCAACAACAAACACACACACACACAAGCCTAAAGAGCTCGCGCATTCCAAATTAAGTTGTTTTTCCTCAGTCAAATACACACAAAATTATGTCAAAATGTCAATCTTTAGTGAGTAGTTACATAAACACAGTTGGGTATGTCTTTCGCGGATGTAAATAGTGCAATAGTATGCGTGCAAATACTATGAGGTCTAAACGTCACTGGTTGAAACGAATGCTGGAGATTTCTTTATATTTAAACGATACGATCTTATGTATGTGCGTTAATCAGTGTTAAAAGAAAAATGTCTAAATTAGATCGTTAGAATATGCACTCACCTGTCGATCTCTTAATGTCTTACAAGTCAGGAATTAAGTGGCAGATGCTTGGCAAGGTTTGATGGTTCTTCAGCAGTTTTATAAGCAAAGTAATTCCAAATTTCACGTCTACTCGTCTTTATTAATGAGTTTTGTGCGTGTTGAGTGAGATTCAACTGCTGTATTCATCTTGTTCTGTTGCCACATTTGCCGGTTTCGCGTCAGTTTGGGTAGCGCGCTGCCACCTAGCGGTGAACTTCGGAACAGCAGCATATACCGAAATGAGCAAAATCATGATATCGTACCGTTTGAAATAAAATATATACCGGTATTTTTGCAGTACCGGTATACCGCGCATCCCTAGTGCCGTGTAAACGTCCTTTTTCCCCCTCATATTTTTCAAATAATTCTCTCTTTGTAAACTTTGTTCAATGCATGCGAGTGCTGCCATATTTTCGAATATGACCAGTCGTTTTCCCCCTCATCACCCGGGTTTAGTGACAGAAGACACGAATGAGAAGTAGCGCGCGCTGTGAGAAAATGTGTCTCTGTGCACTCATCCGAGAGCGCGCACGCGTCTCACAGCGCGCAAATATTGAGTTCTCTTTCAAGTCTTGCTCTTGAACGGACAAACTCACACATGTCAACATGTCCATCTTGATGAGTATTCTAGCAGACATAGTCTGAATATGCCTTAAGTGAGCTTTATACAGTCGATAAAGACGACGCATATCCGATCATTAGGTCTTAAAGGGGCAGTAGCCTTTACTGCTGTCTGTTTAATGTCAAACAACAAAAGACAAGGACATCACTCACTGCTCTTGATTGAATAGCTTTTGTAAGTTTAATAGGATTAATCTTTAATTTATGCACTCAAATATGCAATGTTATTTTACATTTGATACATTTCTGTACCTGAAAACTAATGTTAGACGTACCTGAAAAGCATATCTAGCTGAACCAAATTGTTTATCTTATTTATTTGTGGTTATCATTTTTACGTGAATACTTTTATACTTTGATTTGAATATATGTTATATTATTTATTTTAATAGTTCAAAAAGTACAACAAATGTTACAATTTCAATTGAATTGTTGAAAGGTGTATTTTTAATAAATACAACACATTCCCAAAGTCATGTGAAATAATCGTGTTACATAATCGTGATTTCAATATTGACCAAAATAATCGTGATTATGATTTTTTTCCATAATCGAGCAGCCCTACTGCGCATGTTTGTTCTTCATGTTAGTTCACTGATCCTGCAGTAATCTGCTTGTCTGTCAGCGAGAGTGTTATTTACTTTTCCCACCCAGTGTCTATATCTTCCGTGTCGTAAATAAGGATCAGGGGCTTTTTGTGTTCATTCATATGTGGCAGATGCAGGTTTGTGTTCCCTTACGTCAGTTTAATCTAAACACATCTGACCTAATCTAACACGTGCAGGAGACGCAGGGTGTGAGTGATAAGTGTGTGTTCACCCTCCTCCACACACATCACACTGGGACTGAGTATGATGAAATACACGGCTGTGCATGAGCACTAACTAGTGTGTGTGTGTGTGTGTGTGTGTGTGTGTTTTCGATCATGGTTTGGTTTTGTTGTCCTCTCTTGGTTTAGTGAACTGTCACAAACATTTTCTTTCTGCATGGATAGTTTAAATTCTCGTCCTTTTTTGAATTTCTTCTGACTGCAGTAGTGCTGATGTTACCTCTCTTCTGTGTGTGTGTGTGTTAGGATTAGTCTGTGAGAGTCACTTGTCTTATTCGATATTGATAAATTATCATAATAAATATCAAACCTTTATAGAGTGGTGCAGGTATGACGCCACTTTGTAGGCCAAACGCCAGTTCGCATGGCACTGGTTCCCTCGAGAAAAACCCAATAGGATTTTCCCATAGGCTTTTGGATTATCGCAAAAAACAAGCTCTGTGATCAACAAAAGTTCATGATGCTTACACGTTTTGTCCATCAAGATAATTATCACAAATGAACACAACTTTTATAAATTTGAAGCCTAAATGTAGTCACCAGAAGTAAAAAGGTAGACTATAAATGAACAACACCACAGCCGCTGTCACTATAAGATTCCCACAACTCTTTCGGTTTTCACATTTTCCCAGAACGTTTGAGTTAGATTAGTTTATAAGACTAGCATAATGAACATATGCATAGACGATTATGAGCATAATTAGGCTGTAAAAGCGGACTGAGTTTATCTGTTCGGCGTGATGACGTTTAATCTTCCCGACTGCCTCTGTAGTCCATTTAGCCACTTGTTAGCAGCAGCTTCAAAAATGACTAGTGGGGTAATACTGATGTATTTTATATCTCAGAATAAACCGTGAAAGTGTCTTGTGTTCACCACAGACCTTATTTCAGCCATTAACCAAATTAAACCCATTCAAAAAACCCATTGACCTCAGGATTTGGGAGTCGGAAGTGCTAAACGCTAACTCGCTTCTGTGTTTTGGCCTATAAAGGGATGTCATACCTGCACCACTCTATTTCATTCAAGTTTAAAGGCAGATTTTTGCTCCTGAAGTGTGTGTGTGTGTGTGTGACTACGTAAACAGTGCCTCAATGGATGTGTTTTTCAATGTAATCATGAATCTAAACAAAGCATACCCCAAAAACACAATAAATGCCACTTTTTGATACACTATTATGATAAAAATACTAACAGTGAACTGGTAAGTTCTTTAGATTTGGATGATAAAAGCACTTCTGTGTCCTTCAAAAATAAACTGCTTGGTAACACACAACAAATAACTACATTTATTAGATTTTTGTTTTAATGTGACATGTTCTTTAGGAGAACAGGGTTCTTAACAGATGTTTCTCTGCCTTCTGCTATGAGAGAAAATGCAAAGACTTTTTAATAATGTCCTGAATAACCAAGAGAGCCTTAAAGCACAATGAGGAAATGCAAATAATCAATTTGCAATTGTGTTTGAATTTTGATCAAAATGTGCTTTTATAGATGTCAGTGTTCAGCTTTGAACCAGGTTGCTGTCACCTTTTACTTTTCTCTTCTTAAATGAAAGCTTTCTGTCGCTGAATGTTTGGTGCATCCCTTAATTGAACATGATTTAGTCTTGTAAGCTCTGTCTCAAATACTACTCACCAGTGCCAACACAAGTAACACAGCTGCAGACTTGTGCCTTCTAATGGGAACTTTAGGAAGGGAAGAGGTGAAGGTCATTGAGCAGAGGTGGTTTAAGAGAAAGATACACTCTCTCTGAGTAACATGAGCCCTGCAGGTGCAGGTTTGGTTGTCGCAGATGCATGTTACACAGTTGAAGCCAAACTCGAATCCAGATCAGATTAATCAGTTTTAGATACACAAGCCATTCCTTTCCTTCTCTGTTGCACAAATTACATTCATTCATCAGCTCGCTCTCAGTGTTTTTCACCAAAATGCTCAAGAATGGCTTTTATTCTCTACAGAACATCCGTTCGGCCATGTGATCGACACTCTCCGGAGCGAACAGTATGAAGAGCTGAGATATTTCAACCCCCAGAAGCTCAGCGATGATGCCAGATATGGTGAGTTTGGGTCTTTAACTAAATGAATTCATGCACAGATACAAGTGACTAATTAGAATAAATCATTGTAGTCTTGCAAAAGCACTAACTGGCTCTTTTTCTTGTAGAGAAACTGCCGTTCTGTATACGGGTTCTCCTGGAGTCCGCCATTCGGAAGTGTGACGGGTTCTACGTGAAGACAGAGGATGTCTCTAATATTTTGGACTGGCAGATGCAGCAGAACCAGGCCGAGGTGGTGTTCTCGCCCGCCAGGGTTCTGCTGCAGGATTTTACGTGAGTTATTGACTAGGGATGCATGAGTTGGGCAAATCAAATTTTATAATAATTAGTGGTGGGCATAGATAAATTTTTTTAATCTAGATTAATCTCGCTGTAATCTTGGAATTAATCTCGATTAAAATGACTCATTTGAATTCTGCAGAATATGTGTGCTCGTAAAGGCCCGGGTATACTTCACTTACCGCGCCCGGACGCGTCACGCGCGCAGCCCTGTCCGCGCGTCTTTCAAAGTATACTACACAACGGATGCGCGCGGAGGATCGCGTTCGACACATGCGCAGTAAAAAAGTGTCTATCCTCCACCAGACATCGGAGGGCAGCACTGAGTCCTGTCATCAACGGGACATTCGCTGGGCATGATCGGAGAAGAACTGTAGTGCATCCACCATTGCTACATAGTTTGGAAGAAACACTGAAGAATCAAAAATTCTCTCTTTTTTTTCCAAGCGTGTTGTTTTTAAACCGGTCTTTGCACACTCTTCTTCGACGGCTGAACACTGTGCTCAATACTGTGTTTATTGCCACCTAGTGGACTCTTCTGTACTGCTGGCGCATGCGCTGTTGCACGCGGACCGTCCGCGCGGTCACAAAATTTGGGCTGCGCGCGGACGGGGTGTGCGGCCGGCCGCGAGCCCTCCGAGTGACGAAAATTACGTCATGCGGGCGGTGCACGAACGCGGACGGCCGAAGTATACCCGGGCCTTTAGTGATCGTTTGTCTTTTTGTAGTTTGAATAATAAATAACTTCTGTCCCTTTAAGACCTGACGCACGCATGGATCCCAAACACTGTTCCTGTGAGCTGGTTACGACAGTGTTTACGTTAAAACTCACCAAGATGGGCATTGAGACATTTTTGAGTGTATTTGACCATTAATAAACTGGAAAAAGGAGCTAATTTTTGCACCTGTATGTCAGAGGCGGCTTTATTACGGTAGGTGTGTTTGCGCTTCAGATGCAAGCCTGAAATCTGCGAGAATTAGTAGAATTAACGCTATGTGCAACCCCGCGCGGAATTCAGACCGCTCACACCAACACTAACACGCTAAAGAAAAATCCAGCAGAACAGCCGTTCGCCGTGTTCAGAGGGTTAACCGGACTGAATGAGAGGAGGCGGGTGCGTGTCAACTCGCTGTCGGTCGGTCAGAGAGGAGAGCGCAGCTGATATCAATACTGTAGAAAATGAGTATCGTATCGTTTCAGATATTTCAGTATCGATACATAGCGAAATATGGATATTTTTGATAACACCAGTAGGCATACACACAGGTTCGAAGACTCTCTCGCCCCTACAGTGCAATTCGGCTAGGTGTACACCCGAGCTAAAATATCAAGGTGAAAGTCATCATAGCTTGCGTAGTAATAGACCCAGCTCCCAACCCAACTTTCAGAATAGATTAACTGCAATTTTTTTTATCGCCCGATAAGAGTCTCACGTTAACGCCGATAACGGCCCACCACTAATAATAATTCAGGTAGGGCTGCACAATTTTTGTGATTTCTATATCAATATGGCTATAAAATAATAATAACAGCAATAATAATAATTAATATGATTATAACTAAATAAAAAACAAATATTATTATAGTAGATGTATTAGTATTAATATTAAAATCAAGTATTTATATGCTGAATCGGACCAAAAAACTCAACAGCGTCCGACTAGAGCCAATTGGTGGGAAACACCAGAAAAACTAAGTTGTCCGACGCTCAAAAATGACCCAGCGGCCGATCGTTGGCTTGGTGTGTCCCGGGCTTAAGAACACAGTGCTTTGCTCTAAAACGCGCCTCACATTGCAATTTGATAATAACACTAAGCCATATTGCGATTACGGTTTTATTTGTTTAATCGTGCAGCCCTGTTAACAACATCTGCACATGAACTGGGCCTGTTCATAAGGTTGGATATGTCCTGATGCCTCCATTTTGTGTGTGTTCACAGGGGAATTCCTGCTATGGTGGATCTGGCAGCCATGAGAGATGCTTTAGCTAAACAGGGGGTTGATCCAACCCTGGTGAACCCCAGATGCCCCACAGACCTCATCGTAGATCATTCGCTGCAGATTGACTACAGCAAATGGTGAGAGTGAACGCATAGGTTAGAGAAAGGATTAAAAAGAGTATTTATGTTTAAAAACCCAATAATTACAGCATTAACATAAACAATAATTATGCCCATAAGTCCTAATGTACACAGTAATTAGGCTGGTGATGTATTGCGCTTCAGTTTTTTTCTATGTAAACTGTCTCTTTTTATGACCTTAACTTGGCAAGATGCAACAAGTTTTAACTGTCAAGCGACAAAATCACTAACAAGTGTTTACCTCATTTCTCAGTGGCATCCAGAGCCCTTCAATCCCTGTGGATGAGAGTCCCGGCGCCGCTGTCAGATCTCCTGCCGGGAGACCATCGCCACGAGGGAGTCACTGTTCAGGTCAACGCCCGGGTCATCGGGGCGGCTGTAGTAAAGCCTCCTGCTCTGACGCCCCCAGTGGCAGAACCGCAGCAGTACAGATAGAAAACACACCCCTCCTGTGCCCCTTCCACCTGCAGCCCGTGTCAGAGTACGTCTACACCTCACGCACACACACTAATACACGCCCTCACTTTAATCTGTTTGCTTTCTCTAATGTGCTGATGTCTGTCTGACGCACACAGGCCTGAAACTATGATCAAAAATCAAGAGATGGAGCTAACCAGAAACAAAGAGAGACTGCAGTTCTTTAAGGTGAGTTTTCAGAGCTCTCTGGGATTTTTATAGGCCTTTATCACACTTGCACGTTCGAAAAGCGGAAGCTTCAAGTAGTAGCATACACTTCCGCTGCAGCCTTTATTATTGGCTGTGCCCATAGCACGGGATTGTTTATGTTAATCTACCGGCAGCGCTGATGATGCCTCACTCAGACAATGTTACACATTAAAATGAAAGATGACATACACGGTAGGGTATCATATCTAAATAAACATTTAAATATTGATGCTTAAAACAAATATTTAATATTTTTTTTAAATATTGACGCTTAAGTTCAACTAAACAAGTATAATTTTCTTCTCAAAACTGGCACCTGTCCATTGACAATAATCCAGGCAGAAATTCCTTTACGCTCTAATCGAAGCCGGATGTGACGACACGGTACTGTGATAAAGGCTTATGTCTACACAAAGACAACACGACATGCCATTCACATCGCATTTAACTTCTGTAAAATAAGATATTGGAATATTCATAATAATGTAAGGTGGGACTTGATTTTGTGCTTATTGGTTAATATTCTCCACCAAAAAACTGGGGTCAATAAGATTTTTTTAAAGAAATGAATGCTCTTATTCAGCAAGGATGCTTTAACTTGATCAAAAGTTACATTTACAGTACTTTAAAAGATTTCAGATTCAAATAAATGCTCTTCAAAGAACCCTGACATTTTTTTTCCACAAAATATTACATTTAGCAGACAAATTTTAGTTTAGCAGGCACTTCCAAAGCGACTTACAAATGAGGAGAGCAGATTTTTTTTTGTTGCAAACTACGGGATGAATGGTTGTCTTTCAAATTCCCTCTGCATGCAATAGGATAGCGCTACAGAGCAACGAAGACGTTTTTTTCGGTCTGCAAAACTGTGGATGAAACATTTTCTATTGGCCAAGAGGGTGTAGTTCTCCAACTCTGTTTAATGGTTAGAAACGGCGTGTTGCCGTATAAACCTGCAACTCAATGGCGTGTTGGTTTTAAAAAATATTGAGATGGTATTAAAAATGGTATTAAAGGTATTGAATTTACCTCCAGGATTTCTGTATATACCCTGTAAGAGAGCATTACAATAGTCCAGTCTGGATAGAACAAGAGCTTGGACACAAGGAGGGGTGGGGCATGCTCCGATAGGAAGGGTCTGATCTTCCTAATGTTTTATAAGGCCAATCCACAGGACAGGGCAGTTCTAGCAATGTGGTCTGTGAAGTTTATCTGATCATCAATCACAACTCCAAGGTCCAAGGAGTTATGGTTGATCAACCTAGCTAAATGTAGAGGTTATGATGAAGTGTTGGGTTGGTTGAGTCCACAAGTAGTTCTGCCTTCACAAGGTGTAGGTGGTGGTCCTTCTTCCAGCAGCACAACTGTTTTCAGTGGTTGCAATAACAATCATAAATGTTTCATAAGCAGCAAATCAGCATGTCAGAATGATTTCTGAAGAATCATGTGACACTGAAGACTAGAGGAATGATGCTGAAAATACAGCTTTAACATCACAGTAATAAATTACATTTTAAAATGTATTCAAATAGAGAATAGTTGTTTTAAATTGTAATAATAATTTAAAACTTTACTGTTTTTACTGTGTTTTTGATCAAATAAATGCAGCCTTGGTGAGCAGAAGAGACTTCTTTTTAAAAAGTCCAACAGACCACAAACCTTTGAATGGTGTTGTAAGTATTGTGTTTGTGACTTCTCTTTCTCCAGTGGTGTTCGAAAGCCTTTAAAAACGTCAACGTGGTTCCACCAGACATCAACACAGTGCATCAGGTGAATCTAGAGTACCTGTGTCAGGTGGTACAGGAAGGGGAGGGGTTTATTTATCCAGACAGCGTGGTGGGAACGGACTCCCACACCACCATGATCAACGGCCTCGGGATCCTGGGCTGGGGTGAGCACGACGTCGCTAGTTCCTGTTATCATTTGTGAAATCTTCTGTTTTGTTTACCTCACAACGTCTCCCTCTCATGCTCTCTTTCAGGAGTTGGAGGTATTGAATCAGAGGCGGTCATGTTAGGTCAGCCAGTGTCTTTGACGTTGCCACAGGTTGTCGGCGTTAAACTCGTGGGGACCATCAATCCTCTTGCAACGTCCATTGATATCGTACTGGGCATTACAAAGGTACAGCAAAGTCCTTGTCTTCTAAATATATGACCTCATGAGTGAGTTTGCAAATCGACATCTGAAGAAATAACATCTTTGTGTCTCAGCATCTGCGTCAGGCAGGAATCGGCGGGAAGTTTGTGGAGTTCTTTGGGCCTGGTGTACAGCAGCTCTCGGCTCCCGATCGGACCACTATCGCTAACATGTGCCCGGAGTACAGCGCCACCGTGAGCTTCTTTCCTGTGGATGACATCACCCTGCAGCACTTTAAACACACCAGTAGGAACCATTCTTTGCACTTTAAAAAGCCTAAAGTGATATTACGGGTGTAATTTGACTCAAAAATGTTTTTCTGATCAGTCTGCAGTAAGGAGAAGCTTGTGGTTTTAGAAGATTACCTGAAGGCTATCAAACTCTTCAGAAGCTACGGTGACCAATCAGAAGAGCCGGAGTATTCACAGGTTGGTTAATTTATTTGCTCGTGAACATTTGAGGATTAAAGTCGGCGTGAAACGGAAGTTGAGATCGTCTTTTTCTCCTTATTGTGACGTATATCCGAGTGAAATGGCTTCTGAAATTAGAAAAAAATGTAGGGCAAGGCTTGATTTCGTTCTTCGGGAATTGATTGGATCGTTGGAAGTTGGGCGTTGCTAACAAAATGGAGGCAGAATAAAAAGTTTACACTCAGTTGTGGAGAAAGATCGAGTTTATCTCTTAAATAAATGTATTTTCTCTCTAAATCTTTTCTACATATGTTACTGAGCATATTTCCTCACTTTTCGCTGGTTTATGCTACAGATTTAACATATTTTAAGCCTTTTATGGCTTTATTTCTATACTTTTTTTCTCAGCTCTCCCTTATAAGGGGGTCACGCCGTAAGCGCGTTCACACACGCTGCATTCCTAAGTGCGATCCGTCACGACAAGCTGTTCGTCTGATTATATTGAGTAATTTTTACATAAAAAAAGCTTTTATTTCTCATATATTTCTCTCTTTTTGCCTCAAGTCCTTCTTGAAGAAGGTATTGTGTACACCGAGAAAAATGCATCTAACCACCATATTGCTACGATCAGTGACAGGTTTCTGAGAGGCGGTGCAGAAACGAGACAGGGGGCGATAACCCCGCCCTTGCGCCATAGCACATGACCGGGAGAGAAGAGAAGTCGTTTCATGGGGGAGGGAAAGTTAACGTATTTGATTAAAGATTATAAGGCTAAATTAATTTTTTTAAAATAATGAAGTGCACAGATAAATCAGTTATAGTAAACACTACAATATTTGATTTCATACCGCCTTTAAACAGGCTATTTTTGCAACTGTATCTTTTAGACTTCTTTATACGCTAACACTCAAGCGTTTGGTGTCCAAGTTCAGGCGTTAACACGTGTGATGTGGTCGGTGTCATAGGTCATCGAGATGAACCTGAGCTCCTTTGTGCCTCATGTCAGTGGACCCAAAAGGCCACAGGATAGAGTCGCTGTGACTTGCATGAAGGAAGACTTTATTAACTGCCTGAATGAGAAGGTGAATGCATTTACAGTATTAACACACACAGAAAAGTATTTCTCAATTAAGTAATTGTACCAAGTTGCCTGCTGGGTTTATTTTTTGTGCCATCCATGTATGTGTAGGTGGGTTTTAAGGGCTTCCACATATCCAAAGACAAGCAGGCAACTCTGGTCCCGTTCCTCCACGAGGGGGCAGAATACAACCTGGCACACGGATCTGTCGTCATCGCAGCTATCATCAGCTGCACCAATAACTGCAACCCATCCGTCATGCTGGCCGCAGGTCAGACGTCAAGACATCTGTAGATCTGATATGTGCTGTTTGCACAGTGTTTAGTGCATCTCACATGTATGTCTGTGTTTTGTTCAGGTCTATTAGCGAAGAAAGCCGTCGAGGCTGGTCTGACAGTAAAACCGTATATAAGGACCAGTCTGGTGCCCGGCAGTGGAACCGTCACACATTACCTGAACACCAGCGGAGTCCTGCCCTTCCTCAGGAAACTCGGGTACACACACCATACACACAATATTATATGCACGTACAGTACTTAAAGGTGCAGTGTGTAAATTTGAGTGGCATCTAGCCAGTGAGGTTGTGAATTACCACCGCTCACCCCTCCCTTTCGAAGCACATAGAGAAGCTATGGTGGCCGACACAGGACATAATGTCATCGTCGGAGCACTTTGTAGAGAAGTTTGTCTGTTTAGGGCTACCGTAAAAACATGACGGCACAAAATGGCGACTTCACAGTGAGGGGACCCGCGGTGTGTTGAGATAGAAATGCCTCATTCTAAGGTCATATAAACATAACGCCTCATTATGTAAGGTCTTTATACACCACTGAAAACATAGTTATGTATATTAAATTGCATTTAGATCCTCATAATAGATCCTCATAAATACTACACACTGTACCTTTAAGCAAACCAAGGTTATTATTGGTGACAAAATCATTCACTAAAACGAAAGCTGTAGGAAAAACAAATACTAGAGAAAGTATTAAATATACTTTATATTTTTATTATACATTATAATTATATATAAAATATAATTATATTATACATTAAATGTACAATTATATACAATTTATTCATATATAAATTAAATTTTTTTTATTTATAAATATTTATTAAATATATTTTATTATTATAGGTTTTCATTTGTTGTTATAAATTATAATAAGAAAATATTAAATATATTTTATATTACTAACACATATATATATATGTGTGTGTGTGTGTGTGTGTGTGTGTGTGTGTGTGTGTGTGTGTGTGTGTGTGTGTGTGTGTGTGTGTGTGTGTGTGTGTGTGTGTGTGTGTGTGTGTGTGTGTGTGTGTGTGTGTGTGTGTGTGTGTGTGTGTGTGTGTGTGTGTGTGTGTGTGTGTTATTTGATATTTCTCAAAATGGTACGGAAAAATTAAATTAATTAAATATTTATAAATAAATTGCATACAAAATAAATACTATGGAAATGATCAAAATACATGCCATATATGTGCACACATTTAACCTGTTATCACCAAAAATACCACATTTAAAAATATATTTTATATTTTATATTATTGAGCTCTGCATGTTTTTCGATCATGGGTTTCAGGTTCGAGGTGGTGGGTTATGGATGTGCAACGTGTGTGGGCAACACAGCACCTTTACCTGAGAGTGTGGTAGACGCCATTAAACAGGTGAGCCCGAACTCTCATTTTGCCTCTTTCTTTCTGAACATCTGCATATTAATCTAAGCTGTCTGCTTGTGTTCAGGGTGATTTGGTGGCGTGTGGCGTTCTGTCTGGGAACAGGCATTTAGAAGGACGTCTGTGTGACTGCGTCCGGGCGAATTATTTGGCCTCACCCCCGCTGGTGGTGGCGTATGCGATCGCAGGCACAGTCAGCATCAACCTGGAGACAGAACCGCTAGGAGTGAACTCCGAGGGGAAGGACGTGTATCTGCGGGATATCTGGCCAACCAAAGAGGAAGTGAACCACACAGAGGAGAACATCGTCATCGCCTCCATGTTCAAAGAGCTGAAGAGCCGGATGGAGGTGCGAGGAGTTTCATAGCACATTTTCTTCAGATGATAGAACAATAGGATTCATTTCAATTGATTGATTCACTGAATCATTAGAATTGTGTATTAATACCAGCTGATTTGTGTGATTGTCTGCAGAAAGGAAGAACGTTCTGGAACAGTTTAGACTCTGCCGAATCTGCCCTCTTCCCGTGGGATCCCAAATCCACCTACATCCGCTGTCCGTCCTTCTTCAGCAAACTGGTGAGTGTCATCCAGTGTTATTTAAGCATTATTTGTGTACTATTATAGTATTTAATATTTTGAATTGGCTTTTTTTTTTTACTTATTTTATTTTAGTTTAGGTTTTTCATCTAATATATATATTTTATGTTTTATAGTTAGTTTTAAATAGGTTTAAATTTAGTGAACAATAACCGCACTGGTGTCATTCAGATGTGCATCTCCTCCAGCATCACATTTTCACTGTATTCCCCTGTTTTTCTCTTCGTCTCAGACTAAAGAGGTGTGCACTCCTCAGTCCATTGACAGTGCGTACCCGCTCCTCTTTCTGGGTGATAAAGTAACAACTGATCACATTTCTCCAGCGGGAAGCATCGCAAGAGTCAGCGCTGCTGCCAAATTCCTGCAGAGCAAACGGTAAGACGAGGTTTTTTACTTTTTCTTTTCTCATATATTTGTCCTTAAAATTCTTTTAGACCCTATGAGTGAGTGTTACATCAGTGAGAAGTCAGATTCATTATAGTGATTTGGTTCAGTGTTCCCAGATTCTCCTGCTTACATTACATTTTTGTAGTAAAACTGCCTTTTGTTGATAAATATTATGATATAAAGATGATCAGATACTAAGTTCAGCTCCTTTATATGTTTGACTCAGTTTGACCCCTCGGGAGTTCAATTCTTATGGTGCACGGAGAGGAAATGATGCCGTGATGACTCGAGGAACATTTGCTAGCATAAAGCTTCAAAACCGCCTCATCGGGAAGACCGGACCCAAAACACTGCACATTCCATCAGGACAAACGGTCAGTGTCCTGACTGAACCGGTTTGAACATGATTCCTTCTGACTCTGAGCTCATGGTCTGATTTGTGTTGTCCCATCACAGCTGGATGTGTTTGAAGCTGCTGAACGCTATCAGAGAGATGGAGTTCCCCTCATCATCCTGGCAGGAAAAGAGTACGGCTCCGGCAGCTCGCGTGACTGGGCCGCCAAAGGACCTTATTTACTGGTACTGGAGCCATAATCCGCTTCCTGATAAGTCGTTGCCTACTCAATTTCCTGTAATTCGTTCACCATAAACACGGATCTTGCTGACTGTCTTGACTGTTTGTGTGTGTCTCAGGGTGTGCGTGCGGTGATAGCGGAGAGCTTTGAGAAGATTCATAAGAATCATTTGGTGGGGATGGGAATCGCTCCGCTGCAGTTCCTGCCAGGAGAGAATGCAGACTCACTGGAACTGTGTGGGAAAGAGCGATTCACCATCAACATCCCAAAGGAGCTCACACCCCGACAGCAGCTCACAGTACAGGTAGAGAGACTCTTAGCGGACAAAACATTAGTCGACTTCTGCAATTCCATTGAGATGTCCTCTCAAGCTGCACGCAATAAGAGTGCAACCAGTGTAGTCTGATTCACAAACAAATGACTCTTACAAACTGGTTCTTTTTAGTGAATCAAATACATACAGCACACTCAGTTTTTTTAGTAAGGCAATATAGACATAGAAACACACAACAAAACAATACAAGTGTATACACAGAAACAAACCTGAAGCCATATAGATATAGTTTTCACTGCTTTACGATTAACAGAGCTTTGGATAGTTTCCATATACATGTCTAGATCAACTTTGAATACAGAAATAAGGATAATAGAGCCAATACATTTTTATGTATGTAGGTGGAATTTATCTAGAAGGAAACATAAATGCATTTTTTTATATTTTCCTAAATTTTCTTTTGAGTAGTCAAACAATCCAAAAAAAAACAACAAATGACTCTTAATAAAATTCTTTGCACCAATTCTTTGTAGTGAATCAAAAACCAGTGTAGTTCGATTCATGAACAAATGACTCTTATAAACCAGTTCTTTAGAGTGAATCAAAAACAAGCAGCACAATCAGTGTAGTTCGATTCATAAACAAATGACTATAATGAACCCATTCTTTAGAGTGAATCAAAAGCAGCCAGTGTAGTCCGGTTCATAAACAAATTGCTCTTATAAACCAGTTCTTTAGAGTGAATCAAAAACATGCAGCACAATCAAGGTAGTTTGATTCATAAACAAATGACTCTAATGAACCAGTTCTTTAGAGTTAATCAAAAGCAGCCAGTGTAACCAGTGTAGTCTGGTTCATAAACAAATGAATCTAATGAACCAGTTCTCTAGAGTGAATCAAAAACAAGCAGCAAAATCAACGTAGTCCGGTTCATAAACAAATGAATCTAATGAACCAGTTCTCTAGAGTGAATCAAAAACAAGCAGCAAAATCAACGTAGTCCGGTTCATAAACAAATGACTATAATGAACCAGTTCTTTAGAGTGAATCAAAAGCAGACAGTGTAACCTGTGTAGTCCAATTCATGAACAAATGACTCTTATAAACCAGTTCTTTTAGTGAATCAAAAGCAGACAGTGTAACCACTGTAGTCTATTTGACAAGCAAGTGACTCTTATGAACCAGTTCCTTTTGTGAATCAAAAACAAGCAGCACAACCAGAGTATTACAAACAAAAGAATCTTTTTGAGCTCCTTTTAAATTAATCTTTCATGAAGACTCACTAACTCGTCTGTTAGATAAATAGCAATAGAATTACATCATCTGGGACCTGCTGTTATTACTCCTGTCATTATTGAAATTAATATTTTTAGTAGTGTACCCTGTTAAAAGTTTCCCATATAATCAATAGCAATAGCTGAGAGAATTGATTTTACATGCAAGCAAAATGGACATTATTTTGTCAAATATAACCAGACTGAATCGAGAGCTTGTGAATCTAAACAGCAATTTCCCTTCGAATACATATTTTTGTCCATGTGACATCTCATGTTTTCGTCTGCCTTTGTTTCCAGACGAGCACGGGGAAGAGTTTCAGCGTCATGGCTCTTTTCGAGAACGACATGGATGTGGCGTTTTTCCGACACGGAGGCATCCTGAAGTACGTAGCTCGTTCTCTGCTGCTGTAGCACAATCAGGCTCGTATCGGCGGAGTGGACCCTTTGATCGGAACAGCGCCACCCAGAGGCCTTCAGGAAGTCCTATGAACTCTGTGCCTCTTGTTTGCAGAATCCTCCCGTCCCGGACGGAGGATGCCATTATTTTGCACTTAAAACAACAAATGTCCAACATTTCCCTCCAAGTCCTTCTCTCCACACCCAGACGTGATTCAGCGTGTATTTTTGCGGTCTGGTGGTGGAGCATAAACTTTGGTAGGTTTGATTTGGGCATTTCATATTGCAGTGCCTGCAATGTGTGTCAAGGAACTTCTAAACTGAGCTTTTGCTGGACGCAAAGACTGCACGATGACCTCCCAGCCAATGGAGGCTTTGCTCTCGTTTCATGGTGCTGATTTTGACACGGGCACTTTGATGGAGTGAAAGCGTCCACACATTCAAAGCTTTCCAGCCCACTTTTGTTTCTGTATGAACGTCCACATATTCCCGTCACAAAAAAAAAAAAAAAAAGCACTCGTTTTGATCCGTTCCAGTAAAATATCCGTTTATTTATTATGATCGTCCATTTAGTGTCTTCTGTTACTGGGATTGTGAGTGACAATGATGACTAAAACATTTAAAGAAAATGCTTTTTAACCACATCTGATGGAGACGTATGTTCAACCATCATATGATATATATATATTAATCTGAGCTCACATTAGAGAGTGAATGATGATTTGGTTCTGTCACTGTGCCGTTTGCCTTGTTGCGATGTTTGGCTTCAGTCCTTGTGTTCTGTATGTATAGACCGTATGCAGCTCCTCAGCACAGGGGTGAATGAAGCAGTAAAACAAATCTTTTCTTCGATTATGCTGTTATTGTACATAATTTTTAATAAATAATGACATCGGCATGCTGAGATTTGTCTTTTCTGCATTTATAATACCATAGGTTGTCACCCTCTATGACATACATTTCACCTGATTTACATTTTACAATTTTTTTAATATACTTGGAAATATTCATGATAAAATGCATGGTAATGTTGCCTCCCTTACACTGGGGGGTGCTGTGGACCTGAGCCAGTCATTTCTGTAGGATGTAGAGCACATTCAATCTAGCTTGGCCACTCTCATAAGCACAAAGCTCCTGGAAGCAGGCAATAATGTGATGGTGTTTCAGTGGTGGTTTTCGGTAAACATAAATTAATAATAAAAACTTTCACACTTTGACTAGTTAAATCTTTCCAACAGTGAATGTACATCCATTAGGAAAAAGTTATGACATCGTAAATGATGAGTTAAAACTAAAAGTATGTACATAAATACATAATGTAGATATTTTACCCTCACATTTAAATTGTCTGTTTAGTTTACTCTGCGTAGAATATCATAGTTTTATTCAAATACTATATTATGAAGAATTTTCTTATGCTAAGCAATC
This sequence comes from Gobio gobio, assembly GCF_949357685.1. NCBI lineage: Eukaryota > Metazoa > Chordata > Actinopteri > Cypriniformes > Gobionidae > Gobio > Gobio gobio. The sequence continues at coordinate 9,577,839 of NC_137121.1, read as the reverse complement.
AATTATATACATGAAAGGTATTTAAAATTAGCGCTTGTTACAAGTCCATTTTAATTGTCGTTAAAAATCAAACTAAACCGTTAACGGAAGCTAACCAATCAGAGAGCTTCGCGTAACACACGTGACCCATCATGGAAGTGAATCCAGAGTGGACGCGGTTCTCGCTGCAGTGAGATTCTTCAGCGGAGTCGGAGCCGCAACAGTGAACAGGCACAGCGAGCACAGGCATTAGGTATGAAATTAATAATATTTCTCTATTTTTTACATCCTATGTATTATGCCCATTACAAACCAAAGCCTTGTGTGCGTGTGCAAGGCGCTGAGGGGATGTGAGATAAATTGAGCGAAGGATACATTTAAATGAAATGAAAAGTTGCTGCTTCATGCTGTTATGCAGGTGCTAATGCTAAAGCTAAAACAGTCATACAGGAGAAACTAAAAACCGCTTAAAGTGTCACATATATGCTTCATAATATCTTATTTATATTCATTTATGATTATAAATTCAGTGTATAATGTGAGCTGGATTAATGTTTGTAGTGTTTTCCACTACTTTCTGTTTCGTTTTGTTGCTCTATGAGTGTTTAAGTGCTTTAGATTCTGACAGCAGCACACATCAACGAATTATTCAATTTAATAAATATTATAATTAATAATAGTAATGCATTTGACCTCTGTGCAATTTATTACTGACCAATTAATCGTTTTTTTTTTTCATTCTGTTTGCAGAGTTTATTTTATTTAAGGGCACTATGGTAAGTGTGGCATTTTTAGTGGATCTATATTAATGCAGTTTATTGATTCACAGTATGTTAAATTCATAATACACTCCTTTTTGTTTTATTTAACAGTCTCGAAGATATGACTCAAGAACGACCATCTTCTCTCCAGAGGGTGAGCGTCCCCATATCCAGTGTTGTATTATATTTCTAATGTGTGTTGCTGATTTCATGTCACTTGTAAATGGGGTCTCATTGTGTTGTGTTGTGTTGTTGGCAGGCCGTCTGTATCAGGTAGAATATGCCATGGAGGCCATTGGTCACGCTGGCACCTGCCTGGGCATCCTGGCTAATGACGGCGTGCTGCTGGCGGCTGAGAGGAGGAACATCCACAAACTTCTGGACGAGGTTTTCTTCTCCGAGAAGATCTACAAACTCAATGAGTGAGTCGTGTTCTCGTGTGAGATTGGATTATTTCAGGTTAAATCATTTATTTATGTGGCCTTAAAATCATTCTCACAATTACTTGGCCTAAGTAAGTGTTTCCCAAGAGTTGAAACGTGCATTTCTATTATTTCTGATATCATAGGAATCTAGGGCTGTCGCTAACGACTATTTTTATATCGACTAATTAATCGATTAATCTATCGACTAATTTATCACACAAATTTTCAACAATTTTACTTAAAAACATTTAATTTAACTTGCAACGTTGGCCTTCAGTAGTGTACTATAAAAAAGTATTAATGTAAACAAGCCCTTGACAAAATGTAAAACTAAAAGAGTAAAAATGTAAAAAGGTACAAACTTGTAAACCAACATAACAAAAAAAGAGAATATCAGCAAATACTTTTTATAAAGAATATAGTGTTGTCACGATACTAAAATTATGACTTTGATACGATACCAGACTAAAATACCTCGATACTGATACTGAATCGTTACCATGGCAAAAAACTGGAAAAGTAATTGAATAATATGACAACTTATTATTCATTGTTTTATCATTGTTTTAGGGTTAAAAAAAACCTAAAAACTCACTTGGCCGGCATGTTCCTGCCCTGCTTCACACAGAATATTAGGTCCGGCCCTTTAAGAGCTGTACGGACCAAATTCATCGTAACACCCGATTTCTCTTTCAACTCTGTATACGCATTCACTAAAGACATATCTGACTGCGTGTACCCGAATACTCGCCAGGACATGCATTTTTACTGATTTTTTTACCATTCAAAGCCAATAATCCGCGAAACTGGCGGCTGCGCTCACTTCAGGGTCAGAGTCCGGCAGCGCGAGCAGGTCCCAGTTTTCTTTGAATTAATAATTAATTTTATTTAGCAAAGGCACATTAAATTGATCAAAAGTGACAGTTAAGACATTTTATAATATTACAAAAGATTTCTATTTCAGATAAAATGCTGTTCTTTTGAACTTTCTATTCATCGCCTCACTTTTCTATTGCGTTCTTCTTCCAATCTGCGCGTATATATTCGACTGTTCTGCTTTCATTATTTAGTGAACAGTCACACCGGGTCCTCATTTTTAAAGTACCGGTACTAATACAATTTCATATCGTACCCAACTTACCCAGTCGACTAAAAATATTGACGTCGACTAATTAACAGCGTCGACGCAGTCGATAGTATCGACCAATCTCGACAGGCCTAAAGGAATCGTGTTAATATTTAAGGTGTAGATTAAATTTCTTTGCTTGAGAAATCTCTTTTTGTAAGCATGCACACCCTCTATTTAATTTTTAAGCTAATATTTATATTTCAGCTTTATTTCATGTGGTGAAAATGGTTTTTGATAGTGTTAGGTTACAATAACAACACTGTTGTGATTCTGTAATGCAGAGACATGGCGTGCAGTGTTGCGGGAATTACGTCAGATGCCAACGTCCTCACGAACGAGCTGAGACTCATCGCACAGAGGTGAGTGAGACTCCTGTTAAAGACTGCGTTGTGTAGTTGTAAGAGAAAAGAATTGGTTTATAATACACACGAGAGTCTCAGTGTTCATATTGTGTGTGTGTGTGCAGGTACCTCCTGCAGTATCAGGAGCCAATCCCCTGTGAGCAGCTGGTCACTGCCCTGTGTGACATCAAACAGGCCTACACGCAGTTTGGAGGTACGACAGCAAAATCAAAACAGTTTCTAACATGATCCTGGTGAAGTTTTGGGCTGCTGAATAAAAAGGATGTGTGTTTTATCAGGTAAAAGACCCTTCGGTGTGTCTCTGCTGTATATGGGATGGGACAAGCACTACGGGTTCCAGCTCTATCAAAGTGACCCCAGCGGAAACTACGGAGGCTGGAAAGCCACGTGCATCGGAAACAACAGCGCGGTGAGTGAAACACACACGTTCTGATTCTTATGAGGGATGCTGCATCGTCCTGTTCGAACTTGTGACGCACTTAAACTGTCCAACTAGTGCTAGAAAGAATCAGTTCATTTGAATCATTTGGAATAATGAATCATTTCAAAAATACAAAATGGTCATTACTAGCCTGACACGGAATATGAGTCCACAAAGTTCTGCAAATGTCTTTAGATTTTTGTTTTCTTTGAATTAATAATACATTTTATTCCGAAAAAGCACATTAAATTGATCAAAAGTGACAGTAAAGACATTTATAATATTACTAAAGATTTGTATTTCAGATAAAATGCTGTTCTTTTGAACTTTCTATTCATCAAAGAATCCTAAAGATAAATGTATCACGGTTTCCACAATTATATGAATTCTTTTCAACACTGATAATAATAATAAATCAGCATATTAGAATGATTTCTGAAGGATCATGTGACACTGAAGACTGGAGTAATGATGCTGAAAATACAGCTTTGATCACAGAAATAAATTACATATTAAAATATATTCAAATAGAAAAGTTATTTTAAATTAGTTATATTATAATATTTCATAATATTACTGTTTGTGCTGTATTTTTGATGGAATAAATGCAGCCTTGGTGAGCAGACGAGACTTTGTCAGTGTTTATTTTGGTGCTGTCAATCGATTTAAAAGACACAGTTAAATTATAAATTAGTAATTTGATCTTTTCCGATTTTTTTTTTTTCTAATCACACTTAATAAAACCTAACATTAAAAGTTTTTTATATATTATTCTATTGCAATAATTTCACATTTAATTACCAAATTAACGTAGAAACAACATGTAGCCTAAATTTTAAATATTTGTAATGGCATCTTTTTTTATCAATGAAGGCCAGTATCAATGATGCGCGAGAATGAGGCGGCGCAAATGGAGCTGCAAGAATTGAGCGTTGACGCGCAGATCGGCAGAGTTGAAAAATCTGAACTTTTGGCGGCTATTCGCGCCGCATTAACCAATCAGGAGCTTGCTCTAGTAGTGACGTGATTACAAGCGAAGGCAGAAATCCAAACAACAATAGAGGACAAGATAATCGTGGCTGTTTGTGGATACCTGGAGCTGTATGGAGTTGATGAAACTCACCGAGCTGGGTGCGCCTTTGAATGATTTGATGGACCCAGACACGGCGCCGAACGAGTCTACGCCGTTTTTCAGCCTTCCATAAAACCTAAAGCGCAGCTACCCTCTCAAAAAAATCCAAGTCAGCCAGTTCACAATGAGTCTGGAGCAGAAGCAATGTAAAGAAAGCAAAAGCCCCTCCCATGGTGCGAATTCGCGTCTGTTGTGTAGTGAATTTCACGCGCGAATGAAGCGAGTAAACTCAAAATGTTCAAGTGTCCAAGTTTGCGCGAATAGCGCAAATTATTCGCGTCATTTGCGTCCGGTGTGAACGCTACATGAGACTAACTGCAGCGAGAGCGTTAAAGTGGCCGAAAGGCATTAATTTTCAATGGGAGCCGGCGGAGAGAGCGGTGCGGCGCGTTTTGGACGATTTGGGCGTCGAGGAGAGTAGAAATCTTTATGGTAATGAGCTATGACGCAGTTTGGCGGCAACCAGGCGGCTACCAATGTGAATGTAGAAGTGCTCCGTTTGACATGATCCCAGAAAACACAGTCGTGTAAACTTTGGTTCCGACCACATTAGTTCCCAAAAAAAATGGAGGAGAGGTTGATCACTGCTGTGGCGGGTCTGATAAGAGCATGCAACAATATTTATAGGCAACATTTTCACTCTGACGCTTATTTTTCAGCTGGAATGCAATCAATTTGCTCAAAACAACACCGATTTGACGAATTGCATTAATGCTGCACTTCAACCAGGACAGTTATTGTAATGTAGGCTGCACACAAATGAATGTTAATGTTAAAGACCACGGCTAGCAAACGTCTCCTATAAACTGCATGTTGAAATTAGACTAGCACTTAACCATGAACACAAAAGCCACACCACACAAATGGCTTTAATTGGTTTATTTCGTTAGCAAACATGTAACTATAGATGTTAAGGTCTTTCCGTTGTTTTTTTTTTGTTTTTGTTTTTTTACTGTCACATTTAAATTATTTCATGAGGTTAACCTATACGGTTATTCCCTACTTGTGGTCAGTCAGCACAAATGCCGATCAACATGATTGTTTGCTTTAGCCCCTTTAAATAAAGTTTATAGCATTCGATCTACGTCATTCAGCATTACAGTATACTTGAAAGCTATTTTTTTTAAACATTTAGCAGGCTTTAAATAATATAACAGCTTTTAATTTAAGTGAACTTAAACAATCTTCATATAAACCCAGTAAAATAAATGCCACTTTCTCTTTTTCTTTGATTGTCATGACAGACAGGAGCAGGTTTATTAGGCGGCTGTCACTTTAAGACCTGCCGCATGACGTGGACCTGACACACATCCTATGTCACACACACTTTACGTACATTTAAGACCTAATTTTATTTATACACTTGACAAAATGGGCCTTTTGGCATAATATTGTGTCCGTTCAAGCGCTGTCTGAAGCAGCTTTCTGTGCGCAGGAGTGTGTGTGTATCACACAGAAAGGAGATTCAGACGCACTGCCTTCTCTTTTGTGTCTTATCACGCGTGAATGTTTTAAAGCATTTGCTTGAATAAGAGTGTGATCATATATTATAACACTAGTCAAAGGATGATGATAAAATGGATGCTGTTAAATATATTTTTAACGCATTAAACTGAAAAAAAGTGCATTAACACTCATTTTGGCAGCACTTTATTTATTAACATTTTAGCTCATTTGATAATGATTTCAGCAATCAGTACAACTATCTCAGTTTAACACTTTGTCCATGTTAAAGTCTCTAGGCCTAGTTATCTCCAAAGAATTTACATAATACTGCTTTTTATCAGTTTAATCATGTATTTTATGTAAAATATTATTTTGTTTGTTTGGGGTAGGGTGATTTATGAATGCTTGATTCTTTAAAAGGATCCAGTTAACTAATAGTGCACTGTAATAATATTGTGATTCAGCCAGTAGATGGCAATGACACGCTATCCTCAGTTCAAGATTTCTGTTCTGTTATCACAAAACAAAGATGTCAAAACACTAATGACGTCAGTTCAGAGACTTGATGTGTGTGTGTGTGTGTGTGTGTTGTAGGCTGCTGTGTCAATGCTGAAGCAGGACTATAAAGAGGGAGAGATGACTCTGTCGGCTGCCCTCGCTCTCGCCGTCAAAGTGCTGAACAAGACCATGGACGTCAGCAAGCTCTCAGCAGAGAAAGGTGTGTGTTTGGCAAGACGGAGATGGAATAAATGTTTTAGGCTGGTAGATTGAGGCAGTCTGGCGGAGAGCAGCCTTCTGCATTATGAATGATCATGAAACCATATACAGACCCACAATCCATCTGAGCTCTCAGCTTAATGCAGCCGCTCACGTGCTGAACTGCAGTAACACACACACGCAGTCAAAACTCAACAAACTCCTAACAAAAAACATAACGTGGCATATGAAGTCACAATTAACTTTGCGAAATCTTATTCATTTTTTTATTACTTGTTTATGCTTTTTTTTAACGTTTTATTTTACTTTTTAAAAGCATTTTTTTTTATATATATATATATCTTACAAATATCTTTTTTTTTTTTTTACATTGAAACATAAATGGGCTTCCAATCAAAATGTGTATGACTCCTAAAATCTGTTACTAATGACATTCGTAATCGGATAAAACATTTTTTTAAATGCATGAAACTCTTAAAGGGACAGTTAACCCAAAATACTGTCATCATTTACCACACTCAAGTTCTTCTAAACCTGTATGAATTTCTCATAAAAGAAGATATTTTGAAGAATGTTGGTAACCAAAAAGTTGATGGCAACATTAACTTCCATGGTATTTTTCTCCATACTATGAAAATCAATGGGGACCATCAACTGTTTGGTTACCAACATTCTTCAAAATATCTTCTTTTGTGTTCAGCAGAAGAAAGAAACTCATTCAGGGTGAGTAAATGATGACAGAATTGTAATTTCAGAGTGAACTATCCCTTTAAAGATGTTGCTTCTGTAGATTCTTCAAACATCTGATTATGTTCCCTCTTTGCAGTGGAGATCGCCACACTGACACGAGAGAACGGCAAGACCAGAATCAAAGTCCTCAAGCAGAAGGAAGTGGAAGAACTCATCAAGAAACACGAAGCCGAAGAGGCCAAAGCGGAGAAGGACAAGAAGGACAAAGAACAGAAGGAGAAAGACAAATAAAACACCTGCACTTGTTTTCTATTAAAATGCAACAGCCCGCTGGGATTCCTAAAGAAATTCATATTGCTCTGTCTGTCCATCTGTCATTTTCTTTATTAAACACAAAAGAAAAAAAGATAAACATTGTCTGAGTGGTTTGGTTTTTAATAATCTAATGTTTCTGATGATCTAATTCTAGAGGCTTCCTCACTTAACGGTGGTGTATGTTGAATAATATATTCAATGTAGAAGCGTTAAAGGGATAGTTCACTTCTGTCATAATTTACTCTCCCTCAAGTTGTTCCAAACCTGTATGAGTTTCTTTCTTCTGCTGAACACAAATGAAGACATTTTGAAGAATATGGTAACCAAACAATTGATTGGCCCCATTGACTTCCATAGACTTTTTTTCATACTATGGATGTCATTGGGGCTCATCAACTTTCTGGTTAGACATTTTTCAAAATATCCTTTTGTGTTCAGCAGAAGAAAGAAATTCAAACAGGTTTGGATCAACTTGAGGGAGAGTAAATTATGACAGATGTGAACTATCCCTTTAATCTGGACATTTGTGCCTCTAATGTAAGTGTTGTGTAACCAAGAGTCAGGTTGGTGTGGGCTGAGACTGTGTTTTGCTCGTATAACCTTGTAAAAATGCTTTTGTGTTGTTGTTTTTTTAAGTGCTGTTGTAACCATAAAATGCCATAGATCATTTGTACCACAGTAAACATAAAAATATGGGTGCTAGATATGCATTTTATATATATTTTATATCTAATATCTCCTTGGCTTGCCTCAAGTTTACTGTAGTAGCCTACTTTTGGTGAAGCTGATTACCAAATAGTCGCAAGATGTGGATGATATAAGAGTATTTCATGAGGGCTTAATTGGATATCTAGGCTGGCTCGACGCCTCGACGTATTCCGCGGGCTTTCTAAGAAGTGCGGGAAAATATAGGCACGTGTTGCATAAGCGCGCGAATGGATTACGGTTTCAGAGGTCAGACCTGAGCACAACGACAAGCTCGCCCGGCAACACAGAAATGTTAACTTGTCACACACTGAGTATTTAGGTCATTTTAATGGACGAGATTATTGTGATGTAACCCAGCACGGATCGTTAAGTGCAAATGGCCTGTGGCTCTGTTCATAGCGACAGACGCTCTTCAGTTCAGCCTGTACTGGAGTCAGTCAGCGTTTCTGAATGAAGGTACCAAAGGAAATTGGTTTCAGATAGTTTTCCTAAGCGCCATGATGTCAAGTCTAATGATCAGGAACAAATTCAAGTGAGGTTGAGAAATAACCGAGCAAATATTTCGAGTTTTGCTAGTTTATTACCATTTGTGTTAGCTTTGAGGTTAATGTATTCCGACCTAAATGGTTACAAAATCTATTTGATGTCTTCATTGTCTGGTAAAATTAAGTAGGCTAAAACAGGAAGCTAGTACAGTTGTTATTAAGGCCTGTTCACACCAATAACGATAACAATAACTGATAGTGATTCCAACAATATAATCTCTCTGTGCCGTTCTTGTTATAGTTGTAGTGTGATCTCTGTAATATTGGTAATGAATTTTAGAAGTATATCCGGATACAGGTTGCATGTTAACGCCAAGTGTAAACGCAGTCTTTACCGCTCATAGAATGTAGTTGCTTCATGAACATGGACATTTATCAATGACTGATACATTTAGCAATGCATATTTGATGTGTTATTTATTCTTTATGCATTTCATTATTGTGTTGCCGCAAAGAATGATGGGAAATGTAGTTTTGTTGTAGAAGCCTGTCAGCTTATAAACATTCTAAATAACTGATTGAATTTTATCTCCATTTTTCATCAACAGTACAAAATGTGTAGGCTACTGCTAAATTGTACTATCATCATTAGCGATTTAATCTTAATTAGGATAAATATACTAAATAGATTTCTTATAATGTGTTGGTTTTTCAGTGAATAACTGGCAAGAGCCAGTTTTCATAGAAGCCCTGAAAGAGGGTAAGCACATATATCACATTTTACTTTAGTGTCAATGGTTTAATATTAGTTAAGTACACATGTTTTTGCATTATTCAACTTCCATAACTTAATTTTATTGGTAACACTTTATTTTAGGGTTCAATTCTCGCTATCAACTAGCTGCTTTTTAGCATGCATTACTAGGATATTGGCTGTTTTATTAAGCACATATTAATGTCTTATTTTGCATGACCATATTCTACATCCCTTAATCCTACCCAATACCTAAATTTAACAACTACCTAACTATTAATAAGGTGTAATATGAGTTTATTGAGGCAAAAGTCATAGTTAATAGTGAATGTGTTCCCCATACTAAAGTGTAACCATTTTATTTCTCCTTTCAGTTCACACAAGGAATCCATCTAGAAAAGTCAAATTGAAAAAAATGACAGGTAAGTCATGAATTTTTGTTTTGTCACATTTTATTTGGACATAAGGAAAAAGTTCAAGGTATACAAGTGTAGATTGTCATTAAATGATATCTGATTTACTCTAATTTCTACACTACAAAAAAATCAATCAATATAGACAAAATAAAATCATATAGATAAAAATAAATTTTAAGTGGATGAACAAAAAACCCAAAAAAAACATTCTCTAAAAGCTTATTGTCACAGCCCATGAGGGAAGGTAAGGTCTATTTACACATGCAAAACCTAAAGGCCACCCTGCTGAGAAGTATAAAGAACTGAATTCATTGCACTGAATTTCCACAGAGATGACCACGAATCAAAGAAACAGAGGCTTCCGCTCCAGGGAATGTTTCTGCATGTTTTACCTGACTGCGCCGGGACCGAGCCTGCTATCTGAAGGTGCTGCTACGGTCTTATCTGAACGAAACTTGAGGCTTTCGCTTTAAATGGAGACCATTATCTTTGGCAAGTATGTCAAGTTCACTAAACACTGCAAGACATCTTGACGGCTCAAAGTACATCTCTCTGTAATGGATGTGCAATGCGCCATGGGCTGAATTGCTTGTGTTTTCCTAAAGTGCTTGTGTTAAAGCCCCTGAGGGGCAGAGGGTGGGGTTGGTTTGCGCTCATGTTTCCTGTTGGTTTGGGATGGTGAAGACAAAAGGTGTGATGGACTACGGTAAGACTCGTGTAGAAGACCATCTCCCTAAATCAAAATGAGGATCTTAAAACTATCATCACAAACATGCTCATGCATCTAGAAGTTTTCAGGTCTGCCTTCGTTTTCAAAGAAATAAAAACAGACCTGATTGAACAACTTCTACTCAAAAGAAAAGCAAAACCAAACTAAACTCAACCTAAACTTACACTCAAGTGCATTGTTGGGGTCTGGAATGACACACTGTAGAATGCTGCGTTCCACCATCCGATGTTTAATGCAAGATATTTTTCGTACGCAATATCCTTGACTTCCAAAAAATAAAGCCGTTTATTGCACGACATTGACAAACGTGGTGAGATGCAATGCTAGCTTTCATTTTGCAGATGCGTGATCATCAACAGAGTGTTTTTACACGTGTCACAGCAACGTTTCGGTGTTATGGGTAGTAAAATGTGGGAACTTTGACTTATCGATGCGTTTTATTTGCATGAAAGTGAACGTTTAGCATTAACTGTGCACATCTCCGGTGCCGCCTGTGATGTTATAGACAGAAATCATAGATTTACATAGAATTTTCCAAGCTGAAAGTCCAACTTCAAGTGCGTTATACTGCACTTTTCTAAGTAGGAAATTCTGAGTTGAATGCAACGCGGCATAAATCCTAACGAGTGTTTTAAGATCCAATTGTGCTGTTGAAGTCCTAGCTACTGCGAGCTATTCGGCTTGCGTCCTCTGAGTATGGTGAACTAGTGAAAAGTTACAGCTGAAAGAAGAGTAAAACTGGAATAAACAAATAAATTCCTGATTTCACCACCATCATCCACTGGAAACTGTTTACAATCAATTACAAATGCATTCCCTTCTGTAAAAAAAAAAAAGGTATCACTACCGTGTTTGCGATCTGTATCCTGTTCTGAATGTTACATAAGAGTACACAACAGTATAGACAGTTTGATATATGATGTCAACAGAGAGGATATGCTGGATTTCTGCTTTAGCACCAACCCACCTCCTGCTGATGGAACGACCAATCAGAATCGATTGGTGGGTTAATAACAGTAACCAATCAGGGTGTTAGATGGCCCAGCTTCGCCCCTACCCCTGTCCTAAAAGTCACTTTGATGCAGAGGTATAAAGCGGGCACAGAGAGGGGGAGCAAGAGGGGTGGAGGCATTTTAAGAGTGAGTGAGTGTGTGATGGTCACTCTTCATCAGAACTACTGCTGTCTATGGAATAGACCATAAAGAGAAGATCGGGCCGGGCTGGCACCAGCGGGTGACCCGGTTTCACCACTTCAAACCCCATGTAGTGGAAGGTCTTCATGATGGACACTGCACAAGTGGAGACAAAGACATTCCTCATTTAGTGAATTACGGCAAGTATCAGATTCATTATCCAGTTTTTTTTTAAAAATTGATAACCCAGAGTCAAAGTCATTGTTTAGTCAGAATGTTGTTGCAAACCCGTATTTCTTTCTTTCTTTTGCAGATTGTACACCAATCATAATGGGGCTGTCAAGCTCCCAAAAAATGACAAAAAAGCATAATGACAGTGCATAAGTCATATTTTTGGAGTCCATCAACCTCAGGCTACGTCCACATTAATCCGGATATTGAAAATGGTATTTTAATTTCAAAACACACTCCCTCCATGCTAGCTTTTTTAGTGTTTTCCAAAAGTTGCTTGTCCACACTGAAAAATCTGAAAATGCTTAACACTAGAACCGCCAGGGGTCGCTGTATACCTAAAACCGTCAGCGGGTAAAATTTACCCATGCAGATTATTACTGTATTGATACGGCTAAAAAACGTAATATGTCACTGTATTATGCCACTGTCTTCACAAAGTAATGTATAGAGTCATGAAATGATTATTTTTAGTCATCAACTATGTTTTCGTCCTGTTGTTTTATGCTATTTTAAGCAGCTACACTAATCACTTTTTGGTTACTATAGGCTAAACCAGCCTGCAATGATGACGAGAATTAGATGGAAATAAATTCATATTTGGGTGGTGTAATATTATAATAAAATGTCATTAATTCCATATTAAGATAACCCATGTTATTTAAATGACTAAAATACCCTAAATAGACAATGAAGAGCAATAATAACTAGAATGTACATTTCCTGAAGAAAATGTGAGTGGTGCTTGCCGTGGCAAAATTCGCCACCCGGATAATGCAAAAAAGCCAGGCTACATCTGTAGGATGTTCTGGGGCTGAGATATGGCTTATTAATGTGTTTATACGGTTGCTAGGGTATTGTACATGGTTGCTAGGATGTGTCTATACAGTTTATGGGGTGATATTGATAGACTATTGGCCAGTCTGAGTCAAAAGAGCCCACCCTCAATGGTCAAGGTCAAGATGGTCAAGATGGCGCCGCCGTGCTCGGTCGCCGTTCAGGTCGCTCCGCTAAGACTTTGCTTTTATTTATTATTCTACTCTCTTTTACTCTCTATTTTTTCCAACGGATCATCTGCTTTGATCTGTTACGACAGCAAAACACTTCTGGAAATTGGTTACCGCTACACTGACCTGTTTCAGGACACTTTCTCCAATCTTCCATCTGAGATTCGCCGGGACGCCGAGTTGAACAATGGCCACTCGAGTCGACGGCGAAGATTCAAAAAACACCGCGGGAAACGCGCTGGGATCCGCAACAGACTGAGAAAAAGAGCATTCAGTCCTCCTCTCCCGAGCATTTTGCTCGCAAATGTCCAATCCTTGGAGAATAAGATGGACGATCTTAGAGCCAGGATAAGTTTTCAACGGGACATGAGAGACTGCAACATCTATTGTCTGTCCGAAACATGGCTCACGCCAGCGGTCCCGGATACAGCCGTGACGCCGTCCGAGAACTTCTCTGTTTTTCGGATGGACAGAACAGCCGAGGCCGGGAAATCTAAAGGCGGTGGAGTGTGTTTCATGATAAACAAGAAATGGTGCGATCCTAGGAACATCTCCATTCTTTCGCGATCCTGCTCGCCTCACTTGGAACATTTAACTATCATGTGCCGGCCTTTCTACCTACCGAGGGAGTTTTCCTCGGTCATCTCCACTGCCGTTTATATTCCACCACAAGCAGACACGGGGCTGGCTTTATCTGCCCTCCATGATGTGACCAGCGGCTTCATAAACAAACACCCCGACGCTGCTTTCATCGTCGCGGGTGATTTTAACAAAGCAAACCTAAAGAAAGTATTGCCAAACTTTCACCAGCATGTCTCCTGTCCCACACGAGGAGCAAACACACTGGATCATTGCTACTCTCCGTTTAAGAACGCCTACAAAGCTCGTTCACAGCCAGCTTTTGGCAAATCGGACCATGCCGCCATTTTCCTCACACCGGAATATAAACAAAGGCTCGTTCAAGAGCCCCCGGTGAGGAGGGAAGTCAAACGCTGGTCATCCCATTCAGAGATCACGCTACAGGCAGCTCTTGATGACGTCGACTGGGACATGTTCCGCGCAAGTTCTGAAGACGTCAGCGAGTTCACAGAAGTGGCGCTCTGCTTTATTAACACACTGACAGAGCAAGCCACACAAACAATAACTATAACGTCCTTCCCTAATCAGAAACCGTGGGTGGACAGTTCAATTCGCACTGCAGTAAACTCGCGCACCACCGCTTACAATGCCGGTCTCCTAACGGGGGATATGAGGGAGTACAAAGCTTCATGTTACGCCCTCCGGCGCGCCGTTAAAGCCGCAAAACTCCGCTATAAAGACCGAGTGGAATCTCATTTCCAACTCAACGACTCCCGGCGGATGTGGCAGGGACTGAGAACCATCTGTGCTTTTGGAACTAAATCCTCTGCAGAGGTGAGAGCTGATCCGTTACTGGTGAACGAGTTAAACTCTTTCTACGCTCGCTTTGATGGTAATCGCGGCAGCGCGACTCCGGCGAGTGACGCGTCAGAGAGAGTCCCTCAGAGCAGCAACGGTCACGTGATCTCTGTCTCGGAGGACGAGGTTCGGAGGGCACTCAAACGTGTGGATGTCAGGAAAGCTGCTGGGCCGGATGGTATTTCAGGTCGTGTTCTGCGGTCCTGTGCTGATCAGCTCGCAGGGCTCTTTACATCCATATTCAACGAGTCCCTTGCTACATCTGTTGTCCCCACCTCCTTCAAACGATCCTCCATCATCCCTGTACCTAAGATCAGTAAACCCTCTTGCCTAAATGACTATCGTCCAGTGGCTCTCACATCTTTAGTCATGAAGGTCTTTGAGAGACTCATTAAAAACAACATTTGCTCCTCCATTCCTGACACTTTGGACCCTCTTCAGTTTGCCTATCGTCCCAATAGATCGACTGAAGATGCCATTTCTCACGTCCTTCACTCCTGCCTCACTCACATCGACAGCAAAAGTGGGAACTATGTCAGGCTGCTATTTATTGACTATAGCTCAGCCTTTAACACCATAGTTCCCATTAAGCTAACACACAAACTCCTGGATCTAGGCCTGAATTCTTCTCTCTGCCTCTGGATTGAAGATTTCCTCACTGGCAGACCCCAGGCGGTGAGAGTAGGCCAGTTCACCTCCACCTCCATCACCCTGAGTGTTGGAGCTCCACAGGGCTGTGTGCTGAGTCCCCTGCTCTACTCTCTCTACACCCATGACTGTTTGTCCACACACAGCTCCACCTCTATCATCAAGTTTGCTGATGATACTGTTGTCCTGGGTCTCATCTCCAACAACAATGAGACGGCATACTTGGACGAAGTGGAGCAACGGACATCATGGTGCCAGGACAACTGTCTCTCTCTGAATGTTAACAAGACCAAAGAACTGATTGTGGACTTCAGGAAGAGACAGCATCGGTCATACTCCCCTCTCATGATCAGCGGGACACCGGTAGAGAGAGTGAGCAGCTTCAAATACCTGGGTGTGAACATCTCCGAGGATCTGACCTGGACTACACACATCCAGACACAGGTGAAAAAAGCCAGGCAAAGACTGTACCACCTGCGCCAGCTGAGGAAATTCAGGGTTTCACCAGCCATCCTGAAAACTTTCTATCGAGGGGCGATAGAAAGTGTCCTGACTCAGTGCATCACAGCGTGGTACGGGAACAGCACCAGTCACGACTGCAAAGCCCTGCAAAGAGTGGTGCGCTTATCCGAGCGCATCTCAGGCTCAGCTCTCCCGTCTCTGCAGGACATCTTCACCAAACGCTGCAGAGGTAGAGCTACTAAAATCATCAGAGACATTAATCACCCTGCAAACTCTCACTTCACCCTGCTGCCATCTGGTAAGCGCTTCCGTAGCCTGATGGCAAAGACTGAAAGACTCAGGAGGAGTTTCTTCCCCCAGGCCATCAGACTCCTGAACTCAGTCACGTGACTCACTTCACCCCCGCACACACATAAACATACAGTCTTTTAACATTAACATCCACATACTGCAATTGCACTGCACTTTACGTCCCTATTGTTACTGCGTAACAACCTGTAATAAACCTTGCACATTATACTTCTTTATATATACATATTATATATTTTATGTTAACCACTTATTTTTAAGTCTACAGTTTATCTCACTTATCATATCCACATATTTTTTATATTTTTATTTTTATCTTATTTCCTATTTTTATCTTAACTTGATTTATTTATAATTCTACTTATGTTAATACTTTTTATTCTAATTTTATTCTATTTCTATTTAATTTCTTGTAACTGTTATTTGCACTGTCCATGGAGCGGACCTGTTTACATTTCACTGCCAGTTGTATATTGTGTATATAGCTGTGTATGTGACAAATAAAACTCTTGAATCTTGAATCTTGAATCTTGAATCCCTCATGACTGTACGATGTTCTGGGGCTGAGATATGGATTATTTATGTGTTTGTACGGTTGCTAGGGTGCTCTAAATGGTTGCTAGGGTGTGGCTATAGAGTTTATGGGGTGATATTTAAAGACTATTGGCCAGTCTGAGTGAATAGAGCTTAACTCTGTATTTCTACAATGCTCTGGTGCTGAGATATGGCTTATTAATGTATTTGTATGGTTGCTAGGGTACTGTAACTGGTTGCTAGGGCGGGGCTATGAAGTTTGCATGTCACTACTTATTAGCTGCTTGATAGGCCGATTCAAATGAGACCAGCCCCAAGTCTCTGTGATGTTCTGATACGGAGATATGATCACGCAAAGTTCACAATTAGCATGTTTTGTTAGCATAATGCTAACACGATTAACATGTTGTTAGCATGATGCTAACATGATTAGCATGATGTTAACACGATTAGCATGTAGCTAGCATGATGCTAACACGATTAAGTTAGCAAACTGTCCTACCACTTACTGGTGTGTCAAGGTCACTCAAAATTGCCATTCCATCTGTGGTATAAAACGCAATTGCTCGCATGTTTTGCCGCAGGACCGCAATCGTGTGTAAACCTGCTCATTTTGGCAGGTTTGTGATATGAAGATTGCATAAAGTAACAATTATCTTGGGTGAGTGTCTTCAAAAAGCTCAGTTTTTGCTGGAATGCAAAAGGCCAAAACAAAGAGATTTTTTTTAGTTTTTTTTTTAAAAGATACCGTTTTCAAATGTTAATGTGGATGTAGCCTCAGTTTCCATTATGGGGGAAAAGAAGAAAGAAGTTCCACAGAGGGAAGTAAGTCATACTAGTTTGGTCGAGTCAAAGATTTATATCATTATCCCCCGGTTTCACAGACAATGCTTAAGCTAATCCTAGACTAAAATGCATGTTTGAGCTATTTTAACTGAAAGAATCTTGCACTGACAAATCTTAAAATATGTCAGTGGCATTGTTTTGTCTCAAGATGCACACCAGTAATGTTTTTTTCTTGGGCACGTTTATAAAAGTTACTTAAATGTCCTAATTGAACTGAGGCCTAATCCTGGCTTAGTCTAAGCGCTGTCTGTGAAACCGGGCCTATATGTGTTTAAATGTATCTTACATCGATCGTCTCTGTTTTTGTGAAGCCACAGGAACACATAGCTGACTTTCAACTGCTCCTCTGCAAACTCCAGAAGCCTGGTGAAACTGCAGAGTAATGAGAGAGAGAGAGAGAGAGAGATGGTGACGCACTGCTCCTTTTACATAATGTGTGTCTTATGTAATAATGCAGATGTACTAGCCACATAGCAACTTCAGTCAGAACACACACACACATATTTAATGCTTTCTGACAGTCCACCACCTGCTCGTTGAAGGTAAAACACTCTGTTCTAATGCCTGCAGTGACCTCACGGACAGCACATGACCCATCCAAATGAGAAATGACTGGAAGAACTTCCATCAAGAGCGGCTTCATCTTTCACAACCTCATACCAGCGATGAAACATCACACTCAAGCTCCTTTTGACTAAAATTAAACCAGCCGTTTGTTCTACGGTGACCTAAAAATGTCTGCAAAAGCCGAATCATGCAGAGACGGAGGGATACGCTGTCAGCTTCAATACAGAGCCGCACGATGACAGATTATTAACCCAACGTACCCTTCTTTGCTGCCATTGTGGAGAGCTCCAGCGGGGATTTCCAGGAAGAGGGCATCGTCTGAAAGAACCGTGTCCCAGCTGGAGAGTCGTCGCTCGCTCAGCTGGTACTGGAAGTGCAGGACTGGGGGCGCTCCGCTTACTGATCCCGCCTGAGTCACTGTCAGCTTCTCGTCCTGAAGGACACACATGCACTTACTGTTCACACACAAGCTTGATGTCTCAATGTTATTTATAGGAGAACAAAAGAAAATGTTATAGCACTAAAGTTCTTTCTTACTTAAAGGGATAGTTCACCCAAAAATAAACATTTTAAAGGGTTAGTTCACCCAAAAATGAACATTTTAAAGGGATGGTTCACCAAAAAAGGGATAGTTCACCCAAAAATGAACATTTAAAGAGATATTTCACCCCAAAATGAACATTTTAAAGGGATAGTTCACCCAAAAATGAACATTTAAAGAGATATTTCGCCCCAAAATGAACATTTTAAAGGGATAGTTCACCCAAAAATGAACATTTTAAAGGGATAGTTCACCCAAAAAGGGATAGTTGACCCAAAAATGAACATTTAAAGAGATATTTCACCCCAAAATGAACATTTTAAAGGGATAGTTCACCCAAAAATGAACATTTTAAAGGGATAGTTCACCCAAAAATGAACATTTAAAGAGATAGTTCACCCAAAAAGGAACATTTAAAAGGGATAGTTCACCCTAAAATTAACATTTAAAAGGGATAGTTCACCCTAAAATTAACATTTAAAAGGGATGGTTCACCCAAAAATTTACATTTAAAGTGATCCAAGTCTCTTCAGAAAATTTGGACTAAACCATTAAATTCATATGGATTAGTTTTACGATCTCTTTATGAACTTTTTGAAGCATCAAAGTGGTAGTTGCAAAGCTGTCAATGGAGGAACAGAAGCTCTCAGATTTCATCAAAAATATCTTAATTTGCATTCCAGAGTCCCACGGGTTTTGGTGAGTAATTCATGACAGAAATTACATTTTTGGGTGAACTATCCCTTTAAGAGACTTAATGGAGATCTTAATTACGTTTTGGTTAAATATTAACTTTTTTTCTTCTTAATTTCCAAAAAATAAATAAAATAGAACCAAGACAATAATTGTCAAATTCCTTTTCTTACAATATTGCAAAATATTATTATTGTTCTTAACATTATTGTAAACTCTTGAAAACAGCTTGAAAGAACCAGATTCTATGAGGCGTTCTAACAAAATGAACTAGACAAGAGAGATATTCACTCTCTTAATGGCGAATCGTTCCTATTATGATTGATCGATCGCACTGCCTTCTGACATCTGTAGTGCAATGTGTATCACATTAAGTTGGAAATACCCAGCAATGTGGGATTAATTTCAGTAATGAACCCGCTGTAATCCTGTCGATTTGCAATTGATTTTTGTCTAAAGATTACCAGAGTACAACATTTAAACCAAATCAATTGACATAAATGAGCTCAAGAGCAGCCAACAGTCACAAGAACAATAGACCTCTTCACAGGTGTGAGTGATCCTAAACCTCTTAACCTTTTGAGGCGATCACATGTCTGTACAGACAGTGCTGACATCTATAGTCTCACACACATGGTCAGGTGTATGCCGAGCTCGATTACCGAGCGCCAGATGGAAACTAGCTGTAAATATGGTACAAAAAAACAAGCTCTAGCGATCTCTTCACAACAGACTCCTCCCTTGGGCTGGTTGTGTGTGTGTGTTTTTTGGAAACGGATTGTTTAGACTCTTATTGACTAAAGTATTAATTTACCGTTCCGGGTTTTTAGCCTTACGGGTCATGCCGTGGTAGTAAAGTATCAAAACGAGATGAATCCATTTTGTGTGCTATCTGTGCCGTATAGTATTGATAAACTAATATATCTGCTGATATTCCGTTTTTTGAGATATCCTTATTTAAATGTTCAGTTTAATTTAATTTCATCAGTATAATTGTATTAGCATGTATTAAATACATTACCATTATAGCGGCATCGTTAACTAATTTATGGCGAGGAATGCGAAAATCAAGTTTTAAATGTATGTCTAAAAATTTCAAAAGGGGTCTATTTATGTCTTGCTTTTGGAGTCTACGAGAATAGGTGCTTGATTTTTCAAAAACACATTATTTTTCCCATATTTGACATTGTTGCAGCACCTCTCTTCCCAGTCTGTCAGTAATGCTCTGTTATTCCAGTCTCTATGTAGCCACGCCTTCTGAAATGCACAATGTGCTCTGATTGGTCGGCTGGACCAGTGTGCCGTGATTGGTCATCTGTTTCGGGCGTGCTTTAAAAAATGTCACGACCCTTTACCATAACCGCCAGTTTTAACCATAGACTGTAAAAAAATATGGACGTAGTGTCCGTGACGTCACCCATAGGATTCTGATGAGCAGTTTTGAAGCGTTAACCCTTTAAGACCTAAGGGTATTTTTACAATTAATTTTCCGCCTGGTGTTATTTACTAAAAAAGCTTGTAAAACATCAACCCTGTTGTGCACAGACAATTGACACACCTCTTTTTTTTCAAGACAAGCTGCACTGTCAGTATATTTGTGTTGCATTGATGTCACCTGAATGTAAAATAAGTTATGGGACCATAAAGACAAATGAAAACATAAAACGGAAATTGAATCACTCAAATATTTATTGAAAACACACACAAATAAATAAAAGCTAAGCATATTTCCTCTGGAAAACAGTTTGTTCAAGTCTTTAGAGTCCTGGAACTCAGGAATAAACATGATAACTTATACAGAACCAAAACTATTTACATTTTTCCAAAAAAAGTCCAGGCGCTTTTGGCCTCTTTGGATTTTGGATATTTACTGGTGCCAAGCCTCAAAACAGTTCCTATCAGGAACTTCTCCTCAAACTTTCTCCTCAAACTTTTTCCTCAAACTTTCTCCACAAAACTACTAAAAACTGCAGCGCGTCTCTCTCTCTCTCTCTCCTCAACACTAGCCGTGCGTCTCTCTCTCTTCACAATAAAAGAGCTGTGGTTCATGCGTAATGACGCACACCAACGTGGATGACGGATCAGCCTGTCATTGGTCAAACCCTCATCCAAAATGGCAGCTAGCATCGCGCTAGCGGCAAAAATGACGGAAAATTTATAAATTATGGACATCAAGTGGATATATCTTGGATGTAAGCGTTTTGATTTATTGCTGAACAACTCCAAAAAGATGCACATGTTCCAGGCTGGATAGAAAACCTTCTGTAAAGGCTACAAAGACACCAAAGACACCCCCGTGATGGCTAGCTCGTTAGCTTTCTGCTGGAAAAAACGGTAAGAAAATCGATAAAAGTTTCATGAAATAATATAGATATTTATCGGAGGTGCCGTGTGACGTCGTGGGCGATGCCGTCGGGCTCTGAGGGTTAAGTAGGGTCGAGCCGGCCGTCGCCATCTTGGCAGCGCGTCATCGCGCATCACTCCCGGATAACAGAAAATGGGCAAAAAGGCGGGACGTGGGCGGAGCTGAAGTGACACGATGACTAACAGACAGCAGATAAATGGCAATCCACCTGTCACTCAAAGTGGCCACGCCCTTAATTATGCAGAACTTTAATGCTTTATATAATGTAAACAAATGAGTTATAAAAAAATTAATCCCCCTCACAGTCGTCATGAAGGGAAAAATTTGCCATATAGACCAAAACCACAATTATTACCAGACTGTTAACATGTTTTATTCTGCTGTAAAGTTGGGCATTTTAACATGGAGCTCAATGAGATTCTGCTCCTTCTGGATCCTGTCCCTAGTGGCCAGTCAATGAATTGCAGTTTAAGTCACTTCCGTATTGGCTTCGAGAGAAACTGGAGGAGGTTGGTTTTAACGCACAACTAACGCAACTCAACTAGGCCTCGGCCCTTTTTTAGCGTATGCCTTGGGAATTATTTACATTATTTGATCATTTATTGTGACGTACATTCCGAGAACAAAACTCGAGGGAGTTTCAGCTTACTGATATAGAGAATAACTCCCTTTGTAGTGACTTTGTACACACAATCAGTGTGTAATTAAACAAATCAGACTGTGGGCGTTCTTACCTTGTGAAGTACGCTGTGAGGGAGATCCCTGCCCGTCCCTCGCCCACCCGGGATCTTCGTTAGTGGGAGAGGGGCATCAGGAGCACCACAGAGGCCCTGGAGCCCGCTGCCTTGAGCCAAGCACGGCACAACTACAAGACAGAATACAAAAGAGAAAACATGTCATAGCTGTGTCAGATTAACACAGTTTTCCTCTGGCGCTTTTAACTCAAATTGGCATGTCTGTCTAAAAACTATCTTTGCTCTGTTTGTCTCTGGCATCATGACGCTGCTTGGCACAGGCCTAAGGGTGCCAGCTGATATCAGACATACCCATCCTGCCAACAGCATAAAAGCAGTCTGGCTGTCTGCTTAACTGAAATGTTGGCTCTCTCTCTATATATACGTGTTCTTATGCCTTATCAGACACTGTCACCTTGTAATGTTTTCTGCAGCTCTGTTTTCACATTAGCGATCGGTTCTCTGATTACAGACTATGGGACAAATATACTAACAGGTTGCGCCAACGCAAACCCCCTTTTGGCGTTAAAAAAATACAGTCAGGATTTACTAAACACACGACTCTCATACTAAATGTTATTTTTGCAGCTGAATTTATTGCATATGCATTTGTAGGAGTTTCCCTTTCAGACGCAAAATTTATGGGATGGGAGTATTTCAATTAATCGCGCAACGTGATTTACTGAGGTTTGTGTTTGTCAATTTACTGGTGTTTGTGCCATTATTTACCACCCCCCAAAAAAGCACGTCTTAAACCAGACGCTAATTTGCGCTGCTCTTGGATTTGGCTCTAGATTGTGTTGGAAATGATTATGGATTATGGAAATGATCCGGCTGCATCTGTGGTCTTTAATTTGCACGTTGTCACTAGGTCACATGGAAAATGTTCCACTCCCATCGGCGCTTTTTTGGAATCGAGATCTCTTTAGTAAATCTGCCCCTATGGCAGCACTCAGGACAGTCAGATGGAGTAAAACTAATTTTGTTCTATATAATTTTGTTTAGTCTGATCTATCAATTCAATTTCATCAAATCTATGAATTAGTGTTAGACCGATATATAGGCCAGGCCGATGAATATGATTCTTGAAATTACAATATTGTAAAATGAATTTTGGTTCTTGGTGACAGATGTTTCACTTTCCATTAGACAGAAGGGAGGCAGTTCACACAGATCACAAACAAGCACATGACGTGAAAACAAGTCTGTAAATAGCAGCTTGGCTGAGAACATTTGACATCCCAGAGGGCTTGAGTTACAGCACTGGCTTTTAGAGATGGTAATAACAGACATTTATGTACCCATGATATGCTGGGAGATCTTTGGATCTGATCTGAAGCCAGGCCGCACACTGTCAGCGAAAATCTCTCATTATGATTGAAAGGCTTCTAGAAAATTCCCAATTTTCAAAACAGCCCTGTTTACAACAAGCTAGACCGAGGAATAGGAGCTCGCATATTGGCAATACGCTGATCTGGGAACAGAACATTGATATTGTATGCCGTTATCAGCTGACAGCAATCCATGACACGGTTAAAAGCACGCTGGCACAAATGAAATGGCTGTTCGGTGCTTTGTTTTCAAGTCTCATGAGCCAGATTTACCCAGCAGGCAAATGAAAGGAGGGCGTAGTGGTTTCCTTGCCCAGGCAACCGAACATGTAACCCAGGTGACAATAATCTGCATGGTGACCACAGAAAAACAGATGAAGCTGATACTTTCTGTTTTGGTGGCGCTGCAGACTACAAAGAATTAGTATATTATTAGTTTTCAAGACGCTCTTGTTTTGTTCCTCTCCTGGTCTCTGTAGAGCGCTGGGTATCTGCGAGTGAAATGTCAGCTTGTTTTGAAAGCCGACACTTTCACCCTCTGACATTCAAGCACCTTACTCCCCTCCACAGTCTCTGATTATACGCTCTGGATCAAAACAGATTCAGGAAAACACACAAAAAAAACTGAAACTGTGGGACTTTCCTTTCTTGGATTCACTTAACATACAGAGAACTCGATCAACGTCACAATGGAGTCGTGGGTTTTTGCATTAGACTTCTTGGTTTTTAGTTGCTAGGAATATTTTGAGTGGCTGCTAGGTCATGCTTCCTATTCTGGTGATGGGAATTTTGGCCCTTTTTTGTCATTTGGCAGGGGAACATTGTAGGTTTGTTCGCTTGGAAAAGTAATAGCACACTTTCCTCATAAAGACAAAAAATCATGACTATACTTATTTTTTTATGGAATATTATTTTATGCAATCTTTTTTTTATTCATGTGCACTCATAATCTTTATTTAAAATATCTTTCTTTCCCTCTTGCAGCAACATCTCTTCTCTGATGACGTGTTTACTGGGGCGAGGGCGGGGCAACCTGTCACTCACATGAGATCAACCAATAGCAAACCACAACCATCCAATCAATTCCCAATAATCAAAATGAAGTCCCGCCCTACATTTTTTCGGATATACATCACAAAAGGGAAGAAAACACTATCGCAACTTCCGTTTCATGCCAACTTAAGGTATCATTCATGTCTGTAGGTTTTTAAATCCCAGTTATGAACAATAGTATGTTAAAGGCACAATATGTACGATTTTTGGATTAAAATATCCGAAAACCACTAGAACAGTGTTATATATTTTGTTGTGTGCTTACATTATCCCAGATGTTTCCAAGAATGTTTAAATCCAGAGAAATAAGCAATTTTAACCAGGACACGGACCGTGTCCGTGCGTTGCCTATCAATGACATCATGCCCGCGTTACCCTCGATTTCCCCTGTTTTATTTTGTAGAAACCATGGAAACACCGAAGACACTTTAATATATGATGCGTTTTATTCATAGACTGTAAAAAAATATGGACGTAGTGTCCGTAACGTCACCCATAGGATTCTGAAGAGCAGTTCTGAAGCGCAATGTAGGGTCGAGCCGGCCGTCGCCATCTTGGCAGCGCGTCACTCCCGGATAACAGAAAATGGGCAAAAAGGCGGGACGTGGGCGGAGCTGAAGTGACGTGATGACTAACAGACAGCAGATAAATGGCTATTCACCTGTCACTCGAAGTGGCCACACCCTTAATTAAGCAGAACTTTAAGGCTTTATATAATGTAAACGAATGAGTTATTAAAAAAAAATCACCCTCCTCACAGTTGTCATGAAGGGCAAAATGAGACAAATAGACAAAAAACACAATTTGTACCAGGCAGTAAAAATGTTTTAATCTGCTGTAAAAAGTTGGGCATTTTAACATGGGGCTCAATGAGATTCTACTCCCTTCTGGAGCCCTAGTGGCCAGTCGATGAATTGCAATATACGTCACTTCCGTATTGGCTTCAAGAGAAACTGCGGGAGGTTGCCCGAGCAACTGTGTGGATACATTCATCGACAGCAAACTAATCATTGTTATAGCTCAACACGTTTAATCTTATTGTTTAAATCTTGTGTTCTTGATTTACCGCGAATACCATGTTTTACCACGCCTAATATCGATCTACTATAGTGTGCAACAAGTGTCTCATAGTAGCCGACGAGCGAACACACAGAGTAGCATTATAACATAACTTTTAACACACTTAAATGTATCTAATTTGATAAAAAACAGTGCTGTGTTACCTCACATACACATGAGCGGAAGAAGCGGAAGCGCTCGTCTGCACATTAATAAAAGCTCAGCGTAATCAAGGCGTCATCAAGCAACGCCTTTGTTTTGAATAAGCGACCTCTAGCGGTGAAAAATTACATATTGTGGCTTTAAGGATAATGTTGGATTCATAAAGTCTAAAAAGCAGAACCTATTCCTAAAACAACCCAAAGATCCTCTTTTTGTTACTGTGAAAATAGTTCACATAATCCCAAAAAAGCTTTCCTAAGAAAACAAGTGGCTGATGGGCATTATCACTGAAGATCATTGCTGACCTCCAGGACCAGCACAGGGTGATAGTCCGGATCTGTTTAAAGACCGGGATTCAGGTTAATCTTTAGTGCAGTAATTACTGGCTCCACTGAGTGTTTGGAGAATGACCAGGAAACAGTAAAAACCAAAACAGGATACTGCGAGTCTTCCAGGAAAACGGTTATCATTTGGCTATACAGAGGGGCGCGAAAGGTGACGTCCGACCTTCAACACACAGTGAACGTGTTTTGGACCAATCCCTGGCCAGGAGAGATATGGCAGGTTTGTGTTTTCCACATATCAGATTACAAAGCCTCAGCAAGCATGTGACCTTCTTTGACAACAAGTCTGACATGTTTCTATTTTGTCAGAGGCTTAGCGCCGCCGCATTCTTCTGTAAAGTGTTTCTCTTTTTAACGTTGATGGTCTGGGTGGAGTCCATGTAAAACAACCAACACAAACAGAACGTGAGGTTGAGAAACAGGACGTCACATGAAATGTGAGTCTGCGGATGGATTTGGGATGTCATTCTGTGACCTGTGAGGGAACATTCATGGAAAATGCACTGATTTTAACATGTTTGAATTGTACGTAGAGGTCTATAAACAGGGCCAATGCAAAGATGTTGCAGCTCAACAACAGAGCTTTCTAGGAACTATCGCTTATGTAATGTTTTGTCCCTATTTTCCTCACTCAAGAGTACCTTAAATCTCAGGTTAAATATGGTTCATAAGCTGCTGTAATCTTGAAAACAAACATTTCAATGAAAACAGTTTCATAACAGGATCCTTGCAGCAGGTGATCTGTGCTGGGGTTTCCTTCCTCAATCCCGATTAGGAAATCGCAAGAGTAGGAAATTAGATTGTGTAGGAAAAATGTATTATCTTTGGGACGGCATTGACAGTCCTGTTACAAGCTCATGAATCCTAATTGAGTTGATGGGGTTATGGATGAAATATTTATAGCAGTGTGACTCTCACACTCATCTGTCTGCTCGACATTAAATCCGCTTTGATAACTGTCTGTGAGTCTGATCCTTCAGTACATCATATTAGATCCTGACCATTCATAATTTACATACATCACATCTCTATATCAAAATCATTTGTATTTTATTTTATTATTGAATATATAAATATGTATTGGAAAAATGATAGAATGTTTCATTTTATTAAAATATTTTATATATTTAAAATGTATACATATGTATGTATGTAACATATATACATACAAACATACATATATATTAACAAAATGTATTATTATAAACCGTTTACATACGAATTATTATTTAAATGGATTTTAAGCATATATAAATATCGTAATGACATGTTAAAAGACCAAACACATATGCAAAACGATCAAAAAACTTTGGCAATATGTGCACGAGATTAAAATGTTGCATGACTGTAAAAAAAAACATAATCGTATATCATCTCACCTCTCCTCTGTGTTGCACATATTTTTTTTCCTCGTAGGCTGCTTTACTCTGATAACTCAAAGAGTGACTGTTGTGCACAAAGTCCACGGAGAAACACGGAGAAATGCACCATATATGTAATAATTTTCTCCGAAGCGTTCTTCTGTACGCGCGCCGTGCTTTGACACCGAGCACTGACTGCGCGTTGACGTTGAGGAGCTGCTTCTTAATATTAATGAGCCTACGAAATGTCTGCCAATCGAACGCCGAGTGCGATTGTCAACCGACACGCAGCCTCATTAATATTCATGAACGTGCAGCGTGGAGAATCATGGGAGACCGACGCAGAACAGGGAAGTGACAGTGAATCCACTAATATTATTCTGCTTTTAAATATCGATGATATATATATATATATATATATATATATATATATATATATATATATATATATATATATATATATATATATATATATATATATATATATATATATATATATATATATATATATATATATATATATATATATATATATATATATATATATATATATATATAGTAATATAAGGGTATTTAAGGGAATTTCAGGAGCATAATGTTGGAATTTGACGACA
This sequence comes from Gobio gobio, assembly GCF_949357685.1. Taxonomy (NCBI): domain Eukaryota; kingdom Metazoa; phylum Chordata; class Actinopteri; order Cypriniformes; family Gobionidae; genus Gobio; species Gobio gobio. The sequence continues at coordinate 9,549,938 of NC_137121.1, read as the reverse complement.
TTGAGGGTTTCTGGGAAATGAAGTTTTCAGCTTTGAACATTCCTACAGAGTTTCTGAATCACCTAATTTACGTGTAATTGATGTAAATTGAACAATAAAAATGCTTAAAATCAACAGAAAAGCCACCCCATTCTCAATTATCATGTCAAATCTTATAAACTAATGCTTGAAATGCGTAAACTGAAGACGTCATCTTAAAATACTCTTACGTTTTCCCTTTTTAATTTATTTTTTAAGACCTCTACAGGACTTTTGGGACAGGACTTATGTTATGTAAGTGCTGGTAATGGAAACAACCCTGGGCCAAAAGATTAAAGGATCAGGAACCGGACACCAGGCGATGTGATCATTACACAGCGGTGGGTGAAGATCAGCCTCAGTGAGGTATGACCCCCAGTCCAGAGAGAAACCACAACACAATCAATATCTTAACTCTGAAATTTTCAGTAGGAATGGAATCGCACCTGGTTTCGAAATCAGAATGAGTGGTTCAAATAGCATTGGACTTGGGTGTTCAATTGGTTTTGCCACAGCCTATCCCAACTATTCATAATGATATAGTTAGTTCCATTTGAATTTAGCATTGCTTCCATGCTATCAGAATAGTTTTATGTGGAGACTGCAACCGCCCGGTTGAGAACCAGTACAGGAACTTAATCAAGCTGGGTTGTTAGCTTTCTTCATGTGGAGAACAGATACCATAATTATATAGGCAACTTTTGCAGTCTTATTTATGGTTCCGTATTGGATTTCATCTTTCATTTGTCCTTGTTGGCATGATAACATCCATCATGTGTTTGGTGGTTACAGTGTATTGTGGGGTAAGTGTGGTGTTAGCAACCACCAGATTTGGTGGCTGACTTTTTGAAAACAAACAAGTTTGAAGACCTAAACATATATCAGCTCAGATCACGCCACAGTTCCTGTCACACACCCCTCTGTGTGGTTTCTCTCAATCTGAGAGCTTTCTGAAACCTCCAGGACTAAACAAACAACAAAAACATATTTACTTTTCCATAATGATGCTCTAGGGCAGGGGTGGCGAACTCCGGTCCTGGAGGGCCACTGTCCTGCATAGTTTTGCTTCAACCCTAATCAAACACACCTGAACAAGCTAATCATGGTCTGAAGGGTTACTAGAAAGCTACAGGCAGGTGAGTTTTATCAGGGTTGAAGCTGAACTCTGCAGGACAGTGGCCCTCCAGGACCGGAGTTCGACACCCATGCTCTAGGGTGACCAAACGTCCTGTTTTCCCAGGACATGTCCTGTTTTCAAGTCCTGTCCTGGCCCGAATATAACAGTTTTCGGTAACACTTTATAATAATGGTCATTAGTTAACTTTAGTTAACTACATTAGTTAACATGACCTAATAATGAACTGCACTTATAAAGCATTTATTTATCTTTCTTAATGTTAATTTCAACATTTACTAATGCTTTATTAAAATATTGTTAACATTAGTTAATGCAGTGTGAACTAACATGAACTAACCATGAACAGCTGGATTTATATTAACTAACGTTAACAAAGATGAACAAATACAGTAACAAATGTACTGCTCATGGTTAGTTCATGTTAGTTAATACATTAACTAATGTTAACTAATGACCATTATTCTAAAGTGTTACCTAATTTTATATCCATACAGAGGGGGCATACTTTAAATGTATTGAAATGAATAAGGAATCTTTGAGGAAACTTCGAGTATCATTTGAGTATCTCATTGCTGGGCCGAGTGTCCTGGTTTTTTCGGCAATCAAAATGTGGTCACCCCTCTCTATAATGATTCACACTGCCTACAGCTGACAGAAGAATAACAACAATAACTATCAAACAATGAAATATATTTGATAAAGTCAAATTATGCAGTTTATTAGAGCTGTAAATCATAAAGATGATGGATTACAAGTCCCCTGTGGCATGATTTCTTAGGCCCTGTTTACACATGGTATTAAGATGCGTTTTGGTTGATTGGATCACACAATTAGATGAGGGAGACACATTCCCGTCTCTTTTGTCCACTTTCTGCCCCATCTGTCCTGATTTCTTCGAGGGGAGGGTCTATGGTGTGTTGGATCTGAACTCTGTAGGTAGGTAGATCAGAATTCCCTAATAATGCCCAGGAAACCACATAGAACATCCTAGCAACACCCTAGCAACCACCCAGACTTCCATAGTAATGTCCTAGAAACTACCTATCCTAGTAAACACCTGGAACATCCTAGCAACCACTCAGTATTATCTAGTAATGCCCTAGCAACCACATAGAACAACCAACAACACAGTTCCATACCAACTACCCGGAACACCCTATAGCAACGCCCTAGCAACCACTTGGAAAGCCCTAGCAACCAGTGAGAACACCATATCAATCTGCCAGAACACCCTATCTATCTATCTATCTATCTATCTATCTATCTATCTATCTATCTATCTATCTATCTATCTATCTATCTATCTATCTATCTATCTATCTATCTATCTATCTATCTATCTATCTATCTATCTATCTCTGTCTGTCTATCTCTGCTTGTATATATGTATCTATGTATGTATCTATGTATCTATCTATCTATCTGTCTGTCTGTCTGTCTGTCT